>NW_008794598.1:710745-729332 GCF_000699145.1 Aptenodytes forsteri | reverse complement strand
CCCCGCGGGTCCCGGTCCCCGCGGGTCCCGCGCGTCTCCACGGGCCCTTGGTCGCGGCGGGGAGCGGGGTTTCAGGCTTGTTCCGCCGGCAGCGGGCGGGAGGCCGAGCCGGATGCAGCCGGGACTTCGCACGGCGCAGCATCAGCTTGGGGACTTTTCTTAACCTGTCCCGCACGAGTGACTGTACGGATGTTCCACCCGTGGGTGGCCGTGGGGGAGGAAGAGGGTGCCCCCCCTGCGCCCTGCCCTCCAGCTCGGCCAGGGGTCACCTCCTCATGCTGCCGGGCCCTGTCCTCGCCCTGCCACGGGAGGACTCCCTTTGGGTGGAGAAGGCTGCCAAGTGTCTTTATTAAAAACCATCAGCTCTTCTCGTTGCCTGACTACGGTGCTTTACGTATTCACCACAAAATTTCTGACTGTTGTTAGCCTGAGCTGGCAGTCTGCTTTTCCACGAAGGCAATGACGTGCGTTGCCTGTGGGGGATATTTCTGGTGTATCTGCGATTATTTTGGAGGGAACAAGTCCCATAGAGCCCCTGCTACAGATGGCTACTGCTCGGTGCCCCAAACAGCCAGGAGCCAAGGGCTGGGGACGAGCCAGATGCCGTTGGCATTCCCCTCGAGATTCAGTTTTGCAGGAGAAAATGGGCCCGGGCTCAGCGTGCCCAACGCCTTGCTGTGCAGAAGAGGCCCTTGCTGAAAGCACGTCCGCGTCCCAAGCAGAGCTCCTCACCCTCTAGATGCAAAACTGCCTGTAGCACCGATGCATTGAGTACTCTTCATTCCCCACGTGTACCAAACGTTGCACAAAAGGACGATTACCTGTGAATGTTTTTCTTGAGCTGCTCTCTCCAGCAGCCTAATGACGCTAATTGTCTTCTGGGTTGCATGTCTAATGCTCTAATTTGTTTTAGAGCCGAAAGGAGTATCGTATAGTTCAACTCGGAGCCAAGAGAGGGAAAGAAGGGAAAAAGCAGTGACACTCCGCAGATGGAGACTGGAGCAGCTGCAGAGGAGGTGCGAGCCCTTTCATGTCAAAGGAAACCACTGCTCCTCGCCGTCGCAGTGAGCGTGTTTATGGGTGTGCTCTGTGCATGTCAAGGCGCTTAATGGACCAGGTGCACTCGATAAAAGAAGACCAGGGACTACAACAAACTCATTCACCCACTTCTGAGGCAAAACACCGTAAACCAAAGAGCGAGTGGGTGGGAGGTTTTCTTGATACGCTACTTCTGTGTGACTTAACAGGGAGAGGTCTGCACTCTATTTTGCTTAGACAACAAGATGAATAATAATTTAAAAGGGCAATTTCGGATCAAACTCAAAGTGCCACTTAGCTTTGCCATTCTTTAACATCCTAACTAGGATCTAGTGCTCTGCACTGCCTGGGCTGAATGCCACCAGCTGTAGGTGGGAAGTGCTGCGGGGGGATCCCAGCTGGGACACGAGCTTCCAGTTTCCTTTGAGGAGACCCAGCACTGCTGGGACGAATGAAGCCGTACAATAGCTGGAGAGCGTGTCCTTTCTCCGGCGCTGCTGCACGATGCCCCGAGCATGGCCGTGTTTTAGAGAAGTGCAGAAAACGAGAGGCCAGGGATGGCAGAGCTCAGGTGAGCAGGGAGCTGCCGGAGCAGCGATGGACTGGAATGGCAGGCGAGAAGCCGTAGGACAGTGCTGCTGCTGCCGTTTCTCCATCTTGTGGAAGGTGGAAAGGAGTCCTTCCTGTTCTGTGCTGCTGCATTTTTGTCTCCTTTAAAAGACGGATTTAACATTAATCACACTAGGAATTTTCTTCTTGTGAGGAAAACAGGATATTGTTTCAGGATATTGGGCAACAAAGCTGTCCTTGAAAAGCAACTCTAAGCAGCCTTGCAGTCTTGCTACTGACTGCATTTGTTGTGGACACTAATCAAGTTTAAAGTCTCCCAGAGTGCAAGAGAGGCCACAGCAGAGCAATTCAAGTTCAGGTTTTCTGTGTCCCGTTGTAAACACGAAGGACCTGTAGTAATCTTAAAATATAATCACTAGCTCTGGTTTCTCTTGGAATTAATGTCTCTAGCAGGTGTAAAAGTCTAGCCCTCTCATCTGTCATGAACACGCACGTCCTGCTTGATAAGAGAGGTAACATTAGTCCAAATCCAGGAACTCTTGGAAATCTCTTGGGAAAATCTGTTCTTTTGAGATATCCATCCTAGTTTCCTGACTAGGCTTTGGAAAAAGGTTTTCTGAACTTTTGGATTCACATTTCACTTTAACTGAGCTTCCAGGCTTTGAGTTTACCCATCATAGCAGCCCCGTGACAATGGATGGGGAAGAGAAGGCGTCGGAGCACCGTCCTCAGGGAACATGCAGGTTCTGCCTCCGTGGGATGATAAAGGCACGACATTGTTCAGGGGTGTGTTGGTGTTAACGGCCTCAGTCATTGTTCAGAAAATAATATTTCTTAGGAAGAAAGTGTTTGCTGATAAGATGTTCAAAATGGCCACTAATACGCCATAGAAAACCTTTGCAGTTGTGGTCATCTTTATGCTCATTTAGGTCAACGCTTCTTCTCACTCATTTGGGCTCCTTTCGCTGCTCTGTCCTCCACCTGCCGTCAGGCTCACACACATCCCCCCGGGGACACAGACCATCCCTTAGCAAGGTCATGTCTCCGCAAAGTGGTCCCAAGTGCCCTGGGTGCAGATGCCAGTGACCGCATCAGAGAGACCTGCATATGCCGGCGTAACCAGGAGCTGAGGTTTTTCTTACACTCACTCAGCACACTAATTGCACCCGTATGTGTTACCCAATGGTAGCAGAGCTAATTTCTTATTAAAATCAGTTGTAGGGGCACGGTGTAACCAGTGAGTGGTGAGATAAATACAGTGATTTGGGGCATGAGATGATGTGTGGCCAGCAGAAAGAGGATGGTCTCATGTTGTCTCTCCCAGGATCCCTGACCGAAGGGTGACTGCCACCTCCACGTGAGCCCTGAGGGAAGTGGGAGCCAAGGAGGACGGCATGGGGTGGCGGCAGTCAGAGGCACGTGGCAGCAGGTAAGCTTGCCCCACTGTTGCTAGAGAGGAAGAGGGTAACTGTGCTCTGTGGAGAACTTTGCCTGCTTCATTTGCTTTGGCCCGGCTTTTCTGCATCCTGCCTAGAAAGACAAGGCTGCACCGTGCCGCCTGCCTGGCTCCAGCCCACATCCTAGCAGCTGTCACGCCTGATCTTCGCTACCTGGAGAAGGATACTCTCCTTGGTGAGCTTGCCTAGAAATAAGGGATCCTTGACCACATGGAGACCACACAACAAATGTTAAGAGGCATCACACGTACGCTGTGGTCCTCCTTTGACCCTTGCACTGTGCCTCTTCCTCATCTTCTGGGGTGAGTGCTCTCTGGCTCCTTTCCGTGGGCCCCTCGTGCTGCAGTGTACACCAGCGTGTCGCCTTTTGCCAAGGAGCTTATCTGGCACAAGAAATAGTATCTCTGTTCCTCCTCCCTTGCCGTCCCTGGAGCCAGAGGAAAGTGATGCTGTTCGATGTACTTTCCAATGCTAATTCGCTGCTCCGTGAAGACTCAGGAGGGTCTCCACTCACTCTTCAGGGAGTGTGGGGGCTGCCGTCCTTCCCTGCAGATTGCCATCCCATATGTTCCCAGCGCAGTGACTCGTTCCTTCCATGCTCTCTTTTCTCATTTCCCGAGTGCTGGCCGCCTGACAAGCACATCTTGGCAGCACCAGTCCTCCACTCAAGTAAGCAGCCCATCCTATAGGGTCTATTAGCAGGTGCTGCCAGCACCCCCGCGCAGGCAGGGGAAGGGGCCGACATTTCCCCTGGCAGGAGGGGTTCAGTCCTCTGCAGGGAGGCGAATCTCACCCCAGGGAGTGACTGCGCCTTTGCAAGCGTGCAGGCTGCCAGGATGGGGCATCACCATGTGCTGTAGGTGACACAGAGGCCCCATCCTCAGCATGATGCTGGTGGATGAATACCCAGCTGCAGCCCAGCCACATTGCTGTCCTCTTCGAGCTGGGGTCACCCAAACCAGTCTGACCAGCGTGAGATCCTGTTCCGCTACATACACCAGATGCTGGGATCATCTTCCTCAAAAAGTTTTCTGGCAGACCTGGGGACCCCTGAGGAAAGAGGCAGGGGTACCGGGTCAGGCCACGGCGGTGGGCGTACTTCTCACCGTGTCCAGCTCTCCCGTGGGATTGCCGCTGTCCCAGAACATGCTGTTTTAATGACTCTATTCCTGTTCTTGGGGTGGGGAGGAAAAGGTGGGGGCTCTGCAAATAATTTAACCATATCCTGCACCAAATAGCTTCATATGTCAATAACACTGCCTCACCTGAATTTTACTCTCCCTTGTATCCCTGCCCAGAGAGCCTGTTTCTGCCTTGTTTCATAGCCTGCCTTGCGTGATCCCCAGCTGTCAGAGGCTGGTGGCATTCATGACCATGTCTCTTGATCTTCACACAGGCTGCAGTGCCTCTCCCTCTCCACACGACGCATCTTTAGGATCGGTTTCCACTGCTGGTGGGCTTGGTGACTGGGCTGCTTCTGGGAGGATGGCACATTCAATGACCTCAGGGTAGCATCACCACAGGGATAAGCTGGAGCTCCAGGCCGCTCTCCAGCTCTGGTCCTGCTTTGCAGCGTCTGTAGCAGCTGTTTCCTTGGGATGTTGCACAAAGCCCAGCTCCTCTCTGTAGTACGTGAAATTTTTGGTCCTGCGTCATCCTGGGGGAGCTTGGGGCACTCTCAGAGGTCTGAAAAGGAAGGGAGAGGACTGCAGGCAGCCTGAGAGCCAAGAGGATTGCAGGCAGCCTGCCTTCCTCCAGGCATGGGGCTTGCCCAGCTGGCTCTGATGCCTGTGGAAATGTCTCTCAGCCCCCGGGTGCACTGCTCCCACCGCCAAGTTGCACAGGGTTGTCCACAGCGCTGGGGCAGCCATTCCTGCTGCCTCTGGCGACTGCCAGCCCTCAACACTCCCTGGCTGGGGGGGATCACTGGGGGGGCCCAGTACACTCAGTGCTTTGGCACATGAGTGTGCAGAGTCCGGGGCGCCACAGGGCAGGGCAGCAGGGCCAGTAGACTCCAAAGCTCTGCTGAGCACTGCTTACAGAGGAGGAGACTGAAGCGGAGAGCAAGTGCTGGCCAGGGAGAGCACCACAGACCTGGGCGTGAAACGCTGCACTCCCAAACCTGGCGGACAGCCTCAGGCGCCATTGGGCCACTCCTGGCTGATAAGTGGGGCTGAGCGCTCCCGCCCCGCAGTGCGCAGCGGATGTCTTGCCTGGCATGCTCCCCTCCCGAGCCGCGACGTGGCCGAGGACTGCCGCCGAGACATCACGGCTGTGTGAGTCCCCAGGGAGGCAGTGAGCGCTGAGCCAAGTGCCTGCTGAGAACAGACAAAACACAACCCCCAGTATTTGTTCTGAAACCTGCCCAGAGTTGCTTTGGCCTCGATGAGACTGAATGATTATTTTCCTTAGGTATTTTTAAACCTGGAGCCTGGCAAGTACCAGAAGGCTGGGATTTCCTGGCTTGAGCGCACAGGTCATGGATGGCAAGGAGCCTCCTCCTGCCACTCCACCTGGGAAGCCCTGACTGCCAGTGCGCGGCTGAACCAGGACGACCGAGCTGGCAGGGGCTTGGGAAGGAAGGCACCTGCAGAGCAGGCCATGCGTGCCGTCCCGGGGCTCCGTGCGTGCAGCCCCCCAGGGGCTGAGCACCCATCTGTCCTCAGAGGAGGCACCGAGCCCTCTCCCTCTGCCAGGCCAGCACCGGTGCAGAGCCCCATGCCGCAGGCACTGCCCAGCCCGGGCTTCTCCATGTCTGGGCGACCATCAGGAAGGAAGGGCAGAAGCTGCAGGGAGGAGGTCAGGGACGTGCTCACTTCCTCCTGCACTAGTAAGGGGGATGCAGAGCCCTCGGGTGAGCTCCTGATGCTTCAGACTTGGTGTCCAAGCAGGAGCAACTCTGGAGCCGCTTTTGTGTCTGTGGAGTGAACGTGATCCCACTCATGGGGCCACGGGGAGGCAGGGCGGACATTAGTCTGTGTGTCTGTCCCCTGGCAGCCCTGCCCAGATGCCCCCACCCAGCACCCTGGAAAGTCTCTCACCCACAGGGATGGCAGCAGCAGAGTGGGACCATCCAGCCCCGCTCTCCCTCTCTGGGCTGGCAGAAACCGGAGAGAAGGGCTGGCTCAATACCTGAAAGTTCCCCCGGAATAACCCCCCAGAGCCCATTGGGGGGCGAAAAGGGAGAGAAAGGCAGCACCTGTGGCAGGCAGTGCCAGCAACGCCCCAGCCAGAGCAGCCGCCTGCCCCCTTCTCTGCAGGCACTGCTTCCCTGGCAGCGTCCCAAGCACCGCTGCACAGAGAGGTGCCCCAGGGCATGCTGGCGCTGAGCGCTGCTGTGCTCTGTGTCCCCAAGATTACCGGGCACAGGGAACAGTAAAGCACAGCTTGGAGTAGCAGTGGGGCTGCTCTAATGCAGGTGCATTTTTTAAAAACCCTGCCGTTCGCCCACAACCCCGCAGGCTGCATGGAGGCGAGCACGGGTGAAAGGAAAGCGAATGCAGTGCTCTGCGCGCTGGCAGTTTCTTCGTGGCTGAGTTTATCGGTGCTGCTGGCTCAGTCTTTCCCTTGCTGGCAGGATGGCCATGGTTTGCTCCCATTCAGCGCTGGTGAGCACACGACCTTTTGTGTGCACATGTAAATACACATTTGTGCTGCTTGTTCCAAAACCCCACTTATTCCGTTCCAAAACCCCACTTGTTCCGTTCCCAAAGAGCCAGCACTGACAATGTCAGGAAAGCCTCCGTCCCCCCGGCTTTGTTCAACTGTGCTTGTTTGGAGGAAAGATCCCCGGAGAGGAGCTCGCAGCCGCTACATGCCCCGACACAGGCTTGCACTTGACAAGGAGCAGCCCCCGGCTGCGGGCAGAGGTGGGGGAGCACGCGGGCTCTGCTCCCTCCCAGGGCCCAGCTCAGCGTTGTTCCCAGCCCTAGGAAGGAGGGAGCAGGGAGCAGCTCCTGTGGCCAGCGGAGTGGGGAGAGGAGGCAGTGGGGCCCCAGGCGCTGGCCGGAGCCCGTCCCAAAGGCTCGCTTGGGAGCCGGCTCCTTTTGAAGTGGGTCAGGTCCCTTCTCTGATGCAGGCCTAAGTCCAGCACCACCAAAGTACACTGAAAGCTGGAGGCAATCCTGGCCCCAGTACAGGCTTTTGGGACTTTGCCTTTTGCTGCCGCGGAGGCCAGGATTTCATGCCCTGCTGGCGGCGAGGGTCAGAGCGGGATGCGGGTGGCTTTTCCCTGGGAAGTGGCTGCTGCTGCTTCATCAAGGACCTGCAGGCTGCTGCACCCTCCTCCCGCAGCCTCTCCCGCTCTGCAGGTCCCACTTCTCTGTCTCCTTTTCACCCACAGCCCCCTCAACAAAATGCCCTTGGCGTTTGTGCTGCTGCGGAGCCAGCTGCACAGCCCGTCTGTGGGAGATAGTGCTGTCAGTAGTGGTGAGCAGCAAGAAAACTGTTGTGGGGGAGAAAACACATTTACAGACCCCAAGCCCTGCCTTCGAAGTCCACGTTACCAGGGATAAGGTTTGGGCAAATACTGCAAAGCGTCCATCAAAACTAACTCTCGCTGGCAAATTCAGTTCTGCTTTCTTCATGTGCTTTTTGTGTTTGGTTTACACAAACTCTGGTGGCTGAGCTGTACAGGCAGGAGAAGTTGCATAAAGCAATTTAATGAGTCTTATGTACAAGCCAGAACTGCTTCCTCACCGGGGCAAGTGCCCCGTGAAATGTCTTTTGACCTACCTACACACCACAGCGGCACAACAGCCCATGGCATGAATGCCAGCATAGGCACAGGGCACATACACACTCTGTCTTCAAAGAGCCTCAGAAGAAAATCTTTGCAACAACCACAGTTACCATCTAAACAAATCCCAGATCTTCCATAAACAGAGAACGGGGTTAAATGTGCCTAATAAGCTGCTCGTTCTGAATTATCATCCCTGCTCTAATAATAGCTGATAAGCTAGTCTTTTGTGGGACAACAAACATTTCTGTTATTCCCCAAGCTCAACTTTGGGATAAATAAAGCCAGCCCTTGTTTTTAAGCAGGAGGTCATGCTTCATCTTAAGATAAAGGCGCTGCTACCCTTTACCTGCTTTACAGGCTTAAAAGAACAAAATTTATCTAGTGATACAAAAAGTCAGAGAAAATTAGAGTAGGAACAGCCTAAAGACAAGTCAAACACGCTGGCATTAAACTCCCTTCACATGTGTGTTAGCAGATAATTTGTTATCATCCCAGTCCAAAGTTAACCTGCTGGAAAGCTGCTGTGGGAGAGTTGGCTGCATCTGCAATGTTTTGGATTTCAATGTTTCAGCTGGGTGCAAACAAACAAAAAAATGCTATAAAAGCTTGTTTTTGATTAAACCTGTTGCTGCTGGGTACAAATACTTATTTTCTGGGTGGAAGTGCATTGGGGCACAAGCACCAAAGATCATTAATGCCTGGTAAAACACAGACTTTGTGCCCAGTGCCATGGCTCGGCCAGCAGCAGCTCTTGTGGGTCCGAGCAACGCTGCCCCGCGGTTTCCACTTCCCCATCCCAAACCGGAGGGACGAGGGGGGAGGAGGAGGACGCCAGGGTTTCGTACCGCCCTTTGGCAGCCCCAGGCTCGGGGGATCCAGGTACCGGCCCCCGTGCAGCTCCGGGCGCCCCAGCGCAGGGGTGGTCTCCATCATCTCCATCTCCTTGGGGCTGCGTGGCCACAGCAGGAAGCTGCGGTCACGGCTGTTTTTCTGCCGTAGCTCATCTGCTATTCTTACACACCTCGGGGGGGTGAGCTGTATTTTCACTGCTTCAGAGATGGGATTCGCCTCCGTTACACCTCAGAAAAGCGGCTGACCATGGTGCAGGGAGCTGAGGGAGTGGAGGGGGAGGCACGTGGTCTGGGCTCACGGGAGACATTTGTCACGGGGCCAAGAAGCAGTCGCAGACCCCGCTTCCAGGTCCCACACAGCATCCCAGCCACCAGCCCCCTCTGCCTCCCTGGGATGCCCTGACTGCGCTCCCCCGGGATATCTGGGGCTCAGCTCTGCCGGGATGGGCACTTTCCCTCTCCAGGTCTGGGCTCTGCCGAAACCAGCCCACACAGGGGGAGCCCAACACCAGGGGCACATGGTGGGCAGCTGTCTCCCAAGCGCTGCGTGCTGGCCAGGCGATGCTGCATGCCAGGCTGCACAATCGCCTCTCCCCTCTGTCTGGGGAGGCCATCCCTGGGGCGAGACCCCAGCCCTGGTGCTGCCAGGGGCAGGAATGGCCACACCGTTGCCAAGTCCCCTCACAGCCCCGGGGGCTCTGTGCCCTGCCGCAAAGCCCTGGTACCACGTCCCAGCCTTTTGTGTACCTCAGATAGCCCCAGGTCCCAAATGGCACCAGCCACCCTTGGCTAACCAACCCCCACTCTGCCGTCTGGTCTCAGACCAAGCTTCAGCAAAGGGACGTCCCTGGCAGGTCCCCATGTGTCTCCAGCCATGGGCACGCCGGGGCTGCGTGTGCACGTGGCTGTGTAATGCCATAACAAGATTACCCTGTGACATGATGGCTGTGAAATAATCCACAGTATCATTCTGTAAATCCCAGGATCCAATTACCCTTCCACATGACACCCCTCCCTGGGCACGGGGAGGCCGGGGGGCTGCAATCCAGTGCCCTGTCCCTCCAGCAGCCACCCGCCTGGCTCCCCTGCTCCCCTGCACCTCTCTGCCTCCGTGTCAGTTAAGATTAGCAAAGTTTGCGTTACCCAGCAGGAGCCCCAACCCTCTGCCAGGCTCTGTTGTGTTTTCTTGCCCAGCTGCGCGCTCCCCAGCACCGCGCTGATCTCACTGCCCGGCCGGCCCCACACTCCCTCGCCGCCCTGGCAGCACCAGACCCGGTTGAGCTGGTGTTCAGCTGGCTCAGCTGGCGATGCCAGCCTGCCCGGGACGGGGAGGGAACCGGCCCAGCTGGCTGGAAGATCTGCAGGATGCAGGAGAGGTGAGCAATGCTGCCCTGTTGAACCTGGCTGTGCAGAGAGCCCCGGCATGCACCCTGCCTCCCACAGCAGCACAGTTGTTTGCAAACAGTTTTCCAGGGCATTTTCCTTGTCCCTGCAGCTGCTCCCTGCAGTCAGCGTATCACTTTCTGTGAGAATAAAGCCTGGGGCACGGGTACATCAGCACTCCCTGGCCCCAGCAGCGGTGCCAGGGCACGCACGATGTCCCGCGGCTGGTTCGGCGCGCTCTGCTGCAGGCGCTGCAGTTGCTCCTGGCCCTGGCAGGTGTTCAGACACCAGCACTGCTGCCAAACCAGGCAGGGAGTGTGGCCAGCTGCAAATTTCGGCTTCATTTTTGGAGCCTTTGAATCGCTGGCCAGCTGCCAGGTTTGTTATTTGTTAGTCTAAGTATTTTTTTCCCAAGTGAATGTCAAACTGGCGAGAGGAGCCGGGCAGAGAGAACTTGGCGGGGGGCACTCGGCATCCTCAGTGCAGGGGGAACGGGAACGAGGGCAGGATGCTGCGGCATGGTCCGCCCTGCCCAGGAGACCCCAGGTGGCAGGGCAGTGGGCTGCGGTGGTGCCAGCAGAGCCCTCATGCTAGGAAACCTTGAATTTCATCTCAGCTGCAGAGGAAATACAGCCAAAACTCCCACGCATGGGGCAGAGTTCATAGACCAGCCTGTCTGGAGCAGGGCATTGCACCTCTGCAGACCCCTAACACTGCACGGGCCTCAGTGAGGTGTCAGAGGCTTGCGACACCAGGTATGGAGCCCCAGGGTGAGCAGAGGATTCGTAACACCCATTTCTGTCTGAAAAATCCCGGGGTCCTGCCTGAGGAGGGCTGAGGCCATGCCGAGGCTGAGGTCTGTGTCCCAGCCGGGTCTGCTCATCTGGATGCTGGAGCCCACAAAGGCGCATCCTGGCCCTGCACACAGACCCCACGCTGCCTGGCCACCCTCTGGCACAGGGGACTGCTCTGCAGCTGCAGCTTTGTGCTTGGCCAGTTTGCACTTGCTGAGCCTAGGGATGCAGGCAGCTCCCCTGGAAGGGCACCCGGCTCCCGCACCCAGCTGTGCAGCTACGGAGGCATGAGCAGACATCACGGGGGACTTGTGCTCACCGGGCTCTGGGGTGGCCATGAGCAGACATCACGGGGGACTTGTGCTCACCGGGCTCTGGGGTGGCCCTGGGAGCCGACGGGCAGCCACTGCGGCGCCTGTGAGCTGCCCCGGCAGGCAACTGCCCCGGCCTCCCAGCCTGTGCGAGTGGAGTCAGTGGGGATCAGGAAACAAAACAAAACAGGGGCAACTTGCAGGGGAAGAAATTGCTTTTCCACCTTGGAAACCTGAGCCTTAGATTCATTTCCCTCCAGGGAAGGGAAACAAAAGCTTTGGGAGGGAAGGGCCAGGCGGCTGCCTCAGAGGGCAGGGGAGGAGAGGGGCCAGGACAGAGGATGGCAGGGAGCCGTGGGGCAGGGAGCTGTGGGACCAGGGACGGGACTGCGGCCGGGAGGCAAGTGCCAGCAGGGGGGAGCCTGCCAGGCTCTGGCAGGAGCAGGGCGCAGGTGACTGGAGCGTGTCCTGTCGTCCCCCCTGCATTTCCCAGCTCCCTGACGCCTTCCCTCCCATTGTTCAGCAGCCCCAGGGGTGAGGCACGACCTGGAGACCGGCTGCCCTTCCTCCCTGCCTCCCGCCTGCCCTTCCGCCCCAGCTCCCGCCCCATCACCTTGCAGGCAATGGCCATGCCCAGCTGCCAGCACGCGTGCCACTGGCTCCCCAGGGACATGGGGCCAGGGCACCCTCCCCTCCTGCCTGCCCCGACACCCAGCCGCAGCGGGGAACAACAACTGGCTCATCCCAGGACGGGGCGGCAGTGACTAGCACCTCCCCAGGAGGCAGTCCAAGGCCAGGAACGGGGCCAGGATCTGGCCCCACGCAGGCAGGGATGCTCACAGCAGACAGAGGCAAGGGGCTCTGGCGATCCCCTGCTGCCCCATTGGCCTCACTGTTTAGACAGATAAAGCCTCCATGATCCCATCCGCAGGCAAAGCCATTTCTGTCACATTACTTCATTCCCCTGACATTAGTGTGGTGGATTTTGTAAGGAGACCTTTCCACAGAGTTGTCTCAGTGTTATTCCTGTGGCTCAGCAGCTGCCGCTCGCTGGCCACCGCAGCCGTGCCAATGCGTCTCTCAAAAAGGCAAACCAAACCCATCTGATGACCGTGCCTCATAGGTTGTAAGGTTGCTCCCGCCGATGGAGCGGGAAAGACATCGGTACCCCAGCACATGGTGCAGTGGCCTGCAGCTCTCTTCTGGGGGGGACAGTCCAGACCTCAGGAGATTATTCCCTGTTCAGGTACCCCACTAGCACTCCCAGCACAGAGCCGGCAGCTCACAGGCTGGGCAGCCTCACACACAGCACGGGCACCGGGCAGAGGGGTACGCAGGAGTCCCCAGTGCCATGGCTCCAAGTCCCAGATGAGCCTGAAAGATTAATGACCTTTTTTCAGTGTTTGCTTTAGGCAGAGCCATCACTGCAAACCAGAGGGCTCATGCTCCAGGGCTTCGTTCAGATAACGGTCTGGTATGAGAATGAGCTCCCCTGGTGAGGTGCAATTTGGAGAACTTGAATGGGGGCTCCAAAACTGGTTGCAAAGAAAGAGATTAAGATCAGTATTTGTCCTTTTTTTTCCTTTTTCCTTCCTACTGGAGCAAAAATATTCCTGCTTATTGCTATAAACCCTCGGGGGCTGTATGGTAAACTCCCAGTGGAAATTACTGTCTCAAGAGATCAGAGATCCCGAGAACATCCCCTTGCCAAATTTACAGTTACTGTTAGCTCTAATCAGCCTTGTTTATCTCTCCCTGCGGTGGTATTTGGGAAATAGCACAGGTCAAACATGGGACAGTTCCCTCATTGTTACCAGGTATCCGAAATCTCCCTTCAGGCCACACCAAATCCCTCACGGCGTGGACACCTTCCTCAGCCTTCTCCTGCACGTCTGGGCCCAGTGAGCAAATGGGCTGCTCCTGCTCAAACGGCACTGTCGGGAAAGGGCCAGGCGAGGAAGGGCCCCCAGCTGCTCCCGGTGCAGGCTTCTGCGCTTGGCCCCCGTCATCCCAACCACGGCGCAGCTCCCGCAGCCACTGGCAACCCCGGCCCGGTCCTGCTCGGCCGAGCTGCGGGACCCAGCGAGTGCCAGCACCTGCCGCAGCCCCCAGCCGCCCCAGCCGCTCGGCCCCTGCCTGCTCCCGAGAGCGGGGATGGCTGCAATGCCTGTGCGCTCACACCCTCCCTACTGTATATTCTTCCTAAGAAAATAAAGCATCACTGTCCTATTAATTATGTGAGTTACGGAGCAATATTTTTCCCAGAGTCACCTACTGGTTCACATATTTGTTTTCCAGGCAGCTTAGCCAGTAGCCTGGCAACACGGTGACCTTATGCTCTGCTCAGCTTTGAGCGTTTTATTAGCCACACTGGACTCTCTCCACCGCTCCATATTGCTGAGCCCCTCATTAGTACAATTAATAAGCCGCTTCTGTCAATTCAATCAAATGCCAGGCTCGACAGCAGGAGAAAGCTTTGGCAGATCAAGTAGGGGAGATTCTGGGTAGCACTGGGAAATTGCAGGAAACCTTTCATCTCCCCCAAGGAGCCGAACAAGAATGGAATTGTGGGATTGGGATTCTCTCAGGTCATGTTTATTTATCGCCGGCTCGTTAGTATAATAAATCAGGTCCCCTGTCACTTTGAATGAAGTCATAGGTTTGCTGGAAGGAACTTGGCAGAACACCTTGATATTATTAGTGATGGTGCGGACAAAGCCTCATGAAAGGCGATGCCCTGGCCGGGGTGCGCAGGCACCCTCACACGCACCCGCTTGTCCCTGCACCCTGCTGGCAGAAGGCTACCACTGGCCCAGGCTGGCGCGGTCATCCCAGGGCAGCACCCGGGGACCGGGATGGTCTTGGGACACACCATGCAGCTCAGGTGCGAGGCGCCGGCAGCACAGCTGCAGCACGGTATGTCCCAGGTACCTGATAGCCGCAGGAAGGGATGCTTCTCCCTGCTCCTGCTGCCTGCTCCAGGAGACATGCATGGTGGGAGACATCCCTGTCCCGGCCCTGCTCTCCTCCTGCTGCCTGGACATGTTGCCAGGATGCAGCCGGGCCAGAGCAGAGCACTGAGCAGGCAGCATGGGCGCTGGTCCTCCGCTGGCAGTCACATGTATCGGGCACATGTGATGGCGCTTTGCCTTTCACACCTCTCCGTGTCCTGCCAGACTTTGCCCTGGCTCTGACGTCGGCATGCTCTTTGGATCCCACGCTGGCTCCGGGAGCTCCTGTGGCCGCGGTGCCTGGAGGTGCTGGGCAGGAGATGGCTGCTGCTGCGGTGCGGCCAGGCGGCAGGCGAAGGCCCGGTGCTAGCATGGCTGCACGACTGTGGCTCCTGAACCTAATTGGTCCCTGCGTCCTCTGAGCAGGACCTGCCAGCAGCAAGGGACCAGGAGGTGGCTTTGCAGAGACTTCAGCATGACACCCCCCCTGAACCGGGCACCCCGGACGGGGTGAGAGGGGCACGGTGGTCTGCCGGAGACGCTGGAGAGGTCACGGTCTCCTTGCCTGGATCCGTTGCTTTTCCACACCAGAGAGCAGATCTGCAGGGTGGTTCCTGTCCTATTGCTGGAAGTAATGCTGGGTGGCGAGGAGGAAGAGCTGTGACTGGTCTGTCGTAGTCTGAGTGCCCCAAATAGAGCAACATCACAGGTGTATGTCCCAAAAACGTTCCTAAAATAAACTTCCCCAGGAAATCTTTTGATCTGGTCTGACGATGAAAATGTAAATCTGAATAAAGTCAGATTTTTTAAAATATTAATTTCCATTTAGTTTAAATATAGCTTAAAGGTTATAAAATAACAGCTCTATTTCATTGTTCAATTTATCACAGTATTTGGTCTCCACACTGGGATAAATATTAAGCCATTCCTATTTTTTTGCTCATAGACCCACTTTAGGAAGACAGTTAACTCTTGATTTCATAGTCTCTGAGCTGGGCCTGCACTACCATTGAAATGCAGGGTCACCCAGTTCAGCTGTGTGCTGCAGGAGCCTTCCCCAGGCCAACCCGTCCCCATTCCTGTTCCCATCCCCTGTGCAGCGTTCCATCCCTAACAGCCTGGGAAGCGCCTGGGGCCATGCTCCTGCTCATTAGCTCTCTTGACTCCAGCTGCCCCATAAATGTTGAAGGAAACAAACAAACCCCCGGGAGGGGGAGGAAGGGCTGTAGGTGTTGGCCACATGTCTGCAGAGCCAAGCCGGGCTCCAGCTGAAGATGCTATTGCGTTGCAGTGATTTCCCAGGAAAAACAGGCCTGGAGATCTCCTTACTGTTCCTGGGAAGAGCTTGGTGACTGGGAGAGTGTGGATTCGGGGCAGGGGCAGCCCAAAGGCCACAGGGGTGTTTGGTGCTTTTGCTGTTACTTTATGACGATGCCATGAATGACACCACGAGCAGACACGATTGCAAAACCGCAGCTCTGCGTCGCCTGGCAGCACTGCGGCAGCACCGGATGAGGTGCCGGTGCCCAGCTCCAGCACGCACGCCACGGGACCGCTGATGGCCGGCAGCGCTGGGGCTTGGCTCCGGCTCCCAGCAGAACAACGGGTGTTTCAGAGGACGTGCAGGCGCTGCACTTGGGGAGGCGCACGCACACGAGCGCTCACACAGGCACGGCAGCTCCTCAGCCGCTGCATGCCAGCAGCTGCGGGGTTGCGTTCCTGTAGCCACCAAACCAAACGGACCTGGGGCCGGGGAGGAGACCATGGCAGTGGGGTGTCTCTGTGCGTGCTCCGAGCAAGACCTGCGAGCCCTGGCCAGGCCCACGGTTGCTGTTCTTTGGACTCTGCCACCCCTTTGAAGGGCCTTTTGCAGGCAGGGTGGCTGTGGGAAGGTCAGCATCCGGCTCCCGGAGCGGGTGCATAGCAGACTGCTGCATCCCGGTGGTGCTCGGGGGAGGCAGTGGTGCCGCCAGCCCCCCTGGCGCTTGCCCTTTCCTGCCAGCCAAGCGCAGTGCCCTGCACATGGGGGCCACAGGTGCACAGAGCCAGGGTCGCCCACTTGAATCCCGCCCCTCGGGGCTGGGATGGTACAGCCACCCTGGGAACGGACTGGAGGAGGGGGAGCCACTCCACTATTCCCCCATCCAGAGCCCAGCCAGGCCCCAGCCCCTGGATCATCCTCACTTCTTGAGCAGCCCCGTGCCATCAGGAGGGAGGGTCTGCGGGTGAGGGCATCCTCCCCCACAGTGCCAGGCCTCTCCAAGGCTTCTCAGGCAAATCACTTGCATCTTTCACATCTTTTGCAAAGTCTAGCCTAAATAAACCACCACCTGAGCATCCCGTGGATCCCCAGTTGCTGCCTGCCATCTGCATGGCAGCATGGCAGGCTGTCTGGGGACACAACGCTCTCACTTTCCTGCACCGCAGGGGACCCTGCTGCATCCGCCACCCCTGGAAAGCCAGTAAATGCCCCCTCCCTCCTTATCTTCCCTTTAGCAGCAGGGGTCTTGGCATCTCCTTAGCCCCCGTTTCCTCTCCCAGCTCTTGTTGACACAGTGGCCACGGGAGAACAATGGGGCCAAGGGCAGCAGAGTGACACCCTGCCACTTCCTCTGGCCACCCGCTCACCTTCCCCGGCATGGCCAGGGCGCCTGGTCCCCAGGGACCCGTGGCACGGCCAGCGAGGTGGTGGCACCGAGGCGAAGCTGGGGTACCCTGACTGCACAGGGGAGCTGCAGCCTGGGTAGTCTGGTGCTGCCCCACCCCAGCAGCGCAGCATCGGGCATCCCGCAGCACGGGGCCACCCCGCACTGCCCAGATGCTGGTGGGAGCCGTCCCAGTGAGGCGAGGGACGCAGAGGTACTTCTGTGCTAGCGAGGAGCCCCCGGAGCCAGGAGAACGGGGCTGAGAGGGGGACAGGGGCAGATGTGGGAGAAGGGGCTGGTCAGGGATTCGGCGGAGAGAGAGGCTTTTGTTGTGAGTTATCGGCCAGGCTGACACCCTCCGCCTTCCACCAGAGGCGTTGGCAAGAAGGACGATATTAAATAAAGAGCTCATTTCAGCCCGTGCTCGTCAAGGCCGGCAGGTTTAAAGACCTCCGCGATTTTCCAGCCTGCGAGGAAGAGGGAGGTGAGCTCGCTCTTATCTGGAGGGAGCGCTGACCGGGAAGAGCCTGCGTGCTCCCGAGGAGCAGCCGGGCGCCCAGCCGGAGCTGCGGCAGAAAGCGCCCAGCCAAGCTCAGAGTCCAACTCCAACCGAGCGCCGACGCTCCCGAGGGCTGCGAGGAGCGAGCAGAGCTGCGGGGCGGGGAGCTCAGCACCTCCCAGCACCTCCCGGCACCCCCAGCCCCGAGCAGCTGGGGGTTTGCGCAGCACCGCGGGACCACCCGGGCTCCTCCGCCGGGGCTCGTGTGCCATCCAGTGGCGGAGGCCCGGCCCCGGCGCCGGCTGAGCCTTCCCGCGCCGGGGGTCAGCGCCGGGAAGGAGGGAGCCGTGCGGAGCTGGAGCCTGCGGATCATCTCCCCGGGGAGGACCCTCCGCAGAGGCTGCAGACGGCAAGGGGACGCGCTGAGCCCCCAGCGCTGCCCGGCCAGGGAGGCATGCCCAGGCCCGGGCTGTGCCTGGCAGGGCCATGGGGGCTCTGGCTGATGCTGCAGCGGGAGCCCTGGCCTCCACTCGGGGTGCCTGGGGAGGAGGAGAGCAGCCCAGGCACTGCGAGAGGCGAGCGGCCCAAGGGGGCCAAGCAGGGCTGGGCTGCAGCAGAGCCTCCTGCCCCTCCATGGGGGTCCGGGAGCAACCTGTGCTGAGGAGGAGGGAGACTCCTCATCTCAGGGACAGGGAGCTGTGCAAGTCATTCCCTGGCTGCTCCACACCACTCGTCCCAGCCGGGGACAGGACAGGAATCGAGTGCCTCCCCCATGCTAAACCACCCTGGCACTGCTGGCCGGGCTGGAAGTACCTCCAGCGGGACCATTGCGGCTGGTACCGGGTGTGCCACTTCTACCTGCTCCACAAGGGCTTGCGCCCACCTTAGCACGGTCAGCAGGGCTGGGGCTTGGGGTACCCGGAGGGAGGCACGGGCAATCCCGGGCACACAGGAGGTGCACTGCGTACAGCATCAGCCGTGCTTGTGCAGATGGCTCCCAGCAGGCAGGATGGGAGCCCGGGCCTTCACTCCTGTCGTGGTTTCACCCCAGCCGGCCACTAAGCCCCACACAGCAACTTGCTCACTCTCCCCCAGTGGGATGGGGGAGAGAATCGGAAGGGTAAGAGTGAGAAAACTCATGGGTTGAGATAAAGACAGTTTAATCAGTAAAGCAAAAGCCGTGCACGTAAGCAAAGCAAAACAAGGCATTCATTCACTGCTTCCCATGGGCAGGCAGGTGTTCAGCCATCCCCAGGAAAGCAGGGCTCCATCATGCTAACAGTTACTTGGAAAGACAAACGCCATCACGCCGAATGTCCCCCCCTTCCTTCTTCTTCCCCCAGCTCT
>NW_008794598.1:708418-710492 GCF_000699145.1 Aptenodytes forsteri | reverse complement strand
TACTATTAAGAAAATTAACTCTATCCCAGCCAAAACCAGCACATTCTAACAACTAAAACATCAGTGTGTTATCAACACTATTCTCATCCTAAATCCAAAACACAGTACTATACCAGCTACTAGGAAGAAAATGAACTCTATCCAAGCCAAAACCAACTCCTAAACTGATACTGTGGGCGACTGCGCAGATCTCATTGGAGCTACACCAGACTGGGGCTGGCACAGGGAGTAGCAAGGAGAGCTTTAAGGAACTTGGCTGGGAAGGCAGGGCCCCCAGCAGCGCAGTTGCAGCTTGGTAAAACACAGCAGGCTCCTTTCTGCTCCGAGACATTAGGAGCAGCTCAACAATTAGGACTGGCTTCTATTAATATGCAAATTTCTGCTGCCATGGCAATACTCTTATAAACGCAAATTGCAGTGGGAACCATTGTTGGAGAGACCTGTGCTGGGCCCTGGACTTTGTCTGAGCAGATGTTCCTAACTGAGCTCCCCTGGAGCCTGTGGCCCTGGGCAGCCGGGGACAGCACTGCCAGCAGCCACCCAGGCAGCCGGGGACAGCACTGCCAGCAGCCACCGTGACACAGGCAGCAGTTTCCCCAGCTGGCAGCATCACTGTGGTACCCCTGCACAGAGCTCGGGCCTGTTTGCACAGATGCTGACGTGCGTGCCAGCAGCAACAGGCAAGGCGGTCCGGCCTCGCTCCTCCGTGGGAATCTCCTTTCACCTGCCACTGGCATCTGACTCCAGTTTCCGCAGCAGAAGCCGTGCCCTGAGCTGCTGAGAAGCGGGGATGTGCGCAGCTCCCTTGGCCGGGGAGCTGGTGAGAGCACGCCTTCCCCATGCAGCCAGACTCGCCTGCAGGAGGACCTGGCTGCTGCCCAGCCTCGCTGCAGGCTGCCTGGGGAAGCTGGGGCTGGCCCAGGACCACAGGCGCTGCAAGTGCCAGCACTGGCTTGCCCTGCTTGCGGGCACTACTGAGCCGCAGATCCCGACCCGAGGGGAGGGGGGATGTTTTCTCCTGAGCCTGCTTGGGATGGAGCCTCTGGCAGCCCCACGCCGATGGGGCGGTGGTTTGCCACCAGCTACCAGCCCTGCCACCTGCCGTGGGCTGGGCCCTGCGCCGCAGCACCGAGGGCTGTGTGCAGCTGCGCCTGCAGGGCTGCAGCAGCGAGCACGGTGCCCGTGCCTGGCCCACCCAAGGCCTGATGCAGTGGGCAGCCAGACCCTGGGAGAGCCCGGCCACCCTGCACACGCGTCCCTTCCCGGTCAGGGCCAGGACCACGAGGTGGCAGTGCGTGAACAGCATCAACGGTGCCCAGGGCTCCCACCACCGCCCTGGCACAGAAACCCCTCAGACCTCCCGGCCTCCCGGGAACAGCCAAACAGCTTCCTACCGAATCTCAGGGTGCACCCGCTGGGTGACTGCGGTCCTGCTCTCCGGAGCCCTTGGCCATCCCCGGGGGCTCGGTGTGGAGCAGTGGCCATGGCAGTGAGCTGCCGCCTCTGGCAGTGGGGCGTAGGGGTAGCCCAAGCCCCTCGGCAGAATGTGAATGGGACAGATGGGTTGCAGAGGGCATGCAGCGACAGGCTGCGGGTACACGGTGGTTTGGCTGCTGCAGGCTGCGATCAGGTGTTGGTACACAGGGCTGGGCGCTGGTGGTGCTCAGCTGCGCACCAGCAACCGCCGGCACTGCGGGGGACGCTGCTGGCGAGTGAGGCCCTGTGGGCCCGGCCGCCCCCCCGCCGGCTGTGGGAGCAGAGTGACGGGCAGCGCAGAGCCAGGCCACGGGGCTCTCCAGGCAGTGCCCCTCCGCCAGCGCACCATGGCCCAGCAGCCTCCTCCCACGAGGAAACACCTCCCCTCTCGCGGAGGTACTGCTCAGCACAAGCAGCGTGATGTGCAATTAACTGACAATCCAAGACAGACAGACATGCGGAGAGGCACAAACGCCCTGGTGAAAACACTTGGCTCGTGGGGGCACGCCAAGCGTCCACGGCACCCTCTGTGAGCCCCACGCCCCCCAGAAAAGGCCCTGCCCTGAGCGATGCTCGCCGGGGCCACCCGGGAGCCGGC
>NW_008794598.1:650046-707721 GCF_000699145.1 Aptenodytes forsteri | reverse complement strand
GGAGCTTGGCTCGCAGGACCAGCGGCCGAGTCAAAGCCGCTGGAGCGGAGGCGTGGAGTGAAGGAGCGTCTGGCACCGCTGCACCGACGACCGCCCGAAGGAAGACTCCGTGCTTTGAGGTCGCCACGGCACAGATTTAATGCTTTTCTTATCCTGCTACGTGACGATAACATTTGAGAGGAGTGTGAAGCAGGAGCAGGTTGTGGCTAGTGGAAGTTTTGGTAATGCTAGTCAAACCAGGACTTAACGTTTTTTCAGGTCAAGCTGTAGGATGTGGTCCCTTGCGATTGTGCTTAGAAATATTCCTTCCAGCCCTCAAATTCAGCTGCGTGCTGTGGCAGTTACTACTGCTTCTGATTTCCTCTGCATCCCTTTGCTGCTTTGCAACTCAGTGACTCCCCCCTTTTCCCTCAGGAGAACCATCGTGGACTCCCCTTGACTTTTGCTGCCATTGTTTTTCAAAAAAAACCCCACAAAACAATTGATAGCCCACCTTTAGTCTCTGCTCCCAAGAGTTTAATTAGACAATGTGCTAAATAGTGTTCAAACGGGGTCGAGTGCTGTATGCCTTTATCCATCCTTGGCTGTTACTGTCAGTCACCATTGCGTTTGCCACCTTTGGCTGCAGTGTCCTGGAGTGGAAGAGATGTGAAGTATAAGGGATATCAAACCCCACTTCTGTGCACAGAGGAGTTCTCAGGCCCTCTTGGAGTGATCGTGTTTCCTGGTTGATAGAAATAACAGTATTCCAGACCAAGAGAAAAAGTCTGTTTGGGAGATAGTATAAACATACAAACCAATGTTCAGTTAACTCCAGGAATTCCTTTAGCAGGACTCAGGAGTCTGATCTGTATTAAAAACTGGGCATGTCTAAGGAAGCTGGTCACCTTCTTGCCCCTTCGTGGTTCTGTAGTTCTCTTCTTTCCCTGCATGGTAAGCAATTGGAAATGTTTGAGAGGAAATGTGTATTTCAGCATGGAAATAGAACTAACTTGTCTGTGAAACCTTTCACATGTAGAAAGGTATGAGGACTTCTTAATGTTAGTACTTGTCAGGGAGGGTGTCAGTGCCTGGAAAAGCGAGTTGGAAGTTCATCAGGTGGCTAATAAGCAAAACGATATCCATGCTGTTTGGAGAGCAAGTTTTCAAGCTTCAACAAATACTTGTATCTTTCTCCAAGCTGATAGAGGGTGTGTTTAAAACTGCTGGGCACAAAATGCAGTGGGAAGAAGTGGTGCTGGCGCTGTGCTACGTTATGCAATCCGACATGTGCTGCAAACAATAATTAGGTGTATGTTCTCCGTTGTGGCTTTCAGGATTTTGGCACACAAAGTGTGTGTGTGTGGGTGACATTTTTTCTTCACTAGGACTACTCTAGCAGTTCTGAATCTAAACGAGCTATAATGCATACAAGCTGTTTAAAATTAATCAAAGCTTAATTTTTCTCGCATTAAAAGGTTCCTGATGGGCTTTTTCCTCTCAGTTCTGTGATATCGTTTCACCTAGCTTTGAGGACTAAAAATTCTTGCTTTTCCTAACTCTTTCAAACTGCTTGCAGGCAATGCTTCCAGTATGTGGGGTTTTTGATTTTTGTTTTGTTTTTTTTGTTTTTAATAAGGCCAGGAGAGCACCTTCAGAACTTTTTTCATGACGGAAGTATGAAACTTCATGTTTCCTGCTAAATTGCATATGTTTTGTGGATAACCTTGACAGGTGATGAAAAGGGTAGGGAAGTCAAAGAGTTAGCGAATATTTTTTGATGTGTCTGCATCTTAATATTACATTCTTTAGAACAAGGAATGCAAGCCCTGCTTGTAGGGGGAAAGGGAAGCACGATGCTGGTGGTCGCTGCCTTCCAGTCGTATACTAGTGCCTGAAAGTATGTTTATATATGCTGGTAACTAGGGAGATGATGAATAAAAGTAGATTAGGTATCAGTTAATTAGTTCAGCTAGTTCTGTTCACAACAGGTTTTTTGGATGAGCTTATGTATTTTCAGCTCAAATGGCTGGCTGCGTTGCTGCATCAACAGCTGTACCAGCACAGTGCCATGCGGGGGAGAGTGGGTACGCTCAGTTGGACTGAATTAAGATCATTCTCCAGGACTGAGTATACAGTAATCAATTTGGTGTGTGCGTTCTGTTTTGTTTACTTGAGATGAATACCACTTCAGCTCAAAATGAATGTTTAGATGATTTTATATACAGTACCAGATGAATCTCTAAAATACAAATTTTGCATGTTTGCTCTGTATCTTGCACAACATGGGCCTCAGTAAAAATGCAAGTGCTTCTAAAATGACGGGTTCTTTGGTTTTGGCTTTTTCAGAACAAGGGAATTGTATCTGGTTCTGCATGATAGCTGTGTGATTGAATTATCTATAAACGCAGAAAATCAGACAATGTATTTCACATTGGAGTTAGTGATCAGTCAGTCTACTTCAAAAAGAAAAGCATCAGTAACAGTAACTAGATATAAATAATGTCAGAACTGTTTTAAGTATGAACTATACCCAACTTCTTGAAAGAGGACTTATTGTTAATGCAGACTTTGTTATAGTCCAAATCTGAGTAGTAATAGAAGAATACTTTCCTGGGCTTTCTAAATTAAAATCTTAATTTCTAACTTAGTAGTAAGACAGTAGGCTTCTGGGGGGATACCTGAATGTTAGCAGATCCTCACCACCCAGGCCCCATACCTGTCAGTGTTTAAGAGGCATTTGGACAATGCCCGTAATACTTTGCTTTAACTTTTGTTCATCCCTGAAGTGGTCAGGCAGTTGGACTAGATGATCATTGTAGGTCTCTTCCAACTGAAATATTCTATTCTATTCTTCCTGAAGGCCTTAGAAAAATCAAGTTTCTGTTTTCTTTGCATATTAATCTGACTCCAGAGATCTTTGTCAGTGCCCGCTAACCATGCTTGACACACAGGTTGATCTGGCTCTGCACCCATGGCATGGTTTTGCTCATCAGTGTAGTATCTGGACACCTTGAGGAGTGTGTTACTATCTTCTGTGTCCATTGTCTCACCCTTCCTCCATGGGTTGCGCTCAGGTCCTTTGGAAATAGTGTGGCTTAGTACTCCCTGGTCTGGTTAAACCCACTGCTACCAAGATTAGTCTCCTCAGCGCTGGCTAGGTGCCTGCATGTTTGAAGGATCCAGGAAGGACTCTTCCTCTGGGATCAGCGCTGCCACTCACTACCCCCTCCGCTGAGCGTGACTGATGGCTCCCGCGGGCCGTGCCGGGCTCCTTCAGCGTGCCCAGAGCCCTGGGGCTG
This sequence comes from Aptenodytes forsteri, assembly GCF_000699145.1. Taxonomy (NCBI): domain Eukaryota; kingdom Metazoa; phylum Chordata; class Aves; order Sphenisciformes; family Spheniscidae; genus Aptenodytes; species Aptenodytes forsteri. Next base: position 704,440 of record NW_008794598.1, on the reverse strand, counting down.
AGTTGGGCTCCGGCAGCGGTGGGCAGGGTGGATCCAGACAGCCCGAGAGGGTGTCCTGAGTGCTCAGCCTCCCCTGACGTGGGAAGGCTGCTCTAGGAGCAGTTCATACTTGGGTGTTTTTATGTGTTACTGGCCTTTAGGATTGGCTTAATTTTTATATTTATTGAGGGAGCAGGCCTGCAGAGTAGCATTCGGTGGCTGCATGTGCATTGTTCTCTTCTCCAAGTTCCCTTGATTCTTTTTTTTTTTAATTGTAGGAATGAATAATTGTTTGCAAACCTGTTTGCTGCTGTATCTGTATAATTTATGTCTTGAATACATTAACAACTGTCTGACTTGCCATGACACCCAGGATTTTAGTAATTCATTGCTAGAATGGTATCTTTATTGCTGAGCCTGAGTGGAAGTTACGGACAGTTTGTCAAGTCCTTGCTCTCTCCCAGTAGATTCTGGTCTTAGAGATCAAAAGTGTATCGGTAGTGCTGTAAGCACTGGGGTGAATAAAACCAGATCCTGTTCAGGTTGTCGTCTTGGTTATCAGCAAGTCTTCCCTGCGTGGAGGGTTCTTGTGACAGCATTAACACCCACCAATGGACTCTTACTGGTACTCGGTGAGGACTAAATTTGTACTGCAACCCCTTCTTCAGCAGGGGCACCAGTACGATTTCTTTTCTTCCCCTAGTCATGATTTTTGGGCAGCTTTGTGTCTGTACAGGTTTGACCCTCGATGTAGTTGAAGTCAACCACAGCCCCAAAGCTATGACAAGAGTAGATGAGCACATGGGTGCCGTGACTGCCCGAGCCTGGTTGTCGATGGAAATATTTTTAACTGTGATCAATTACATCTTAATGTTCTTTTTAGAATCCTAACAGATACATGGTAGTTTTGTTCTTAAAGGATGATTTTGTCTCCTGGGTCAGCATAGCTGCAGCCTGCCTGACCTTAAAACTAGCCGTAATAAATACGTACTGTGTTACTTCTGTAATCATGAAAGAGAATCGGTGATACAGGACCTCATCAGAAGGTGAACAGCTCTTGCTGAAAATAGCTCGTTATGGCTCTATGCTTGATGTCAGAATTGGAAATGGAGTGAGAAGTGTGATGCCTTGCTGACAGGCAGGCACAACTAGCTAGCAGAGGCAGACTTTTTGATTTAATAGGCAGTGTTCAGTTATATATGCACCTATCAACAGTATTCTGACAGTGGTGAGGGTATCGGTCGTATTTCACAAGCTTGGTGGCGGTGCTGGGCCTGTTCCAACACAGAACAGCTCGGGCTGTTGGCACAAGCTTCGGGGATTCGTCTCTGTTCTGGACTTGTGCTAGAAAGGCATCAAAAAGATGAGTTGGTTTCACCGTTTGGAGTGATGTCTGTTTCTCCTTACTGGTATGGCTAGAACCAGGTTTCCACTATAAACCTGATTTTTTTTTTTTTTTTTTTTTTTGGTCATGCTTTGACTCATGTCACAAAATGGAGGTAGTCCGTGCCCAAAGAGTTAGCTCTCAGAAGTGGATGTGTTTTTACTTTTCTTGTAACATCTTATGCACCAAGTCCGAGGCAAAAGTAAAATCCTACTTTAAAGTTAAAGCGATGGGAACAGCATCAGCATCCAGTATGGGCATTAAAAACATATTTAACAACTCTCTTGCCTATTGAAACAATTCAACTCCTGCATTTGTTTCCTATAAGCAAAACCAACTGGCACTGAAGCATGCCTTCTATAAGTTTCCCAGCCTCATGTTTCTCTCCCCTCCAGCTTGTTTGGTAATTGTGTGTATGTTGTTCCTTTAAAATAAGCCTGCCTTGACTAGTCAGCTTCTTTGAAAAGCTGGGCAGGCTGAGAAAATGGGGATCGTTGCTACAGAAAACAGTTCAACAACAGGCATTTTGTAAGAAATTATTTTTGTGTCCCTGGAAAGTTTTTCTTTTTTGCAATAGGCAAGTATTGCAGATAAAGCTGTGATTTAAAGGAAAAATGCTCTGATCAGATATGATCTTTCTTTCAAGAAGCCTTTTTAACAAAAAGTTTTTGATTCAAACAGAGAAATTGAACTGTCTAGACTTTAATTGTGAGTGACCACTAGAACAAGCTAGAACCTCTTCTTCCTTTGGTGAAGGAGGAATTGTATGTATCAAAAATACAGTTTAAAACTTTTAGGTTGCATAAAGCGTACATGTTTGGTTTTTTATTCCAGGAGCTAGAATAACTTTTCTCTTTGTTCTCTAGGGATTTAAGTCATAATCATTTATCATCCAACTACAGAGAAATTGAACTGTCTAGACTTTAATTGTGAGTGACCACTAGAACAAGCTAGAACCTCTTCTTCCTTTGGTGAAGGAGGAATTGTATGTATCAAAAATACAGTTTAAAACTTTTAGGTTGCATAAAGCGTACATGTTTGGTTTTTTATTCCAGGAGCTAGAATAACTTTTCTCTTTGTTCTCTAGGGATTTAAGTCATAATCATTTATTGTCATCCAACTGGAGCATTGATTTGTCTGTTCATACACTACAAGAAGTGTAAGTTGTTTTTTATGAGGATAAACTCTAAAAATTTTGTACCTAATTCTAATTAGTACATTTCATTGCATGTCTAGATATCTGGTCTGACTTGTAGAAATATTCAGTGCCAGTTAATTAAAAATGGATGCTCTGTGTTGGCAGCACATTTTATGTATAAAACTGATGCTTTGTGAGAAGAAAACTATTTCATAAAAGGTTATAAGACCAATATTTTTAAAAAGAAATGAGGCGTTTGTTTTGACTATAGCTTATTCTAAGTTAAAGAGAAGTAATAGTATCCATGAGAATGGTAAAAACTAGCATGCTTCGCTGTTAAATTGTTCAAATTATCAGTATTTAAGCTTTCAGGGAGTCTATTTTGTCAACTACTAAGTATTATAACAAAATTGTTACATGTGTTCTGTGACATGAGTTATTTCTGCTGTGTATAGAAGGGTTTTTCTTCTTTTTGAAGTCCCAGTAATCTTCTTTGGTTTTTTTTAAGGAAAATGAATTACAATGAGCTAAGTGAAATTCCGTATTTTGGAGAAACAACTTCTAATATAACTCTTCTCTCATTGTAAGTAATAGCTTGTCTGCCTTTTTCTCGTTTAACAAATGGGAGAATTGTATTAGAGTTCTGCTATCAAGTTGTAGGAAAACATAGCTTCTTTTGTCTTGAAATACTACTCATCTAAAGTGCTTTTGGGAATATGTAAGCACTCTTTAAAGAAATACAAATCAGTTAGACAATCAAGTCACCCTAAATTACCAATAAAATGCAGTCAACCAAGGCAGGCAGCTTTGAAGGGGAGGGATTCAGTCTAGGAATGACAGTTCCCACAAGGAGCAGCCCAACTGCAGGCCCCAGAATTTGAATCTATTGATATGTCAAGGTGGCAGATAGCTCTTGGATTTTCAGTATTGCTTTAGGAATTAACACTCTGAAGTGTGTGCTACGTGTCCCATTTAAGAGGCTTGCTAATAATGTTGATAAACAGAATCCTATAGCTGTTTCAGCTATGCAACTTGAAGGATGGCATGTTTTGATAATCGTATTTGTTGCTGGTATTTTTCAGGGTACACAATACCATTCCAGAAATAAATGCTGAGCAACTCCAAGTTTACCTTTCATTGGAAAATCTAGATCTTAGTTCTAATCTTATCTCAGAAATTAAAGCTTCTTCTTTTCCACGGATGCAACTGAAGTACCTGTAAGTATGAGTGATCTCTTATATCCGGGATTCCTGGCTCTACAACAATAATGTTGAAGACCTCATCTACTCTAAGTTACTGTCTTAAAGTGGGCAGCCGTGCGTGGCTTTGAACTGGTAACAGTGCCCAACCTAGCTACAAATGTGCTTGAAATAAAATACTTTTCATACCAATCTGTATTGCATTTTCTCAAATAGTATGGAAAACAATAACTGCTGTTGTCAAAGTGCAGGTACTTCAGCCAGCAGGGACATGGAATGATTTCTGCCCATTTTGAGTAAATCACTGTTGACATTGTCTTGACCATGTCTAACTGAAGCATGGGCATGCAGTAAAAATCAGCTCCTAGCACTGATTCCTTTGGGAAAAATGATTTAGTTTGGTATACCAGAATTCAGATTTCTGATGTGACTTCACAAAGAACTTGAGTTCTAATAAAAAGTGGTCACTCTGAAGTGCTTGTGCAGTTGTGTTCATAAAATTCTCCATGTTCTGAAAGGCTTCTTTTCCTCTTCCTTTCCTAGGAATCTGAGTAACAACAGAATAACTACGCTAGAAGCAGGCTGTCTTGATAACTTATCTAGCTCACTTATGGTGGTAAAGCTGAACAGAAATAGGATTAGTGTGATTCCACCAAAGATCTTCAAATTGCCTCACGTGCAGTTTCTGTAAGTAGCAGTCTTGAAAGCTTAAAAACAGCATTTACAGCTGTGGTGTTCATCTCAGTACGTGTTCTTGACTTTCACAAAGTGCTGCTTATCAAAAGATGTCTTAATATTTGAATGTTATCTTTATATAAGGGAACTGAAAAGGAACCGGATTAAAATAGTGGAAAGTCTTACATTCCAGGGACTGGAATCCTTAAAATCCTTGAAAATGCAGCGCAATGGGATTAGCAGACTAATGGATGGAGCATTCTTTGGCCTGGGTAATATAGAAGAATTGTGAGTATGCCTCATCATGGAATTTCTTTTAGGAACTCTAGCTGTGGAGGGCTGTGTCCTGTATGGCTTCCCTTACATCAAGGCTGTGCTGAGATGTTGATGAGCAATGAGTTTACAGATGTGTATTTTCCCATGATTTTCATATCATGTCTGGTTACTTCAGAGGTGGAAAGATACTGGCTCTCTCCCCAACTTCTTCCCACTTGGTGATCAAGAATGCTTTGACTCTCTAGGTTGCTTTTTGCTGGTTTTCATTTGCACTCCCCATAACATGGGATGGTTCTTTGTTGTGTGACTGTTTGACAGAGATAGCTCAGGGGTGTGCCATACAGTGTTAGCAAAAGATTTTTAAAAAAGAAATAATCTTTGAGAACAGAGATTACAGTTTTGCTTTTGCCACTGGATCACTGCAGCTGTTGTTGAGTTAGTCAGTTCTTCATATACTTTTGTTCGCTCTTTTGGTTTCAGTGGAATCAATATAATTGTGCATTTCAGGTTGCCTGAGGCTTAATGTTAGTAAATCATTTTGAGATCCACAAGGTGAAATTTTGTAAATATATGTTTCATTGATTATCTATTTGGCAAATGTTTTTCCTTCTAATTCCTTAGAGAACTGGAACATAATAACTTAACAGAAGTAAACAAGGGCTGGCTGTATGGTCTGCGGACGTTGCAACAACTCTATGTTAGCCAGAATGCCATTAACAGGATCAGTCCAGATGCATGGGAGTTCTGCCAAAGACTTTCTGAGCTGTAAGTCCTGGGCTGCTTTTCACTGGGGATTTTGTAATGTTGCAATAACAGATTGGATAGCATGTATGTAGCAAGAATGAGTTATGAAAGGAAGTACTCAGTTTCCTTGTTAGGCCCATGGTAATGCAGGCCTAACACTTATTTTTATAAGTGTTCTGTTAGAGAAATTAATCAAAACTCAATAGTTATTTAAGTTTGATAGTATCTTTGTAATTAATCCCCCTCTACTTGCCTTTAAAGTGCATGTTCAATGTTTCTAGAGACTTGTCATACAACCAGCTAACTCGCCTCAAGGAGTCTGCCTTTTTGGGACTTGGTTTATTGGAGAAACTAAACCTGGGTGACAATCACATTAGTCACATTGCTGATGGTGTGTTTAGAGGTCTGACAAATCTTCGAACCTTGTAAGTACAGAAAACTTCTAGTTAAAATCTCAGTTTAATGCAGCGAAGTTTTTGGAAGTAAAGACAACGAATATTGCACTGCGCAAGTCTGAGATCAGTGTTTTGGCATTGTTGTGTGCTGTCCTGCCTGCAGGTGTGGCGGGGGGGATAATCTTTCGGTCTGCCGAGGTAACAGAATTCTGGCCCAGCTAAAACAAACCAACCACTTAATTTTAGTGGTGATAAGAAACAGTGGCTTGGTGACCTTGAGTGCCCAGTTGCATGTCGTACCGGTTCTGAGAAGGTGTGGATAGCCAGCTTGCGTAAATGCCAGTTGTGGAGCGAATGGTCAACCTGGACCTCTCTTTATTCCAGATGGTTTTGTTAGGGTTGGAACCTCAGAAACCAAGCGGTGAATCCTTTTGGTTTAGCCCACCCTGCTTGCGTGCTGAAGTCATAGGCATAGCGTGTGGGAGAGGTGTAGGATTACCTCTTGCTGTCAGAGGCACAGCTCTGCTCTTGCCAGCACCTTTCATAGCAGCTGCAGCTGTTTGATACTTCTGACAAGAAAAGGCCCAATCCTGGCTCTTGATTAAAAAAAAAAAAAGTGTCCCAAGTAGATCTGAACAGTTGTAATCATCCTAAACAATGGTAGTTGAGAAAGGAGTGAAAGTTTATAACCCCTCTGTCAGTTCATTAAATAAATGCTTAAATAAGCAAACTCACCAGAGGGATTTATGTAAGCAGTCATATTCTGTTAACCTTAATGCAACCTTTTAATGAAATAATTAAAACTAATTTCTTAGATTTAGAGTAGCATGAAAAAGAACAAGAGCAGATTAATTAGTAGGTTTTCCGGGGCTCCTCAGGGGTGTCAACAGCTGAGAGGCTGGCCATTTGCTTCGGGGTTGGAATGTGCCGGACGGAGGGCAGTGGTGATTAACAAGGCTCCAAGCATTCGTGCCCAGCCAAGCATGAGGAGCCAACTCCTCAGCTTACATAATGAGGGGCTTTTCTTTTGGGTTGCTCACTCATTTTGCTAAGTGGTCTGAGTAGTGGAGTGTAAAAATACTTCAAACAACAGGAGATACTGTGTTGCTGTCGGATTAGTTCCATTGTTGCTTATATACTGGTTGTTTCAACGGTAAGGCTGACGTAAATATTTCTCTGTATGTTCAGCTCCTGCCGCTATTCTGCAATGTAGCTTTAATTAACGAGAATAAACTGTAAAAAACTGTATATTAACTACAAGGTAATAAGAACAAGGTAGCATTAAAGGTGTATCTAAGAACAGCACTGAAGTTTTGAAGTTTTACATCTTACTGCATTATTTACTTCATAACACTGGAGTAGCTTGGCACTGATACCCCTCCAGCATTCACAATCTAAAATTTTGAAGCAGACCTGGAGATAATCCTAGAAACAAGTTTCAAATCACAAGAATTAGCAACTTGGAAATAAAGTCGGCATATTACTCATCTAATCATTCTTCTCATTAGATCACATCCATGTCCAGTACCTTAGCTTGAATAATTTTTGAAGAGGAAAAACTTAATGTGAGCAAGTATCAAGGCCACATTTGTTAAGACCTTGTGATGCATGAATCATGGAATTCTTTTCTTTTTGTCCTAAACTTTAAAGTGTATATACATTAATTGTGGAAATGACTGCTGCATGGTGTTAAGAACAAGACTTCCATATTTCAAAGTAAGAAAAATAAGAAAGTAATGTGTTACAACTGACAATGTCCTGGAGGTTGATCCCACACTCTTCCAGGATGGTATTCTACACAATTTACAGTCTCACCCAACGGAAAGTAGATACTTCATTTTTCCACCATTAGCACAAGGAAAGTGTTTATACGAGATGATGTATACAATCGCCTGTATACGTAGTTCGCTTTCTGTGTCAGTTGACTTGTTTGGAAGCTCCATCGAGCTGATGCATATAATATCTGGTAAAATGCAGTACAGACTATTTTTCATTGGTGTATCTTCCTTTAAACACACTCGGGTCTGCAGGGACTTCTGTGCACAGTGGTACCAAAACAGGTGAAAACTGTGGCTTTGACAGAAACTCTTGGCTTAGTCCATGCCATTCAGGCTAAAAATACAACTGAATTTATTTCGCCTTCTCTCTAAAAAGCATTTAATCCTCTCTGAACCATATTGCTATATTGCTTTTGCTGTTTAGACTGCTCTTCTACCTGAGGGACCAAAGTGCTGTGCAGAGGTCAAACAGAAATCCCATTAGCTGGTAACGAGATTTGTGAGCAGAGTATCAACTTCATTCTGAAAATCTACTACTTTGTGCCTGGCAGCCTTACGCTATAACCTGTGTGTAATCTCTTAATATGCTAATGCTATTATAAGCCTGTTACTCAGGAAGATTAACGCTGCTAGTGTATTCGTTAATTCACTTACATGAACCAACTTGCTTCAGGAGCCTCTCCCAGCTCCTGGTAAATAGTCCATCACATGACAAGTGCTAGTCAGACTGGGTCTTTCCTTAAATACCACATCAAGAAGTTGTACTGCAGAATTTGTCTGAGGTTCTGTCTGCGGCACATTTTCTCTTGCATCTCCGAAATGGAATATTCATCTTCTGATAAGTTTAGTTTTATAAAATATTTGAGACCTTCCAGGTGACACTGTGCCAGAACACCATAGCAGGCCTGTACAACAGTAAGTTCTCTTCCCTAGCTCGCCACTAGCAGTGGTCATGATGATGTTACAAGGCTTCTTTATAAGAAGGCTTTTCTCCTGCAGGGACTTGCGGAACAATGAGATCTCCTGGGCCATAGAAGATGCAAATGAAGCATTTGTGGGACTCAGCAGGCTGGATAAACTGTATGTATTACAAACCATTGAAATGACAGTACTTACCGGGCACACAGAGTAGAGGGAGAGTGCAAAATATTAAGTAATTGTAAATCAATGACACAAGGCAGAAAGCCTTTCTAGTTGGCAGCTGTATTCAGTGTGTTTCCACTTCTGTGCTACAACCTCTTGATATAGGCTTGGGTTCCATGGTCAGGAGCTCTAGATCTGTGTAGCACTGGGATCACCTTGCAGCACCAATTTGAAGAAATTGAGCATAAGTATTTGACTGCATTTATTATTGAATAGCCCAGTCCTGCTGCGTGATGATTGTCACTTTTTGTGCTTCTCTAGTTCCGGTAAAAGTTAACGCTTATAAAAAAAAAAAATTTTTTTTTTAGCAAATATGAAACACTATTGAATTAACAGCTTTTCACCACTTAGACTATGCATTTTTCATCCAGTGCCGTGTGCTTTGTAGGAAGCTCCATCCTGTGGAGCTACAGACATTGCTTATAACAAATAGCTTGGTATGAGGGTGCAGTCTCAGGAACTAATGTGATTGTGGCAGGTTGGTATTAGGAAGTTACTGCTCCGCTCCCAGGTTCTACTTATCACTGTTTCATTCTGCTGAGTTAAATTATCTTCTGACACATACCCAAATCTAATCCTCTAAGTTAAGAATGGAAAAGAAACCTTGTTCTTGGGAAAATTAGTTGAGCCTTTAAGCTCAGAAAATAGTATTTGATCTTTTAGCTCAGCTAGAATTAGAAAAAACTTAGTTAAACATCATAGGGAACTTCTTTCGGGTCTTATTTGTGAACTCATGTTGACTGGTTTCTGGATTTGGGGGGCTTTGTCTTTCAGAATCTTGCAAGGAAACCAGATTAAGTCAATTACCAAAAAAGCATTCTCTGGTCTTGAAGGACTTGAACATCTGTAAGTACTTTATTTTGTAGAACTTCTAATTATTTGTCAACTTCAGTGCTGTATTCTCTGTCAAATTTTCAAGAATTTAACTGAAGGTAGCATATGAAATCATACTTACCTATTATTATTCTCTTTGCTTAACTTACAGAGATTTAAGCAACAATGCAGTAATGTCCATCCAAGAAAATGCATTTGCCCAGGCTCACCTGAAGGGGCTGTAAGTTCATGACAATTATTTACAGATTCTTTACAAGTCCTACTTTGTAAAGAATCCTTCAGCCATTGTAAGATTGGCTGAAGTTGACTGAACTGTGTCTGCTTTCATCGAGAAGTTGACTGAACTGTGTCTGCTTTCATCATGAAATATTTAAAGCAATGCTGATAAATTATCGACTCAAAGTCGGTAGCAGTATACTTAGATTTAAGGTTTGATAAAATCTGCACCTCCATTTCCTTAGTTGCAATTAGTAGAAAATAATGTTTTCTTGCAGTGCTGAGCCATTAAGTTTTTCATATCTTATGATTTTGCAGCACACTCAGCACACGCTAGCATGTAGACAGTGAACTAAAGAAATTATTCATCAGGAATCTTTCAGGGGGGTTAGCAAACGCTACGTTTTGTCTTCCCATTTTTGGGGCTAGGAAAAGGCTTTAAAATTCACAGCTAGACAAGAATTTTTACTCGCTCAGCAGATGCTTAAGCTGCTAGAGCCTGTTGTGATCTTCAGACATTTAAAGTATTATAATGTGAAGTGACCTTCACGCCCAAGACTAATCCTACTGTAACAGTCATTTCTATGAGATAAAGTCTCTGAATATCATGTAATCTATTTTAAAACTGTTATTCAATTAGTTAATCTTGGCCAGGTGGACTGTTAGCCTGCAAGATCTGCCAGTTTGAGGAGACACATTTTAGGTGTTAAAGATAAGACTTTCATTGCCTTCTTTAATGTATCTTAAAAGTGAGGAATTGTTGGTATGTATGGGCAAACAGCAGGATGGAATCCTGGCTTGTTTGTGTGCCTCTCCTCTCTCACTACTGGATTCATCTAGTGGCAGATCACTTCTTGTTAAAATGCTGGACTTTCTCCAGTCATACTCGTACATAATATTTAGGAAACTTTGAAAGCAGGTGGTGGGGAAAAAGTGACCCATCGTTGTTTCCTGTTCGCCGTTTTTCTGTGGAGCAGAGAAAACAATCTGCAGTAGATACCTGTATGAAACAAATCACTTTAATTCTTAAATATTTATTAGCTGGCATGAAAATGAATATTGAGGCTTACACTCATTTCATAGTGGCAAGTGTGTTTAGTTTGAGACATAGAGCTGCTCTGCAGTGTTATGTTCCTTTTAATTGCTTTAAAGAGGGATGGGGTAATTGTAAAGACAGGCTTAATATTCTTTTTTAGAAGTTGAAAATCCAAGGTTATTTTATTCAGAATTAAAAAGAATTGTAAGGTTTTTAGTGCTGACATAGAGGGAAGGTTTTTCTGGATTGTTTATAGCATATATAGCTAACATTTTATAATAAATACCCATAGATATAAAAGAATACTGTAAGTCTTGAAATTTCTGAACATCTATGCTTTAAGTTGTTTTGCTGCATGAAATCGCATGTAGGAACGTGAAATACTAAACTTTAATCACACTTTTATTTTGCCTTGTTTCTGCAGAATTTTGAACACTAGCAGCTTGCTTTGTGATTGCCAGTTGAAATGGCTGCCGCAGTGGCTCACTGACAGCCATTTACAGCAGGCTGTAAACGTTAGCTGTGCTCATCCTGAATGGTTAGCAGGACAAAGCATTCTCAGTGTGGACCCTGATGACTTTGTCTGTGGTTTGTATTTTTTAATGACTTTTGATACAAAAATGTGGTAACACAAATCTGTGCAGGTACGTTTCTGAAATCAGGCTGTAGCACTGCTGGAGGTACTTGGTCTTGGCCATGATGCACATGTGGGCCTGTGTACGTCACTGGGTCTGCTTTGGAGTTTGGGATTGAATTCTGTTTATCTTTGCTCTGTTTTGTTGTATTTGAGCGCTGAAGGGAGTGAAGCGCTAACCCGAGGGAGTAATTCTGTGAGACGGCATTGTTTTTCATTTAGGTTACTGTTAAAAACTGATTATGCTTCCATTCTCCCTGCTTATGAATGCCTTTAGCTTTGGAAGGGCTGTTTGACACTTCCTTATTGGTTCTTGTCCATACCAGCAAGGCTAGAGTGGTTAATACTCTGGCACATTTTCTGATGCTCCATATCTGTAATGTTTATCTGGTCTCTGCCACCACAGTTTCAGACATAAGCCTGTCTATTTTTGTAACCGAACTGTGAGATGGAAAACTGAGAGACTCTCTGCCCAGAGTCATGTGTGAAGTCTGTGGCAGGGCTGGAAATAGTCTGGTGTTCCATTTTTTGGGTGAGCAATCTGATAAGTGTTACTTGTGTGTATGCCATTCTTTCATTCTTTTGGTGGTAAAGGCTACAATAATCATCATGTAGGTGCAAGCACCCACTTCTCCATTCTAATATCACCACCGTGGTGCCTGACACTGAACACTGTGTGTGCCTATGAGAATGCCTTTGCTGAAATAATAGGTATTGAAATAACTCTTATTGAGTGGGATGAGATAGTGAACTGCCAGCTTGCTATGTTTTGTATTTGTAGAACTTAAAGCTCTTCAAGATGTTTAAACTATCTGAAAATAAGTCTCAGTCCTTCATAAAGTAGCCTAGCTCTTCAGCCGAGCACGGCTTTTGTGTCATCTAAATATAGCAAGTTCCAGGGAGTTGTACAAAATGCAGGGCGCTGCTCAAGACCACGCTTCTATGCTGATTGTTCTCAATGCTTATTCTGTATGCCTACGTGTGGTTCTAATCCTCTTTCACAGCTTGATTTCCAACTGAAAACAGCTGAATATGTGCACATCTTTCAGGACATCTGTTCCCAAAGCTTTCTTTCTGCTTACATTGTCTTTTGAGTGAGTTTTCTTGCAATATTAATTGCAAGTTGAAGAGGAAAGTAACTAATCTTGGTGCTTTTATTTTCAGATAATTTCCCTAAACCGCAGATAAGAGTGCATCCTGAGACCACAATTGCTCTGCGAGGCATGAATGTGACTCTGACTTGCACTGCTGTGAGCAGCAGTGATTCGCCCATGTCCACTGCCTGGCGTAAAGACAGTGAAGTATTGTATGATGCAGAGGTTGAGAATTTTGCCAGATATCAGCAGCAAAGTGGTGAGGTGGTCGAATATACCACTGTCCTGCACCTTTTCAGTGTGAATTTCACTGATGAAGGAAAGTATCAGTGCATCGTCACCAATCACTTCGGTTCCAATTATTCCAACAAAGCCAAGCTGACTGTCAATGGTAAGCAATCATGGTAACAAAGGAGAAACACTTTTAACCTAAAGCTTTATTTAAATAGCTACAAGTCTTATTTTTCACTAGAGCTGGCCCAAAATAGTCTTGCAAGACTGTCTCACCAGTATTTAGAAGTATCAAACATCTTTTTATAAAGCAGGAAAGAAGTGGTGGGGGTTTTCTTGTGGGTGAAAAGCCTTCTGTTCACTTTTCAAAAGGGGCAGATATCTCACATGTTTTCATTATAACAGTTAGTTGTTCATCTAGTTAAATGGAGGTAGAAGTCTCTTAAACTAAAAGCTCCCTCTGCTGTCTCTTCAGAATTAAGCACCTTTCCGATGTGTTTGTAAAGCTAGGGAAGATTCAACTAAAAATAACTTGTGGGACTGGAAACAAACTCTGAAAAATCAATTATGAAGTCCTTTGTTTTTAGCCATAATGATTCTATTTATTTTGGCTTGAGGGAAGGGAGGTAAGACAACAGTGTTCCCATCAGTCAGTAGACCACTGATCCCCGTTGTATCTGAGAGCAGAGATACTTGTGTTGCTTTTGCTTGTCCAGAACAGGTAATGCAGCCTTGGACTGACGAGATAGAAGTTCACCTTCCCTATTACCAGGGAAGAAAAAGTGTGACAAAGGGCTTATGAAGAAGGCTAAACCTTTTTCTTGTCTTTTCCCCATGAGAAATGTTCTTCAGATCACCTTAAATGAACAGTGTAGATACTGTATTTAAATTTGGAGGATAGGCTCTTAGAAATGACCACTGAAAATCTGTGCAGTTCTTCAGAAGAATCTGCCCCTCTCTCTTAAGGAGAACTACAGGTGTGTTTCAGACTTGTTTGGTTTCAGATATTTTATGTGCTCTGGAGCTTTTGCTGCTTTTTCCCTGGTGCTGAAAATACTGAAACTATGTCTCCTTTGATCCAGAGCTACCTTCTTTCCTGAAAACCCCTATGGATCTTACTATCCGCACTGGGGCGATGGCCCGGCTGGAGTGTGCTGCAGAGGGCCACCCTACTCCGCAGATCTCCTGGCAGAAAGATGGTGGCACGGACTTCCCTGCTGCAAGAGAGAGGAGGATGCATGTCATGCCTGAGGATGATGTGTTCTTTATTGCAAACGTGAAGATAGAAGACATGGGAATCTATAGCTGTATGGCACAAAACGCTGCAGGTGGTTTGTCAGCAAATGCCACGCTGACTGTGTTAGGTAAGTGGTGTGCTAATCTGTGTTTGCCTATGGATTGCTTCACTTCTGCGGTGGTAGTGTAGCTTATCTGTAAGTAGCAAGCTTAAATCCTAAAGAATGAAGTTAAAATACAAAGAGCGTAGTTTCCTCTTCCTCTAGCTGTAGATGGAATTCTGCAGTAAGGAACAAGAGAAGACTTTTTTCCCCATGGTTGCTCCCCCCCACCCCCCAACTTTAAGGGTGCTGCCTCTGGAACAGCATCTCTAACTGCTTTGCATGGTTTTGGGGCATTTGAATGCAGCACTTAACATAATTTTTTGAACAGTGAAGCTTTAGAAGCTAAGCTACAGTGCTGACCAGTGAGGTTAGTATGATCTTTGCAGGAGAGAACTGAGGTGCATATCTCAATCCAGCAGTATAGACTAGATAGATAATTTGTGTTGTCTTGGAACAAATTTAGTCGCAGGTAACATGAACTATGCTGAGTAATAATGGAAGGACAGTTCCTTCTAGAGTGCAGTATTTTTTGAAGACACTGACTTTTAACATTATGGTCATATGCAAATTTAGAATTGGAATACATAAAACAGACTGTGGCTAGCATAGTTTTGGGGATGTTTGCTGTACCTGCGTTTGCTGCAGTGATCCATAGAAGAGCTGAACTCACAGGATTTCCTGAATTCTGTGTTTCGTTGCTCAAGTTTAGGTTCAGGTTGTAAGATCAGATTTTTAAATATCATGGAGTATGCACTGGTGTTGCACAATGAAGTTATCTTAAAATTTATTTGTTTTCCTCCACTGTCACAGAAACTCCTTCCTTCGTTAGGCCCCTGGAAGACAGAACGGTAACCCGAGGTGAAACTGCTGTCTTGCAGTGCATAGCTGGTGGCAGTCCTGCCCCTCGCCTCAACTGGACTAAAGATGATGGCCCTTTGACAGTCACAGAACGGCATTTTTTTGCTGCAGCAAATCAACTCCTTATCATTGTGGATGCTGGACTAGAGGATGCTGGGAAGTACACGTGCATTATGTCCAACACACTGGGCACCGAGCGTGGCCATATTTACCTAAATGTCCTGGCTTCCCCAAATTGTGATTCTTCCCAGGGCGGCATTGTCCATGAGGAGGATGGCTGGACAACAGTAGGCATTGTGATTATTGTCGTGGTGTGCTGTGTTGTGGGAACTTCCCTGGTATGGGTTATTGTGATCTACCACATGAGAAGGAAGAGTGAAGATTACAGCATCACTAACACAGGTAAAGTGCAAAAGCAAGTCTTCAGCCCTGTTTTGAATCCAAAACACTTGTTAAGAGTGGTGAAATTTCTGGATTCATTACAGATGATAAAATTGAAGAACTGAAGACTTCCTTCGAAAAACTCTTCAGGGATTTGCTCAAATTCCTTCATTCTAGAGTTTTTTTAAAATATCAAATGTGTGTTAATTTTATTCCTTATACACTAGATTTGTTCCACCTTGAGGGAAAACAGTAAAGTTTGGAAATAAATATTTGAATAAATTTACAAATGTTTTCAGGACCTGGAATAATGTGTGTAAATTTCCATTCTGGCCCTGTTAGTTTTGAACTAGCTATATGGATTTTTAATCACTGAAGTAGAAACAAGAACCTCAATATGTGAGTTGAAATTCTGGGTGACGTTTTTGTTAATGTGGGTAATAGCGTTGGTACTACCTTGAAATCTTCACACTTAGCTGTTAACGTCATCAATGTTAATTCTGCCTTGCAGAGGAGATGAACCTACCTGCAGACATTCCCAGCTATCTGTCCTCCCAAGGAACTCTGTCAGAGCCTCAGGAAGGCTACAGTAACTCAGAAGCAGGAAGCCATCAGCAGCTTATGCCTCCAGCTGGTAGCTACGTGCATAAAGGCATAGAAGGTAAGCAAAGCCCTCATGTGTATTGCTTGTGTTTCAGCAGGATGCCAGTGCACAGTGTAGTCCTCATAGCTGGCAGCAGTATTGCACAATGCAGGGTAGTACTGCATGTTAATGTCAAAGGTGACTTTTCCTAGAGAAGAATTCAGGTTGATCCGAAAATTTCCATTGATCATTCTGAGTTTGAGGCATTTCCTGTTTTTCTTCTAGTGTTTGTTTATATTCTGCTATTAAGGCTTCTGCATTCCATGCACATTGTTTAATCTTTGGTCCAGCAATGTCTGGGCTCGCATCTGCTATGAGTGCCTTTGCATGTAGGTGTCATGACTGCTGTCCTTCAGGTGCCAGAGTAGTACAGTTCCCTCCAGAGGCTCTTTGCTTCAGGGTTTGTGATCTGTTCAGCAAGGCGGGGTTGCCATTAGGGAATTCCTAGGTTAGATATCAAGGTAGATTTTTATGCTGTTTCTTTCTTTTGGCATCTCAAGAGTCCAGGCAATAGAGGTGGAAATAAAGTTCACTTGGAAGATGACTTGCTGCACCTTTTGTCCTTGGCATAAAATTACTGCCTCTGCCAGACATGTAGTCTGCTTGCTACAATCATAACTAAAGGGTCTACTCTATTTCCCTACCTTGTTTGGACGTTTTTCAGGGTATTTGTGTCATTGAGTCTATGGAGATGCCATTTTTACTATCCAAATGCTGAGGAGCCATCCAATCCTTATGTAGGCTAGCTTTCAAAAGTGATCCTTCAGTGTAAGCTTTTTCACATCTGTCCCATGATCTATTCCCTCTAGTCCGTAGTCCTACTACACTAGAGTCTGTATCAGGAAGGAGTTGAGAAGCAGCTCGTCTCAATGACCACTTTATCATCTGGTCTGAGGTGTGTGGGCATGCAGGGTACAAGTCTGGTACAAGAGCGTAAGCCGATGTGGATAGGTATCCCGGTTTGATTCCAGGACTGTTTCAGCCTGGTGCCCAAGCTGGTTGGACCTGCATGGAACCCTTTTGCCCTTGAAACAGGAGAGCAAACATGAGATCGCTCTCAGTCATATCCATGGTTTTCCCCTGGTCAGCCTCAGAAGGGCAGTGCAATTGAGAATGTGGATGGTGGTGAACCTAGAGCATTTCTCATGTGACTTCTTCAGTAAACAGGCAAGCTGAGTACTCTGTTGCCATGTTAACTGTAAAAAGGCCCTTCAAACTGTGCCACTGTAATACACGATCATGCTAAGACATGAAAGAGGCTATGGAAATCCAGCATCCTTATCCTCTTTGAGAGTATTTTGTTTTTCCATCGTGTTTGTCAGGTGGCGCAGCGCCATTGGTGATCTGCTCGGACTGTTATGACAATGCAAACATCTACTCCAGGACACGAGAGTACTGTCCCTATGCCTACATCACAGAAGAGGACCCCCTGGATCAAACTCTCCCTAATCTCATGGTACAGATGCCTAAGGAAACATATACAGCACGCACCCAGCATGAAACCAGTACTCTTGATAATCTCTTAGCAGACAGAGACATGTCTGTCTTCCTTACCAACCACGACAAAATAAGTGAAAAGAAAGTCTCCTCCCAGCAGATTAATGGTGAGTGTCCCCTTTTCCCTCCTGTTGCTTTGTATTCCCTGATAACTCTGGCCTTCCTTGTGCTGCCCTTCGCTATTGATACACAGCTAATTCTTCAAGTGACGGTAGTTTGTGGAGTAACTCGTCTGTTTATTAAATACCTATTCTCAGAACTAGTCCTCAGTTTGCATCCAGTACCCAAGAGTTGAAGAGGGTGATGTTAAACAGATAGTATTTCTTAATCTGCAGTTCCTCTCTTAAAACTTGTGGAATGTGATCCCTTGCATGTGCTTCAAGGACATCTATTAGCCAAGAGTTATTAAAGCTTCACACAGGAAATTCAAATAGCCTTTCTGTTTGAGCTGGCCTGAGTTTCAAAGAACTCCAAAAGGCTTTTTTTTTTTTTTCCTAAATTGATTGGTTTTATGTTGACTCTCTTCCAGGTAGCTTTTTTTTAAAAATTCACACTGAAACTGTGTGTGTTGTTTCTGGTTACTGTAACAGATTGCTGAAACAGGAGAGCATCCAGTCAAATACGCTCTCAAAAATAGAGAAACTCTTTTTTTTTTTTTTTTTCCCCCTAAATTGATTGGTTTTATGTTGACTCTCTTCCAGGTAGCTTTTTTTTAAAAATTCACACTGAAACTGTGTGTGTTGTTTCTGGTTACTGTAACAGATTGCTGAAACAGGAGAGCATCCAGTCAAATACGCTCTCAAAAATAGAGAAAATAACCTCAAAGACTGTTATGGCTGAGTTGCGCAGCTCAAATCTGTCTAAAATTTATGTGTTTATCATGAACTCACTCCTGTTCATCTTCTAATTTTTCTTCCTCAGAACCCTTTCAGATTCCTTTATGGGGAGTAAACAAAGACCTAGCGCGCTCTCACTCACACTTTCTGCATCAGCAGTCAGCCCGTGAGACCCCACGACCTCTTCGAAGCGAGGGCATTATTGACAGTGACCGGGAACAAGCTGCTTCACCCAGACCTTGCCACAGGTTACGTGAACATAACTTTGATTTTAATAGGACGCGGAACATTCATGACTACAGTGAAACCACGTAAGACACTAAAATGAAGTCTTGAAAGCAAATCCATATCAACTGACTTTTTGTATTTACTACCTCAGGACTAACCCCAAGGCCAAAGATGCTTGTGTACGTGTGTCTACAATTACAGGCTGACTAAACACAGTCAGACTCCCTAGGAGGAGGTGGCACATGCCCTTTTTCCTTGGATTTCTGTGTATTGGAAAATGGGAATGTGCAACAGAACACATGGATGATTAGTGATATCCACAAGAATAGCATTAAAACACGGATTCTCTGATGTTGGAAGCAGCCTTTGTGTTGGTGCATGCTTTGAAAATCTCTCAAGAATGCATAGCTATTTCACACTGCCTTGTCTGCTTGAAAACAAATGTTCAGGGCCTCCTCGTGGAATTCCCCAGTAATTGTAAGCATAAATCTCTTGGCCAGCTTTTTGTTCCTTAGACTGTTGGCAGGCATCTGTTACCAGTCTAACTTTGGGTCTTGTTTTCTCCTATGAATAATGGACTCTAGTTGTAAAAAAATTTGCATTTATAAATATTTTGTATACACTAAGCATATAAATGTGTTGGCTGTAATGTAAATATATTTTTTATTATGCCAAAGTATGTATCATACTGTTAGTCTTGACAGCTGCATATCAAGCCATATGTTTTGGGGGTTTTTTTTGGTGAGACTGAAAGTTTGTTTCTGAGGGGATAGAGCTGTCTTCATTTTGGAAAGAAATGAATTTACTATAGGTATGTGGTGAAACTGTGATATTGATGAATTTCATTGTTACATACAACTCTATATGCATTAAGCCTGGCTGACCTGACTGCAAGCTGATCCATTCGTGACATTAGCAGAATTCCAAGTTTGACCCATTTAAGTGTTGAGACAGTCCTTAAATCTCTGTATTAGGCACCCATCTTGTCCAGTAGAGCATAAAGCGCAACAGACCCTGCATTAACGAGCAGTGTTAACCTGTATTCCAGGCTGTAGTATCCAGCTTCCCAGAAGTTCTTGTAAATAGCAAACAAAAAGAACAGTACACAAAATGTTGCCTGGTCGTCTGGTAAAATAGCTATAAGATGGGAGTTTTGAGTGGTTTGTTTCAGAAGTTTATCTAAGGTTTTATCTTTAAAAAAAGCCTTTGTATTGTGTATGTTGCAGAGAGGTCTCCGTGTATTTTTCCTAACCGACAGTTAAGTGAACTTTTAAAAAGAATGTTGTGATGAAAAGCATCGGATAAATTGGGAGATCATTTGATAAATACTCTGTGAACTATACTGTGGATTTTGTTTCCTCTGCACAGCCAAGACGCATATGTAGTTTAAAACACTTGTGTCCTTTTCTGCCGTAAAATATGAGGCAAAATTGTTGCTCTATTGAACTCTCTAATAGTTCCCTAGACCTCAGCATGGCCAAAATGTTTAAATATTTGACAGGTGAGAAATGAAACAATATGCAGGGAACCACTCAATATTGAAAATCCAGTACTTGCTGAGACAGAGGAAACGCAAACTTCATTAGTTACAGTAGAATGTGCCTGACAAAATTAGGAGGAAGAACATTATAAAGACTTCCTGAAAAGTTCTTTCTTCTGGGGAAACGCACCTTTGTGTAGCAGGGGTTAAAGACTCATCAGTGATGGGTTTTCGGCAAGTATGTTGTGCTCAGCGCTAGAGCCCTTCAACATTATGCAGTATACTCATGCCTGAAGAGCAAGGGGCTTTCTTCCTAGTCATTGTTGCATTTTTTCAAGTTGTAGGGTATGTACTAAGATGAAAACAGCTGCATGGTGTATTTTTATAAAGACAGAAGAACCTTTTTGGACCAGCCCAAAAGAGGTATGTAAGACTTCCCGTTGATCCATTCCTAGATAGAAGGGTGTGTGACTGAAGTATCAGATGCAGTCATGCAGAATCACAGCTGAAACTTTTGAGACTGTGGATTATTTGAGTAAATGAGTGAGGAAACGCTGGGAATAATGATTATTTTCTCACAGCTCTTGGGGCATGAATAATAGCCAGATCTATGCCAATGAGCAAATATTATCAAGGGCTCTTACCATACTCTCAAAGCGACTGTGGTTGCTTTGATAGCCAGCAGCTTTAGTAGAAAGAGGATCCAATTGTCCTTGACCTTTAGATAAAGTAGGGAGAAACACAGGTGTGTTGAACTCTCTTTGGGCTCTGACATCTGAAATGTTTTAATGACATACATGCTGAAAGAAGAATCTTAAGTTCATTCCTTTCTGTTTTTATTTCCTCCATGCTTTTCCTTTCCAGACAGCACTTAAGACATGATGCTTATTTTCAATCCAAAGTTATCTCTGTTGCAGGAACCCAGTACTGTCAGTTTAAATCCAGATGAGAAAGGTCAGGTCGTGAAACGACAGCAGCAGCAAAGTCCGATCCTTTTGGGCTGCTTGCTCCTTTCTCCAGATATTCACACAGGCTGCTGCGGCAGAATGCTTCTTGGCATGTGCAGAGCCATGATTTCCCACTAGCGGGAAAACAGCACCCCTACTGCTGCTCTGTCTCCCATCACCATTTGGCAAATGCTTGTTACTTTTTCTTTCATCCCTCTCTTTTGTGGAGTTGAGCTAATACAGCTCTGTCACAGTACAGCTGTTGATGTCCAGACCTTAGGTGTACTTTGGGCACAACTCCTTAGTGTGATTGAATTCCCTTTAGGTAGGTAAGATGTGCTTGGCCAAGACCAAGGCCTTAAAATTAATGCTGTCTGCACCAGAACAAACTGAAGCGCTAGCTCTTGAAGCCATTTAGGAGCTAAAGCTGCACTCATTTCTGTGAGATACTGGCCTATAAAAGCTGCCATTATGAATTAGGACATTTGCATCCTTCCATGAGCAATGGTATCTCTTTAAAGTCTATAAGCTGGTCGTAAATAGCTGAAGCTTGTAAGTAGGTGAACACCTTGCTGTACTTAGCATTGTGGAAAAACTTCCTAGGCAGACTCACAGAAAAAATTGCATCTTTTCTTTCCCCTTTCCTCCAGGAGGTGCGGATAGGACAGAGTGGCCGTTCTGTTTTCAGTAAACACAAACAGTTTCTTCAATCAATGCCAAAGTACTAACAGTACAGGAACTGGGGGTTCATAAGACAGCGTGAGCAAAGCTGCTCTTGTTCCCTGTTGCTATTTCCTAGTGTCTATTTATATTTTTTTCACATAAGAATGTATATTTTGTACAGCATGTGTAATATATGTTTGTCTATTGTAATATACCTTCATTCAATAAAATGCTATATACATTGAGCGTCCAGTGTAACTTTGTTAGTTTGCAGATTAAATAATTCATTTTTCTTCTGTGATATTTAATTTTCATAGGGGAAAAAAATACAGTAAACTTTGCTGTCTGGACATGTTCCTGGGCAGCTGGCTCCAGGTGCCCCTGCTTGAGCAGAGGGTTGGACAAGGTGACCTCCAGAGGTCCCTTCCAGCCTCACCCATTCTCTGATTCTGTGACTCTTATTTCAGTTTTCCAGTAGGAAACACCCTGTATCCTCTTCTGAAAATGTGCGGGTAATTCTCCAACGGTGCTGTTGACTCTGGGCCAGGAGACTCACAGATCACTGCTCCCAATGCTGTCCTCCTGCAATTCGGATCCTTTGAAGTACCAAAGAGATTTTCTTTCTGGCAACAGACTGTCAGCATAAATGAGTTGGTGAGAGCATGCCCCTACGTACCTGCTGCAGGAGGGGAGAGGTGCACGCGTCCCACCGTACCAGCCACCATCCCTCCTAAAAGCCAGTGTAAGTTTTTTATTCCTTTGAATAACTTACTCTGTTTCTATCACTGTATTCTTGCGCTGGTTCATGTTCTGATAATTAATCACCTTTGCTCTCCTGTGCTCCGTTTTGTATGCTTCACTGTTTTACCTGTTCACAGTTCTCGGCACCGTGTAGCTTTTCCCAAGTTAACCCGAGCTCCTGTAGCTGCCTCATCCTCTGTTCTTGCTGACAAGTGAAGTTTGCACCCAAGGAAAGCATGGTTCACGAGAGCTGGGTGTATGCGCAGCCTGACATGCGAGAGTTAGTCACCCGGCTTGGCACACTGCTGCTGAAGCACAGCACATGACAGCCTCCAGTGCAGGGCTTTTCTCTCCTGGCCGTAGCAGCCAGGGGCTGCCCCGGGGGGGGCCAGTTTGGCAGAGAGCATCCCCAGATGCAGCTCCTGGGAGCGCCAGCCAGCCCGCGCAGAGGCTCCTGCCTTGCTGGCAGCTGTAGAAGCAGGCTCTGCGGCAGAGGCCGGGGCAGCCGCTGGCAGCCTCGCCTTGGGTCCCTGCCCGGTTTTCCGTGGCAACGTGCGATGCGTTTGGCAGCGCTCCTTGATTCCTCGTGGCCTGTGTCTACTCCCACATGCAGGGGAGCGTGTCGTGTCTGTGGGACCTATGCTGAAAGGTCCACAAAGCAAAGCCAGGCTGTAAGCAAATGTCATTACTTCTGTTGTCTCCCTTCATAGCAAGAGTTAAAGGGCTGCCCTTTCTCTGCATGTAGGCTCTTAACTTTTGTATTCATCAGCTCACGTGCCTGATAACCAGGGATTCCTCCACTGCTGACACCTGGCCTTGGGCTGTACCTGGCTGGGCAGGGGACAGCAGCGCTGCCTGCCACCTCCAGCCAGCTCAGGAGGCTCCCCTCACATTCATAAACTGCACTGGAGTTTCCCAAGGGACCGGACCTGAAGCATTCACAGAGTGTCCGCAGCATTCCCCAGATACCAGCTTTTTGCATGCTCTGATGTTATTTTCAAGCCACCGCAATTGCAGGGGGATGGCCTCAATGATATGAGCCTGCCCCACAAGCCTCGATTTATCCAGGAGCACGAGTGTTGTGAAACCCCACCCCATCCTGTGATCATTTCAACAAGATGCTCAGGAAAAACCACCTATTGCCTTCCCTGGTAAGTTCAGCTCTCCCTGGTTCATTACGTACATCTCAACCCTGGCACAGTGTCAGAGAACCAACAGCTATTGAAGATAAGATCATGAATAGTTAATGTTCTCAGTTACCCAAGCATATTTAAAAATTAACACTGAAGCCTGGTGCTGATGAGATTAAAAAACTGGGTCATCAAAGAGAGGGAAACACAGAAAACAATTGCATCTACCCTTGGGCTTCGCTAAGGACTGAGTTTTCATGGAAGGTCCTATCCCTTCCTTGTTTTAATCCTTCAGTGGTTTAAAATACTGGATACTTCATTAAACCACCTTCCCTCCCGTCTGCCAGATTCTCCTCTCCTCCTCCCCTCCCGCAGGAGTTTGTGGCCCCTTCACATACGTTTCCAGGCTCAGGAGTGACGATGCTGGTTGGTGCCCTTCGCTAAGGACTGAGTTTTCATGGAAGGTCCTATCCCTTCCTTGTTTTAATCCTTCAGTGGTTTAAAATACTGGATACTTCATTAAACCACCTTCCCTCCTGTCTGCCAGATTCTCCTCTCCTCCTCCCCTCCCGCAGGAGTTTGTGGCCCCTTCACATGCGTTTCCAGGCTCGGGAGTGACGATGCTGGTTGGTGCCGTGAGTGTCTGCCCCATGCATGTCCCCGTATGCAGCACGGGAGCCTGGGCACTGTGGAGCAACGAAGCTGATGGGCACGTCGGTGTGACAGCTTCGGTGACCCAGCGTGGCTGTGGTGTGCAGTGCGGTGATGCAGCGTGGGCAGAAGGGGTGCACGTCCCAGGGAGGTGGGCAGAGGGCTGTGCCCTCCAAGCTGCCACAGACCTGATGACGTGCTCCCCTGCTGGGAGCAGCCCCCTCCATCCCTAGGTCCTTCCAGGCTCCTGCTTGGAAAGGTTGCCTCCTCTCCTCACTGGGTGACAGCTTTGCCTTCTGCCAAATTGACCCCAGCGTTTCAAGTCCTTCAGGGCATGTGCTTAACAAGAGAATAAGCAAGTAACTGAGATGGAAAGAGACCCATAAATCCTTTGGTCTGTGGGAGCCCCAGCTTCAGCAGGGCTTTGGCAGGGCAGGCTCCAGTGCCAAGGCAGCTGCAACTCTCTCCTGCGCCAGGAGCCCTCCCCAGGCTCTGAGCTGCTGCTCCGCACACGTAGGAAGCTGGAAAAGATACAGGATCCTTTTTCAGAATGAAACTAGGCATTCATAGGCAGACAAGAGTATAGGGAACAAATAAACTCTAAATCCTAATTTTTATGGCTTTTGCCCTGAAGTAGCTAACTGGGAGAACCAGTGGCAGGGAGCCAGGTTACCTCACCCTGGAAAGCAGGCAGCTGCCTCCAGTCAGACGTTGGCAGCGTGGGAGTGCGCTGGCTGGTCCCGACAGCATGGACCGCGCACGGGTGTCTGCCAGGGCGGGTGGCACCAGCACGCAAACACGCCATGACTGCTTGCCTGTGGATCCCATCATCAGGTGAGCAAAGGTGGTTGTTGGCTCCCATTGTGCGTCTGCCTGCATGTTGGAGATGAGGTTTCCAACATGCTTTAGGAGGGCAGGTGAGCTTGTACCCTCCAGGTCATGGATGCAGAGGGAGGAGGGGAAGAGCCCCCTGGAGACCCAGCATGTGCCAGGCAGGGCCAGGACTGAGGTGGGAGTCAGCCCTGGGTTCCCACCACCTGCTGGGACTGCTGCCTGGTTTCCCTTCCCGTGCCTGACCTGGCTGTTTCTGGGTCTGCTCGTTCTCGCTGCGCTGAGCCGGTCAGGATGGGAAACGGGACGAAATGCAGCACGGCAGAGAATGGGGCAACCTCGGAGCCTGTCCTTTAATCAAGGGCCTTTTCTTCCTGCACCTGGGAGGCAGGCCTCAATTGGGGTTCCTATTTGCAGGGAAATGGAGCGCTATTAAGGCTACTGTTTATCTCATTTTCTCCCAGTGAGATGCTATCGATTTGCTTTGTGGAGGGACATATGCTGATTAAACTGTGAGCGTTTATTGACAGGCCCTGATGGCTGCTGCACTTGGCTGTGTGCTGGGGGCTGCCGCAGGGTTGCTCCTGCTCTGCTTCCACTTTCTGCTGGTAATGTTTCATATCAGGGTTTATCTTGCAAGCTGACAGCTGCTTCATCCTGCAGAGGGGAAGCACGCCACAGCCTGTCCCTGGCAGAGCCGGGGTGGGAGAGCCTTCCCACCCCCTCGGGACCAAGCCATGTCCCCGAGCGGGATCCTGGCGCTGCGCCGGGCCAGGGGCTGCTCCTGTTCAGCGCATGTGAGCAGCGCTGCGGCCACCGAGCTGGCGCCGTCCCCCACCACCACTCTCACCGCCCGGCCTCACTGCTTGGGCCGCTCTGGGGATGTCTTCCCCTGTGTAAGCACAAGTCCTGGCAGCCGAGTTGTGGGAGGTACAGTTCAGCAACCAGCAGCTTTTTGCTGCCGACGGGGCCCCACTCCGTGCCTGGGCTGGGGGGGGGGTCCATGTGCAGTGGGTGGCAGTGGCACAAGGCAGAGCTGGGCCAAGGGAAGGGTTAAAGTTCCGTCCCCAGAGCTGTGATGCACGTCTGGGAGGGCACAGTATCACGGCTCTCGATTCCAGCTCATCTCTCTTGGCAAAGGCAGATTTTCTCTAAATTAGATCCTCTTGCGCATAACTTGCGTGTAACACAGGGGATAACTGCTCCGCTCATCACTTTGAAGGTTCAATTTCACATTAGGTTTAATGTCTCTTCTGAAGACTTATATATGTAATTCACCCCAGCATTTAGAAAAATCTCCCACGTCCTTGCTCAGATTTATTGTTGATACCATTTTGCCTGACGCTGGATGTTGCAGGCGCATCTATCGAAGGGTGGGCTGTGATTTGTGACTTGCCAAAGGGGATTTCAGGGTGCAGAAATAAATGTGCCCTACTCGATTAACAGCTAATAGCCTGCTGAGAGCATCCTGGCCGTGTGCTTGGCTTAGGAAAGGACTGGCTGAACAGAGTGAGGAGCTGTTCTGCAGAGCAGGACGGATCCCTTTCTAAAAAATTTTAATTAACCTAAAACAAATGCACGGGAAAGGGCCAGCCATTAGCTGCCTTTGCTTCCTGAGGCTCATCCCTGCTAATTAAGCAGTGTGTCAGTGCAAGTGACCTACAGATAACACAGCACCCAATTTGCATTTAAATTAAAAAACATATTTTTAAAATAAAGGTTTTATTAAGCCCTGTTTGTTTGTCTTTCCAGGCATACACATTATCAAACCCTTCACTGATTTTTATTGACTGGCTTTTGGACTGGCAGCAGCTGTAGGGGTCTGGGCAGCACGGGCAGGCGTGGGCTGTGCCTGCCCTCTCTGCCCTCGGATGCTCCGACATGACCGATCTGGAGCGGGAGAAGTGTTCGGCGGATCCTCTACTGCCACGTGATGTGATGAGCTCTGCTGACCAGAGCCCCGGCGTCCCTGTCTGGGCTGTCCGTCCTCGGGAAGGTGCTTCTGATGGTGAGGGGCTCTCCTCTCGGTGTCCTTTTAAGTGGGATGTCACTTTTCTACCTGGTGTTTTTCCTCCCTACGTTATGTAGGTAATTGTCATTACCTACAGGGAGCAGCATCAGCCGCAAAGGTCTGCGGTTCCCTTGCGGTGCTCGGGCTGGGGCTGCGCCAGTGATTTTATGGAGAGGTTTTCCCTCTGCTGCTCCCCAAATGCAGCACCCGCCCGGCCAGTCTGGCTGCCCAAAGCCTTACCTTGCCTGCTGCTGCAATATTAATGAGCAGGTTGTGTAACGGGTGTCATGGCCCTGCAGTGACTTATGCTAAACTGCGTGCCTGCAGCCGCAAGAAGCAGGAGCATCCAGCCTGTGAGCCTGCGTCTGTCCTGCAGAGCAGTGTCGTCTCTGCAGGGGCCTGGCTCCGGAGGGGATAGGTTTTTGCATGGTTGTTTGCACGGTGCATCTTGCGGGCATCAGCACAGCAGGGACGGGTGGGGGACCTCAGATGGACAGCGGGATGTGTTGTTCCTGCATGGCTTCATGATGCCTTTCCTGGTGAGGAGGTGTTGGGTATTATGGGCTTCACACAGCATCCCCCCAGAGCCTCGCACCAAGCTGTCAGCCTGCAGCCCCCTGCACACCGCAGCAGACAGCACACAGACCACAGTCCCGCTGCAGGTCTGACCCTCATCCCAACCGCTGCGGGGCCACCTGGCCAATGCTGACTCTCCCGAGGTCCTTAGCAAGGCTTAGGGATGCCCT
The DNA here is from genome assembly GCF_000699145.1 of Aptenodytes forsteri. Lineage (NCBI taxonomy): Eukaryota > Metazoa > Chordata > Aves > Sphenisciformes > Spheniscidae > Aptenodytes > Aptenodytes forsteri. Next base: position 676,701 of record NW_008794598.1, on the reverse strand, counting down.
GTCTGGAGGAGAGGGTCCTTGCGAGGGGATGGGGTGAAAGCATTTCTAGCGCAGAAGCCAGTCGCTGGGAATCATTCACTCAGCAGAGGCCAATAGTGCATGGAAACATTCTGGCAGCACTGCCTCTTCATGGGCAGGCCCTTATCCAGGGGCTCAGAGTCGTATTTCTTGTATTAATGCGGTTCATAAAACGCAGCCCATATTCAAAAGGGGATCTGGTCTTCACTGGGGCCTCTCTCTTTCTCACCGTCATTTTTTAATGCAGCCCATATTCAAAAGGGGATCTGGTCTTCACTGGGGCCTCTCTCACCGTCATTTTTTAAGTATAAGTACCGAGGCACAGTAGACTCTTAATGAGATCTTGTCTGGCCCGAGCCATGCTGCGCTCTGTGCTGTTGATGCCCGCACGCTGGCATTCACACCGCAGCGGTGCTGCTCGGCTCCTCCCTGGTGAGGAGCTGGGAGCTTTGGCTGTGCTGGGCAGGTTTCTCCCTAGCAGCGGCGTTAATGGGATTTGAACTTTTGTGAGCAAAATTGAATTACTGAGCATGGGCTCAAACTAAGTGTGGGGGACATGCAAGCATCCATAAATCCAGTGACCTCGTTAAAGGGAAGATTGTCCTGCCAGCCTAACCTTGGCAGGTCTCATTGGCTTGAGCTGTGCAGCACTGCGGCGTTATTAGCAGTGACGCATCTGCCCCAGCCACAGCCTGGGGGGAGAGGGGGCTTTGGAAACTGCCCACCAGCTGCCAGGAATCACTGCTGCATCCCACTCGGCTCTTGCGGCCACGCCAAGGTCCAGGGGCCGCTGGCACTGCCTGCTGAGGCGTGTCCCCTCTTCCCCTGGTGTCAGCAGTGCCGCCCCCACGGGGTTGGCAGTCCCCGCTCTGCTGCGGGTGCCCCTGGGACCACTGCCCTGTGCCTGAATCCTTGCTGTGAGCTCCTGGGCCCCAGACCTCAGGTCGTTGAGCTGGCACGACCTCATGGAGCCCAACTCCTCTGGATACCTTTCGTTTCTCTGTCTTTCAAAGCCATCAGATGTCCTCTGGCACATTCTCATAGAGACTGACGCAAAAGCATCTGGCCCATCTCCATCCGCCTCTGCAGCCAGCCTGGGCAACAGGTCCATCCTCTGCAGCAGCCGCGGCATGCGGGGCTGTGGTGCAGAGCTCCTCCGTGTGCAGGGCAGACCGGCGGGCACACAGTGCCGTGTCCTGCTCCTTCCATGATGGACGTGCAGCGCTACTTGCCTGCCCCGTGCCTGGTGCACGATGGTGCTTCTCCCTCCCCTGGGCTCCACAGCCATGGAGACGGCACGTTGCTGAGCTGGCTGTGGTGATGTTGGGGTCTCCGCCAGGTTGGTGCCATGGTGGGTCCTCTCATCCTCCCTGTCCCCCTGGCCCCGGTTCCTCCTGCCCCAGCCCAAAGCTGAGCTCCCGCAGTGGCTGGGTGCCCCCACGGGCAGTGGTACCTGGCTGCCCACTGCGGTCCTGCCCTCCCTTTCAGCTGCCCTTCGCTCCTCTGCTGGGGCCTGACAGCTTTGATTTCTTTCTCCTGGCTAGAGAACATGAGGTTTTTGACAGCTGCCTTTGCCATTATTCTTCCCTTAATGCTGCTGTTGTTTTGTGTTACTGTCAAATCGCATCTTATTAAAGTTCTTCCCATCCTGTCAGCAGCAGATGAGGAGCACAAAGGGCTGCGTAATCTCCCGGCTCTGTCTGGGGAAATTGCCTTTTATTATTGATAAGGCAGCGCTGCCTTTGGAGGACGCGACTGCTGCGTGCCGGAGCAGGAGAGCAGCACTCTTGGCCCTGCCGGTGCTGCAGTGCCGGCGGGTGCTCCCAGGGAGGTCAGCCTGCCCCTGGCCTGAGCAGGCGCGGAGAAGAGCCAAGGACTGCCGGGGCAAGGCGGGCACAGAGACCAGGATGCTCCTGGTGGGCACCTCTCCTGAGGAGCTGCCTGCCACGGGAAAAGGGCTGATCCTGCCCGGACCATCCCTGCTGCTCCTCCTGTGCCTCGGGCGGGGAGCAGGACAGGCGGCTCCCGCCTCTGTGCTCACTCCCAGCGCAGATTGGTAGTGTGGCACCCGCAGACGTGTGTCCACGTCAGCTCAAACAGGAGCCCTGAGAGGACTGGACACCAGGCAGGGAAAATGTGCTGTCCTGGCTTATTTGGGCTGGGGGCTGCTATGAGCACCAGGGGGGTCGTGCATGTCAGTGGCCGTGCTCCTGCTCCACGCAACCCCCTTGGGCCCAGCAGGGTGTCTGGGGGAAAGAAATCTAGGTCATTGCAAAAACTCTCTCTCTGAATATTAAATATTTATCTGTGTTTACAGCATGTTCCGGCTCCCGGCTGCAGAGGAGGGGCAACGATGCCAGGAGCAGCGCGCGTGCATGTGCACGTGTCTGTGAGCAAAGATGCAGGTGTGACGAAGGCGGCAACAGGCCCCTCAGCGATTTTTGAGCCAGGCACAGGTATCCTTCGTCCACGTGCCCGTGGCTCTGGCCACTGCGGTCAGAGGGTCACGACCATGCTGAAGTTTGCCCCTACCCAAAAGCAGTGCTGGTTAGTGCTGGTTAATGGCCTGCCAGAGTAACTGGTCCCAGGAGCTGGAGGCGGAGGAGCGGGGTGGGGGACGCTGGCCAGGAACAGAACGCACGGGGAGAGGACACTGGTCCTCCGAGAGCCGATATTCCATTTTCAGGGTGGATCTTGATCTGCTGATGACCTCCGGTTACACTTCGCTCTGTGAACAGTCACACCTTTGCAAAGCGACTGGCGCTTCCCACGGCTTGCTAAAAATTCCGCGGCACCAGAGCGGTTCCTCTGGCTTTGTTCAGCTGGAGGGAGCTGTTTCTACCCACAAAGTGCTGTACAAAAGACCGGGCGCTTCTCAGCTGCCGCAGGGCTGGCGGGCTGGAGGAGCAGGGCAGACCCAGCTTCCAAGCATGGGAAGCGGCAGCTCAGAGAGCCGGGGGGTCCAGGCGCAGGGCAGGGAGGGTGCAGTGGATGGGGGGGTACTGCTGGAATGCAGGCTTTGCAGGAAGCGCCTGTATCTTCCCGTGCACGTTTAATACCCTCCCTTGTCAGGTAATGGCGTGGTGAATGCTCATCCATTCCCTCGGCCTCCCTCCAAGGCAGCCATGCAGAGACCTCCTCCCGGCGGCAGGCATGGGGCCGGCACACCTCGCAGCCCCCGTGCTGCACTCCAGACCCCTCCGCGGGAGCCCCAGGGCCTGCTCCTGCCGCTTGCAGGTGGTGATGCTGCAGCTCGTGTGTGTTGCAAGCTGGTCCCCTGCTTCGCGGGTGCTGTGGAGCAGGACAAGCTGACGGTCCCTTGGGCTCATCATCTGGCTGCCCAAAAAGGGTTTGGTCGTGCGATCCAGGCTCTTCACTGGCACTGAACTTGCTGTGATGCCATGAAGGTCGTTCCCTTGGCTTGGGCCTCCTTGCACTTGGCTTGTCTGTTGAAATCATAAGCCCAACGTGGGCCGTGTCCTGGTGGCATGGTGAGCGGAGTCCCCTGGGGCTAGGAAGGGGCCAAGGCGTGCCAAGCCCCGGGGAGGCTGCGGGGCCGGGGCTCTGCTGCCAAGTGCCCTTTGGTGATGGATGGGGCAGGAATCTGCAGATTCAGCACAAGCCCAGCGAAATGCTCTACTGCACGTGTTGGAAGCCACCATAGCAAGCACTACTTTTTTTGCTGATAAATCTTGGTTTTAAATTAGCTGCATGTCAGACTGGTAAATAATGCATCTTATAAATGAAGAGAGTGTTCAAACCTGGGCTGGAAAAAACAGCCTGTGCTGCAGGTACAGCAAGTCCTGTGCAGCAGGAAGAACAAGCGGCAGCAGTACCTTGAAGCAGATTGCCTCCTGGACTGCTTTTCAAATTGCCTTTTTAAATCTTTAGTTCCCACAACATATTCCATGAGCTCTTCCCATAAGCATAAATCCAGGGGTAGCTTTGATGGGAACTTGAAGGTTTTATATGTATGAACTCGGAAAGCAGTAGGGAAAGCAGGAGGCTCTGGAGGTATCAGCCCTTGGGAGAGCCACGTCTCTCCCTCCTTTCAGGAGCATTTGCAGCCATGTCAGAGCCATCCCGGTAGGTGCCTTGCTCCAGACCCTGGCAGATGGCTTCCCCTAGCCCCTTACCACCGAGATTTGAGTTGAACAGATTGCGAATTACTATTAAAAGTCCCAGGAGCTACATGGTACCGCATGCTGCCTGTCTGCATGGAACAGATGGGGTTGAAGCTCCTTGAGGTCTCGGATGCAGGTGGTTTTGCACTGGATAAAACCCCCCATGACCCCCAGCTTTTTCTTGGGGAAACCCAGTCCCAAATGGGACGTGCGGGGGAGGTCTGTCCTGAGTGCTGGAGTCCTGGCAGCGCTGGGTGCAGCCGCAAGCCTGCAGGATGGATGTGAAGATAGTACAATAGATTCCTTGAATACTGCTAAATGGGTAGGGAATAGCTAAGGGCTAATTAAAAATCTGGATGGTTTCCAGGAATGAACAAAATGTGATAGTCAAGGTGCTTGTGAACAAGTTCTTCACTTTGGGGGGTTGAGATGACGCAGCTGCAGCTGCACACCATCCTCCCGCCCTGCTGCCCCTCCTGGTCCCAGAGCAGTGTGAGCGGGTGGTCGCAGCCAAGTCTGTGCCTAAAGGGCGGTGTGGGTGGGACACAGACCCTGCTGCGGTGCCTGGGGTCTTGCCTGGCCGGCGCAGGGGCTCATGGCATGGCTGGAAACGGGGAGGAGGAGAAGCAGCGCTGAACCTTGCGGTGCCCATCCAGCCACCGCTGCTGGTTCAGTTTAAACTCTGAAGCTGATTTCCCACAAAGGTAATTTTCTGCTTCTCTGGCTCAATTCTATTCGTCTTTTAGAGGGTAATTAGCATCACTTCAGTGTTCTTTTATGCCCAACTAATTGCACCTTGTTTCAGGAGTGAAAGTTAATGCCTCTCCATTTAGGTTAGCGCAGCAATTTACGATTAGGGATGAGGCCAGGCAGAAACGTGTACCAGGAGTACTGCTGCCTGCCTGCCTGGCTTGAGACTTGCTACTTGCACCAGTGGAAAGATTTCCCATTTTACATTTGAGCTGCTCCTGGATGCTACAACTGCGTAGTAATGAGCCCGCAGTGCTGAAGCCGCATGCAGCAGTCTCTGGGCCTCGGGGAGTGGCTGGAGGAGCGTGGATCAGACCCCGGCTCTCAGCCGGGCTGAGGGCGCCAGCAGCCGTGCCGGCTCACGCACGGGTGTCTGCGGGCGGCAGCAGGAGAGGGGTGTTAAGGGCACACTGCAGCTGCACGTGGTTTCAGAGTCAAACAGAAACAGCAGCTGTACAGGACACGGTGACAGGGCTGTTGCCTGCCACATGGCCAGAGGGGCTCAGCTAGGACCTGCTTCGGTGCCACTGGAGAAGCAGAAGGGTCTGGATGTTGCTGCTGGGGAGGTGGGGGTCAGCACAGCAGGGTCCTCCTCTGGGGCAGGTCACTGTGTGGCGACATGTGCTTGCCAAGTCTCCTGCTATGGCAGCATTTATCTAACACATGGCTAATTGTTCTTTACTTTTAGACAGTTTGACCAAACAAATTGTACCTGCGCCCCAGACCCAGGCGCTGGGCTGTCCCCCCGCTGTAGGTCTTGCTGTGACTCCCTTCCAAAGGACGGCTGACCAACCTCCTTTCCCTGCAACGGCAACACCATTTTCTGCAGTTCCCATGCTGCTCACAAGCGCTGAAATCACAGCCCAGCCAAACCCAACATCAAAGCCTTCAGGGGACCAGAGCCCCCGGGAGCGTGCCTGGCTCTGGACATGTGCTGGGCTGTCATTGGCAGGGCTTCAGCCTGCAAACGGTGCCTGGCAAATGCCAACCAGACCGCATGTTTGGAGGCCTTGTTTAAGGGGCTGCTGATCAGGTGTCAGTGACTTTGATAGCATCAAGGACTAGAAAGTAAATACTTCCACTATAAATCTTGCCTGCTTTAAAGTAGGTTATATTTTCAAAGCGCTTTAGTTCTGAGGAATTTAATATTGCGATGTCAATTGTAAGACAAGTAATTGGATGGGGAGAAAGTTGTTACTGGAACCTGAGATTAAAGGCAGGATTTGAAACACTGTGTTGCGTGCGGATGGGTGTTTTTGTTCACTGCAAATACGACTCTGGAGGTTTCACAGGCAGTGTTTCTGTTTGAAGTCGGCTCTGCTGCTCCGCAAGGTTTGCTGCGCCTGTGCCGTGTCCTGCCATGGCTTGAACATGAGATGACTCGCGGAGCTCAAGGTAGGAAGAGAATGTGTTTCCTCACAAAAGCAGCCGTGCAGCAAAGCACTTGCACGAGGCTTCTCAAGCGCCCACCAGGACTCCAAAGGGCCACCGTGCCAGAGGGTCAGCAAGGCACAGGGAGCTGCCAGCGCCTGCTGCCCTCGGGTTTGCAGGGGGACTCCTGTGCACTGGGGGTCCTGGGCTCCTCTCATGCTCTCGAGGCACAGCTCTCCATGCCCCCACGGGTGTCCTCCCTGGGTGCTGCAGTTGGGTCGGTGGTGGTCGGAGGGCGGATGGGAGGGGTGAGTGGGACGCTTTTTGGGCTGGGGCTGGTTCTCCCGGCTGGCTCTCAGCCCTGCCAGCTCCCTGCTCATCCTGTGACATGAGGTGAGCATCTGAGACACGGCAAGAGGCCGAGACAGCCGCTGGCCCAAGGTCTGGGCACAGCTCCTGAAGCGACCCGCTTCCATGGGAAGGAGCAAGAGCAACCGTAGCAGGCAGAGACCAAACCTCCCTCCTGCTGAACCGGCATTGCAAAAGCCCATCAGCATGCAACAGGAGGCTGAATCCGCTCAGAGACAGGGGTCTCATCTGGCGTTCACGCTGGGGGCAATTCCCATGGGGGCTGCACCCATGGAATGGCTCCGGTGGAGGAGGTCGCTCTCCCTGCATGCCACCATGCCAAGCATGCTCATCCGCAGGAGTGGTGTGTCCGTGCGAGAGAAAAGCTCCAGACCTGTGCTTAATCCTCCCCATGAGCAGGTTGCTTTAATCTCACCGAGCAGTATATATTGTAGGTTATTAAAAGCACTTTGCGCCCACGCTGGGAGAGACCTGGGCTGCTCCCAGGGAAGCCTCTGCCTCCCCGCCACCCTCCCTGTCCCGCTCCTGCCTGGGGATGGAGTTTCTGATATCCCATGAACAATGTTTTCCTGTCTGTCCCTTTCCAAATCATGAGCTGCACTAGTGTGAGCCGGCATCAGGTTTTTGAGGTGAGGGGGAGCAGGCTGAACCCCAGCTCTCCCTGCCGGGCGCCCGCCAGGCCAAGCCGGTGCTCCCCAGAGTCCCCAGCCCTGGGGCACAGCTGCGACCCCGCTGCCGCAGGCTTTCTCGAAGGGGTGAAGCAGCACCAGTGGAAGTCCTGGAGTGCCGGGAATCACGTGCCCAGTGCAGTGTTCCCACCCGAGGGTACGCCAGGAGTGGCCTGATCTTGCAGCCCTGTAATCTCCTGATGCCCCTTTACCCAGCCTAGCTGAGCTAAGAAGAAAATGTGCTTGGTTTAATGACAAGACTGTGACATTTCCAGTCCTAACCTTTCTGTAAAACAGCAGCTACCAGACAGGTGAGCTGGTCGACCATGCCTAATGTAGATTGATAGCAGATCAGCTTTTCTGTCTTAATTTGCTTATGACCTAGAGAATTAGCGGAGAGGATCTGTTATCCTGCCAGTGCACTAACGACTCCTGCAAGAGAAGGGCTCCCCAGGGAAGGAGTGGTATTTGCTAACCTTTCCCTGGCTCACTTTACATAATAGCACACTCCTCCAAATGTCCTCAGCGTGACTGGCTATTCCCCTTCTCCTTCATTCTGCATGGTATTTTACTTTTTAAATATCAAGAATATTGCACAGTAAGAAAAGGTGCTGAATTCCTCGTGTCACTCATCTTGCATCTCCCTTCGGAGGCTATTCTTAGATGCGCCATCGGTTTAGGAATTCAAAGGGAGGCACTTTTCTTCTTCAAGGTCTCCAAAGATTTCCTGTATCCATATGTCCAGATAGAAAAGAAAAACAACCTGAAATCTGCCTGCCGGTCTGCTCTTACTATACACTGATTTTCTTCAAAATACATTGCAAGGCTGTGTGCAGAGGACAGAGACCCTTTTCAGGGGGCATTTCTGAAGGCAAGTGAAACAAATGAACACCATGCCATGCTGAGGACCAGGCAGGACACTCGCCATCCAAAGGAACAACAAGGCAGCACAAAATATCGCAGATATCCAGGAAGTCAGCGCTGGGGTCTCACTAATAAAAACTGATTTCTGGCTTTACTTGTGAAAGGAACTTGAAAATTGCCCATGATATTTCAGAAACCCTGGTTTTAGTGTAATAAATAAAGAATATTTTGCAAGCTTACAATATTTCTTAGGCTAAGGTTTAGTCACCACAAGTGCATTTCAGCCAAGCAAATTGTCTAAGAAGAAATGAATGTGAGGGCCATGGCTCCAGGTGCAGCAATCGCATGTGCTAAAGTCAAAGCTTGGCATGAGCGGGAGGTGTCAGGATGCTTCAGGATGTCAGTGACCTTCTCTGCACAGCAGGAAAGGAGCCCTGCAGCTGGAGCCTGCCACCGAGGCAGCCATGGGCAGCCCCAGGGCAAAGCAGAGCTTGTGGCTGCGGGGGCTGCCTGGCACCTCCCGGAGCGCTGCCAGGGCTCGCCCGTCCTCAGCCTCCCCAAGGAGCCCCGCGGGAAACGGGGGAGCCACAGTCAGCCATTCCCTCTGCAAAGACCCAGCCCAGAGAGCTCCTCCTTGCTGTCGCCAGCACATCACCAGAGCTGGTCCATCCTGAGCCAGGCACGATGGCCCAATGTATGGCTGATACTGACAGCTGGAGTCCCGGAGCCCTGGCAGCTGCTCTGCTCCTGCTGCCAGCGGTGCAGCTAAAGAGCTTGAGGAAAAGTGCTGGGGAAGCTCTTTCCTAGGATGTGATGTTGATAAATGACCTGTAGGAACCTCTGAAAAGGTTTGTAATATTCATCCTGAGGACAAAATCCTTGGCTCCCCAGGCCGTGAGTGTTGTTGCTGCATTTGTTTCGATAGGGTGGGTTTTGGGTTTGGTGGGGTTTTTTAATAATAGACTTAACCTTTTGCATGTTTGACTTCATGCACTGCTCAAATACCTTGCCAGGAAAAATAACATCCCTGTTCAGCTGAGTGTAAACAGGTAGCGCTGAGATTTTCTGAATTATGTTAAGTACCTTTGGTAATTCAAGAATAAACCTAAGCTGGGTGAGGACAGCAGGTTACCCAGAAAATGCTGGAAAAGAAGTGGAGTCTCATAATCTGCAGTTATGGGACCAGGAATCCAGTCTGAAATTGTACCGTCTCAATTGTTTGGGCATGACTTCATGTTCTCAGGCTATGCAGGTTAATGCACAGCTGGAGAGCAAAAACTGTCATCCCTGCATAAATCTGAAAGTAAATAAAACCTGTTTCTGATCTATTTTTGGTTTATGTGTTGCAGAAGCCGTGTCCACACCATCACAGGTTATGGCAGGAGCCGGCAGACCCCTCCTGCTGACAGGTGCCCCAGGGGAGGGTCTGCCAGCGACAGCCAGGGAGAGATGGGGTCGCTCCTCCCCTGCTGCTCCCGCTGAGCCTCTGCCTCCAGCACCTCTGCATTTATTCATGTGGCTACACACCAGCGCGAGAGCGAAGCCCATGTTTCTGCACGTGTGCGGCTTGCTTGCTGCCCGTGCGCGGTTTCCCACGCAGCGGCTGTCAGGAGTCTCCCACCTGCCATGTCTTGGTGCAGGAGCCCGGAGGACAGAGCAGCTGCGCCGCTGAGGATAGCAATGCAGCGAGGAAGGCCTGCAGGCATCAGCCCTCAGCTCGGGCTTCCATTGCTGGGGCTTTTTTACCCACCAATCAGCCAGGTATTATTCTCCAGTGAATTCAATCCTGTCTCTCTGAGAGGGCTGTGTGGCATCCAGCAATAGGACAAAGTGGGTGATTGCTTTTGTGCTCTCAGAGATAAGAAAGAGCCTGAGAGAGGCATACAGCCTCACTTAGAAAGGATGAAGCCATTCACAGGCTGAAGTTAAAAGAGGGTGAAGAAAGATAAGGAGCTAAAATGAGAATAAAATGAAGGTAGCAGATCCAGCGCAGACAAGTAATCAACGGAAATTCATTAGTTTGTCAGGCACAGGCCATGGGAGCGGAGTCAGGAGCCCAAGAGGTTGAATGCAATCGCTAGTACCGTACCAGAGCAAATGGAAATTAATTCTCCTTCTCCGCGTGTCTTTGCAGAAGAGGGAACTGCTGCCCATCGGCTGTGAAGCAGAGACCTGCATCGGTCCTCTGCTCAGAAATGGCCCTGCCCGACGTCCCAGGGCCCACAGAGCAAACTCAGTGCCCCTGCAAGGAGGTGCGTGCCGCAGGAGGCGGCAGCGGGGAGGCGGCAGGTTGGAGCCTGTCGCCGCGGGGAGCCCTCTGCCCTGGCACTGTTGGCCCCTGGAAGAGTGGGCACAGCAGACGGGACTCCCTGCGAGCTGGTCCACAGCAAACCCTCCTCCAGGGATGCAGCACCCATGTCAGCGCTCCAGCCAGGTAGGACAAAATGATGAGAAATTAATTAACTAATTATGCTGCAGCAGTTACCTGGCCGCACAGGGCGAAGTCTGTCTTGCTTGTGGTAGGTGGGAGCTGGCTCTGCCACAGACATTTGCCTGGATGAGGCGCAGGGGCTGGCAGTGAGGGACGGGCAGGCTGCAGAAATACAGGTACCGGGGAGGAGCAGGGAGAGCACCGGCTGATGAAGACATCCAAGTGCTGTGGTGCGCGGCGGATTGCACCAGCACACGCTCCCAGTACCCTCTCTCCAAAGCAGCTGCTCTCCGCGCACTGCAGCAAAGCCCCCGCGTTTTGCACCCGTGGGGTGGGTGCTGTATAAACAGGGATGCTGAACTGAGTTTGTCCAAGCTGCCACTGTCACTTCATGCAACAGGCATCTGTCTATACATTCCTCAGCCAGCCTGCCTGCCTGCAAATCCACTGCTCTCCTCACCTTCAACAGGAATCAATGCATTAATTACCCCGACAACACAGTAGAAGTGCTAGCAGGTGCAGCTATCACCATTATAAGCTGCCATTTACGTGTGTTTTTATTTCCACAGATTCTTGCCATTAAAAGCCCGTAATTAAGATAATTAGAACAAAGACATTTGCCTTGTAATCAGCATATATTTCAATAAGGTATTTTAATTTACAGGCAAAAGTTGTTAACTTATTATTTAAATAATGTTATATATATTGACAGTATGCTAGTGGTGCCAGGGAAGCAATTATAGATCCAACTCATTTAGGGTATTTATGATATTCATTTCTTTTTTAATCCCTTTCAATTTGATGAACACACATCAAACCCCCAGGAAATGACAGAGTAGATTTCAGATAGTCCCTGATCCCCAGGTAAGCCAGGACTGAGCTGTGGGGAGCTGAGCCGTGACATGGCAAAGTGCTGCATTTGTGGTGGCTGGGATCACCTTTGCAGGGGCCGTGGGAAGGCTCTTTACAGAGGTACAGCTCAGTTAAGGCACTGCGATGATATCCTACAGCATGAGCTTGGGTAGCCTCAAATCTCCCCAAAACACTAGAGAGAAAAATTCTGGCTCTGGGAATTGATTTCTCACTTTACCCGTGTCAGAAGCTGTTCAAAATAGCTGCTGTCAGCATCCGAGAGTTAATGCATGCTGGCACGCCGGCGATGGGGCGGGAGGTGGAAAGGGGTTGGCTGCCCGTCCTGCCCTCGTCTTCCCCTCCTGAAGGAGCCAGAGCACCTCGCAGCGTTTTCCACACTGCTCTCCATCCCCAGCACCCAGGATGGAGCAGCAGCTGCCCTCGCTCTGCCTCCAGCCTCGTGCTTGCAAAGCCATCCTGCCCAAGTGTGCCTCTGTCCTGCTGGACGGGGCCGTGCAAAACAGGCGGCATCGCCTGGCAGGCTTTGTCACGCTCCTCCTCTAGACCCAGAAACTGCCTTTTTCCTGCAGCAGTTTCTTTGGGAAGGTGTTTTGCAGTGACATCGTCCCCATGAAGGTTGGTGTCGCCCCAACAGTGGGTGCGTGGAGCCACCTGCGGCCAGGCTCCTGCCAGGGAAGGGGAGGGATGGCGTCATGATGTCCCCATGCTGGCTGCAGGGTACTGAGTGTCCGCTCCTGTTCACCTGACAGTGATACATAACACAATGCACCTACCCTCAAGGGCTCTCTGCAGCTAGCAGCCCTTCATTTCCCAGGTTTAAAAATAGTTACAGGCATTATAAACAACCTTGCACGGAACATGACTTAAAACTTGTTTTTCATCCTATCTGTGTTCCTCGTGGGAATGAACGCTCTTATCTCCTCCTTTCTGTATTTGGTTTACTGCTCTGTGCAGGAGAGGAACACGAACAATATGGCACATCCAGCACCCAGCCTCTCATAAAGGAAATGATCTATTTACTTATTTCTGCTTCTACAATGCTCCAAGTTCTTCAGGGGCCCCAAGATGAAGCAGCAGCTCAGCGGGCACCAGAGAATCGCTTGGAGCCTGTTACCTACCAGGCAGTAGCTTTCAAAAAATCTGCTTACAGAGGACAGACTTTGGCTCTTTCTCAAGAGCTCCTTCCAAACCCAAGGTCTATCTGGCAGTCTCCACATTAATAAACACTTGTGCATTAGCAGTTGTGAAGTTTTTATCCTCTGCTAAAAAGGTATGAATTATGCAGCAGGGAAGTACATGAGTTAATGGTGTATAAATCGTTCAGCGGCACCAGCGCCGGCTCGCCCGCAGGTATGCCGTGCAGAGCTGTGATGAACCCTGAGGTGCTCCTGCCTCTGCCAGCCCAACTCCGGCTGCCTGCAAGTCGGCGCATGGGCTCCTGCTCCGGTTTGGTGCCTCCCCGTTCCCAGGCGCTGGCCTGTGAAGTCTACGGGCATGTCTGGCTCTGCTCTCCCCTGGGGAAGGGCACAGCTGCCCTGCAGCTCCGCGCCGGTCGGGAACGCAGGTGCTGCCGGGCGCTGGCCCTACCCTTGCCGTGCCATCCGGCCTCGCTGCGCCTGCTGGCAGGGTTTTCCCCAATGAGAGGTAAATGATGAAATCCAGAGTTGCATGATTTTGCTGTAATAAGGCATTTTCTGTAATGTTTCAGATGCCTTCATTTCATCACTGCACATGAAAGCTCTCCAGTGATGTCTTTAAGCCTGGAAATAGGTTTTGTGTTTGAGGACTTGTCTGTGCACTGCACGCTGGTGCGTTCCTGCAGGCGCTCACCCACGTGCTACAGCTATCAGCAGCACTGCCTTCCCAATCTTGTTTCTTAAATCAGCTACTATTTAGGCTTTGTTTAAAGCTCTCCGCAATAACCTGAATGTTGCAGTGTAAAGGCTTCTTATTTATTATTTGGCAGACAGTGGGAGTCTGTTAAAAGTCCAGTTGCAAATGAGATGTGGGAAGATTGGGCTCTCTGCAGAAACCTTCCGCCTGAACAGATGAGACAGGAGCAGGGAGAGCGGACTCCTGCGCCCCAAGGCACTGCCCCGGGGCCTGAGGGATGACAACCAAATTAACTTCAGTAGCATACAGGACTGCGCCACATCTCCCAAGTCCTGTTACACGGCTCACACCCACACGACTCTCCTGCTTTATGCACCCAGTAAATCTGAAAGATTTGCTTTCTTTTTCTTCTTCCCTCTTTTCACGTACGGCCCCTAAACAGCCACCTGCCTGGCTACTGCTCTGTAAGGGATTTGTACTTGTGTGATTTATATTTTTGAATTTTCCACTCATTATTAGAAGAAATCTTCCCATGAAATAATTCAGGAGTGGAAGAGATGATGTGAGAAAACTGCTTCTACAGAACAGCTCTGGCCGCTGTCTCCAGGCTCCTGTGAGCTGAAGGAAAGTTACAAATGAGCAACAGGCAAACAGTTTTACATAGTTTTATTTTCTTCTAGTGCCACTATGATCTATGAGCCGTAACAAGCAAATCTTTCACAAGCAGCTATAATAACTCATAAATATTTATGGTGCTTAATCATGAGGCAGCAAGGTGCAGAAGCAATAATACCCGATGCAGTTTCGATGCACTGGGCTCACGTCCCTGGTGCAGCCAGGACGGGTCTGTTACTTGTCCTGCACGGGGGACCCTCCTGCTTTCCTGCTCCTTGTCCTTGTCCTTTCCCTTTCCACAGCTGCCGAGCGTGTGTGGGAGCAGTTGGAGTAAGACCATGCGTGTGAGAGCAAGAGCAAGCATGGGCTGGGCAGGAGGAACGTCCTGGGGGACACTGGTGGGTCCCCAGATCGCTGCCCGAAGAAGGGCAGGGAGAGGAGCTACCCTCACGGAGGGCTCCTTGAGCACTGCTGCGACCCACCTGATGGGCTGGGCTGTTCATTCCCAGTCTCCAACCGACGTGATATGGGAGTAAGGCACCAGCTTTGTTGCATCCCAAGAGGGTCTGCAGCTTTCATCTTGCTTCTCCTCTGGTCCTGGCAAAACACCGCCCTCAGCAGCAAAGGAGGCCCAGCACACGGGCAGGGTGTCTACACTGCCTGGGTAAGGGGCAATAGAGGTGTCGGTGCATGCAGGGGTGGGGGGCTCCCTTTCAAGGGCTTCTCAGAATCTGAGGTCTGCACCCGGGTGCTTTCACAGCCCTGGTCCTTTCAGCTCCCGTGCTGCTACAGAGCATTGACTGTGCATCAGTTACACAGAGCAGCAGAGCTACACAGGTCCTCCTCCTGTGTAAGAAAATTAGCCTTGAATCTGCACTGTCAGCTGAGGCTGAAGTGTCTTTGTTGAAACAGCAATTGAGCAGCAGTGGTTTGGAAGCAATGACGATGTTTCGGTAATCAGTCGTTTCTGGTTACCAAACTAGTATTCGGTTAGGAAAGCACTTCAAGGGTTTTCACGATGTCACCAACGTGCACATCGTACCCCTTTCTTCTGCTGGTCTCCGTAAATACGGCGTGGGCCAGTTCATAAGAGCAGTTAGCTGAACAGTAAGTTCCTCTTCTTCTGCCTCCTCTCACCCGAAGTCATTCCCGGGAGCTCGTGTCAGGGCCAGCAGCACTGCCTCACACTTTATGGGCTTTCCACACGTGATACTGTACATGGCTTTCGAGAGTCATGCCTTCAGCAGTAAAGAGCCTTGTCTATTTTGGGGTGTCTGAAGCCAGGCTCTGTCCCCGTCAGCCGGGCTGCCAGGTGACGGACAAGATGCTTGCTCATCTCGTATCGCTCGGGCTTGTCTCCCACAAAACAAGCCACCGCTGGCTGGCTGGCTGCTGTTTCCCGTTAGCCTGCCATCTCCCAGCCAGGAGGCTACGCTCTGGGATAAACCCCACTGCTGTGTTTTGCTGTGCAAGCCAATCCTCTGAACCTGATTCATGGCACCCGACAGCATTTGATGTGAACCTGCAGTTAATTACATGTTCTTGCTAAAAATAATTGAGTAGCCTAAGTTCTGATCGCTGTAATTGCATCTTAATGAATTTATGTGTCAACTTGTTATGTGCAACTTTGGTGTGTTCTGTAAATACCACATTATGTTCATCTTTCAGTCTCCAGGCACCCGAAGCACAGGTACTCTGCAGCCAACTTCACAAGCCGAGAAGGATGCAGAGCATTCGCCGGCTGTCCCTGCTCCTCGGCAGCGCTCCAGCCCCAGACTGGGCATAGCTGCCTCGCCAAACAAACCCAGAGCAGCGGTGCAAATGTGTGGGAAGTATAAACCGCACGACAAACTGCCCGTTACGGGCGGCCGTGCTGAGAGGGCTCAGGCTCCTTGCTGTGGGCTTGTCCTTGTCCCAAGTGCTCAGCCGAGAGGAGGGCTCAGTGCCGGACCTCGCCAGGGACAGATACGGGCTCTGCTGGGTAAACAGTGGGCCGTGGGCTCCAGTCACAGCCCTGTGCTGGGCACACTCTGCCGCCTGCCCCGGCTGCTAACAGCTACTGGCTGCTAGCAAAACGCTGCTGGTGCTCTGCCGGCACGTGGAAGGGGTTCCCTGGACAGCCAGAGAACAAGCTACAAAACCAGAAATTAACCCAGAGAAACAGAAATGTGTAATCCTGTTGACTTCAGTGAGACTTACAAGCAAATAGTGCTGTTCATTATTAATTGTTATGGTTGAACAAGACCAGAGTCCCTACCTGTGCTCCATGAAGGAAAGAGAAGCTTCAGCAAAAGTTACTGAAATGATGCTGTTGATCCCATAATGGCTCTTTACAGAACGTAGCTTATTGTCATTGTTTTTCATGTTTGCTACCAAAATACCAGCTACAGCTCCCCTACAAAGCTGTGCATGTTAGTTAACCTCATTAAATCCTAAAGGATTAGTCAGCTGTTCCTCAACCACAGAACTGTTAGGAAACATCTAAAGCTCAAAGTTATGTGGCTTGGAAAGTGATTTTCTAATACGCAAACTTCAAAGGAATTTTGAAATCCTGCAGCGTAAGGGAGACAGACTAACGTTAATCCACTGGAGTGGTGCTTAATGGCCTGTTTAATTTTTGTCTTGTTAGGTCTTTATAAGCAGCTGAGCATGAAGGCTGCCTTGTGATAAGCAGGGTCAGCTTCACCTCCAGGTGCCACATCCCCCTTGTACTGCCCCGGTCATCGTACATGGATGTCCTCTTTCCCATGGATGACAGCGTGTGCAGGTAACCAGGGGCCACGCTGCTGTGGCCTCTCCCCACCCTGTGGCTTGTAGGCACACACGGACACAGACCCACCTGGGGAGGGTCTCCCCCAGGCCCATTGGTGGGTGATGGGGAGCACGGGGAGCCTGTGCCTGGCCAGGCTGGTCCCTGTCGCGGCTGCAGAGGCTCCGGCTCGCGGTCGGAGCAGGCGCGTGTCCCGCTCAGTGACATCCGTGTGCTGCCAATGCCACTGAGCACCCGGGGTCCATGGGGAGCCGTGCCAGGACAGGCGACCTGCACCACCTGAGCCCACCCCGATCCCCTGCACCTGAGCTGCTCCTCCCACTGCCCGTGCAGCATATGGCATCAGGAACCCGTCATCGCACAGGCTGTGTGGGGACCGCCCTAACTAAAATAAATAATGCTATTAACTGTGAAGTAATGAAGGAATTAAACACACTGCATTTTGAGAGCAGAAAGCACCGAAACCCACAAATTAATTAAGCTTCACAGCCCTCCTGTGAGATGCAAAGGTAATTGCTATGTTCACGGTGCACGTGGGAAAAGAGAGAAAGGGATTTGTTGTGGCGGAAGAGCCTCTGTAATGTAACAGCAGAAGCACAAGCAGCATTTCAGCCCCAAGAAGCCCCTCCTGCCTCACCTAGGTCTCCTGGGGCTGACAGGGAGCTGGAGGAGCAGGGCTTGCGTGCTCCCGTGCTGTGCCGAGCCTGGATAGGTATCCCTGGCTCTGGCCCCATCCTGCCGCCTCTCCCCCCCAAGCCCTGCGGGACCGGGGCAGAGCCACTGCAGTGTTGGCCACGCTCTGCCAGGGCACTTGGGCATGGCACAGCAAATCCCAGGTTCCTCGCTTGTAAGTGTTGGAGGATGTCGGTGTAACGGAGAGAGCCAGCAGTGGCAGTCAGCGAGCCAGACTGAATAATGTATTTGCTGGTGTGTTATCAGCTGAGAAACTTGTTAGTAATAAAAATACATGGGAAGAAGCAAGAGGACATGAATGTTTAACTGGATGAGGGCATCCTCTAGGATACCCACATCTCTGCCACTTAGGCTGGCCCAGCGCGAGTGGAGAGGAGGAGCACTCCCCGGGTGCCAGACGTGCTGAAACGCTGCCTAACGGCTCCTCCTCTCCGGCGTGCAGCCCTCGCAGCATCTCTGAGGCACGGCTCTGCAGCCTTGCAGCGCCTGCACCGCCTCACCAGTGCGCTCCTTGTCTTCGCACCTTTGGTGAGTCTCTGAGGTGCTTCTGCACGTCCTCGCTACATCTTCTTTCATTCACCTAAAAATGAAAGGCAGCATATCATGCTCTGGAGACCAGCAGAAGACCCTGGCAGTTGGCCTCGATGATCTTAAAGGTCTTTTTCAACCTAAATTATTCTAGATGATTCTATGATTCCCGACCCTTATGTTGACAACAGATAGTGCCTGAGCCCGCAGGGGCCATCTACCAACAGGTCATTCTCTTTTTTCTTTTCTTGCTTAGTGAAGCTGGTTTTGAGGACTGACACTGAAAAATGGAGAACCGTGTACTCCACCACACTGTCCTTCACAGTGAGGTCAAGCCAAGCTGTGGAAGCTGAGAACTGATATCTGTAAAACAGATCCATCAGCAAAGAAAGAAGAGTCCCTGCTTTCTGAGAGGGAAATTAATTTTGACATCTTAATTATAAGTCAGAGGAAAGGTTGGTGCTGGAATGGTGAGCTTTGAAGATTATTATATTGTCATTATTCATTAATGACCACAAAAGAAACTAGCTCTAAATGATAATGGTAAAGTATAATGGCAAACCTATGAAGCTTCTATTACATCCCATTTACTCCGAAAGAGTCCTTTGCTATTAACTTGATAACAAAAACCAGAAGTACTAGTCAGGTTTTTGTCTACAGTGACATGTATTGCTGTATAAACACTGCCAGGAAGAAAAGAATCTAGAAAATCTGTCTCACTGTGTTTAGAGCAATAAATTTAAAACTGAATTAAAATAGAACAGGACTTCCAGAATTATGGATGTCATAACGTCGTGGTGGTATTTTTGTCTGGCCGATATGACTGGGCCTAGGGAGGCAGGGAGAAAAAAAAAAACTTAGAGAAAGGTGTCTCGCCAGTGCTCTTTGAGGAACAGCAACATTTGTAAATGGCCTCTGATTCTGAGACTGCCTCTTAAACATGCTGAAAACCATGGGGAAATGGAGAAACCCGATCTAGGAACTGAACACGGTGCAGTGGAAAGATGACAATTTATTTCTCAGTTAGTGGATGCTCAGCCATTGCACCTCACAGCAAGATTGCCATGGTAGCCACGGAAAATAAGGAGACCTTTATTTCTCGAGTGTGGGGAGGTCTGGGTGAGCTGCAGCAACAGTCGCTCACAGCCCCACTCTGAGGGGCAGGAGGCGGCTGGGGACGGGGTCCCCTGGGCGCTGCCAGCAGCGCCTGCTGGGGAACTGGATCCCCCAGAGCCCCGAAGCGCGGCAGTGAGCCGCTGTCCCCTCGCAGAGGGTTTCGCAGGGGACGAGCACTCTTGTGCTCAAGCTGTGCTGGCCGTCCGGGGTGGCAGCCTGGGAAGGGCTTTGCTGGTGTAATCCTTGGAGTCCCTTTTCCACCACCTTACGCTCCTGCCATTTGCTGAGGAGCAAAACAGAGGGGCCAGAAATCTCTCTACAGATCTCCTCTGAACCCTAGGTATATTTTTTGCCAAGTTCTTCATCTATAGTAGCAATACCTGGATGACCCCTCCCTTGAGGTGAAGTCTGTTCTGTCAGAATGCATTATTCGATTTCTTGTACTAAAATGTAAATTAACTTAAACTCACTGTAAGAAGCTTATTTCAATATGAGCTGTAATTACTGCTAGGGCTGTAAAAAAAGCTTTCTTTAAAACTTTTATCAAAGTTATTTTGTGTTATTATTGCCTTCTGTGATGTGTCTGGATTTTCCAAACAGCAAATAATTCTGCACTTATCTTGGTTCCTTTGATAATATTTTTTATGACAGATCTACTGAGACTAACTACATTATTAACATTAAAAAAGGAAGAATGGGGACAGTCATTTCTAAATAAGTCTGTAAAAACCCTTGCATGCCATTGCTGCTGCTCAAATACTAATCATGGAAAGACAAGAAATGCATTAGTCATGTAGCTTTGAACAGAGTAATGTAAGCAGATATGAATTACCATGTTGCTAGGAATAATGAACACAGCCATCCTTCTTCAGCTGGGCAAGGTTTATTTGCTCAAATGAGGCTTTCTGAAATGTTAGTGCAGTTGGAAGAGATCCTCGAAGTGACAAAGCAGCTATGTGTACAATAGCAGCAAAACAAAAGGCTGGTTGTATTAGTGTGAAATTGCACCTCGGACACTGGGGAGCGACCCCCGGAGAAGGCTGATGCGCACGCTGCAGCTCTCAGAGGCAGGCAACCAGTTCTCCTTCCAAACGCAGGAGGGGCAGGAGACGTGTTTTTCTGGTCCCAACACTCCATTGCTCCTCCTTCGTCCTATTTTCTAGAAATAAAGAAAATTGTCAGTGAGTTGTTGCAGCCCAAACCCCCTCTCCTCCCTGGTGGCTCCTCTTTCAATAGGATCGGTGTAACTGGAGAAGGACAGGACAGCATCTCAGCCCTCCGTCACTGGTTCAAATCCACCTTCATTGCTGTGATAGAAATAGTTTGTCTCTGAAAGACAACAGCAGACTGTAGTACGGCCTGCAAATAACCATACGACTCTCGGGGTCCCAGAAGGCAATGACTTGCAGGAGTGGGCATCTGCTCTCAAGAAACTGGATTTTCCTTCTGTGTTCTCCAGGGATGTTTGACTGTGTTCGGACACACTGTGCTTGTAGTGCTGCTCCATGAGCTTGGTCTGCTCCCCCTTGTTTCCCCAGCTGCTCATGCAGCTGATACCCAGTTAGGAGAGAGAAAGTGACTGGTGAAAAGGAATAGGAATAAGAGAGGAGCTGGGGATTACATTTATCAGGCAGAGACTGGGATAGGCTTTTGGACCAAGTCAGCTATCCCAAATCTCTGTGAACAGGGCTATAAAACTTGACAAGGCTGCTACAGATATTTCAGATCCTATTAAAGATGTAAAACCACTGACAGAGCTGAACCGCTTACAGATGCTAACTCGACTGCTGGTGAAGTAGGCTGACACCAGGGAGAGGGTTCAAGCAAGGGATTATAGTGGATGATGATCAGAAACACACTCAAATGGAGAGAAATGGCTGAATTGATGAACATGGTAAAACATCATCAAACCAATAGCCTCTGCTGTTTCTGACAAATGGTCTAAATAATGTCCCAGAAGTAGTAGTTCAAACTGTAGGTGAATTTAATTTGTTTTAGGTAAGCCTTTAAGAAGAAATATTTGCAACAGGTAATTCTGTTCCTATGAATGATTATGGATTCACAGACAAAAAGTCCTCCCTCCAGTATGCAAGTAGATAAACAAACAAGCCTAGCTTGAAACAGCAAGAAACCAATCCTTTTTCTCAATTCCTAAATTGTCTGGTTCAAGTCAAAAGGTTCAAGTCCTGAGCTGTCAGTAACCTAAACAATACAGCATACAGAAGTGCTGTAAGGACTAAAGATTCACCTCAATAAACCCAGCATGCAGCAGACTTTGGAAGTGTTCAGATCTGAGGGCACACACCGCAAACCGCCTGGTCTTTGCCAGCGAGTCTCGTATGCAGAGGAGAGTTGGCCTGTGACACCCACTAGCCAGGGTTGCATCCTATCGTCAGCACAGCGATTGCCAGTTAACAAATCCAGTAGCAATGATCCATCCTCTGCACTGATGCACGGGAAGGAGAAGAGGACTTCTGCTCTAGCAGAGTAAGGGCCTACGATAAAAGCCTTGTGGCTACTTGTGAAACGGTCCCAGTGCCTCAGCACAGCAAAGGGGGGACATCTCCCCTCAGTGATGCGGAAGGGAGAGCACCAAATGATGGCACCAGCGGAGATCAGGTCAGTTCTCACTAAGAGCTGGGATGTGCGTTCATTTCCCAAATGTGCCCTGACTGCAAATACCCAGATGACCTTTATGAGCAGTCTGCCACTACAGCCCCCTGCAAACGCTCCCTTGGCCCTGCCGCGCTTGCGTCCTTACTGCCCGAACTCCTCAGTCCTGCTTGCCTCCCCGAGCCATGTCAGAGCATCCCACTGGTTTTCTTCAGCCTTGATTTTTCTGCAAAGCACTAAGCTCTAGATCTAGACTTAAAAGCTCCATTACTACTTTTAGGCTCTAAATCCAATATGTAGACTTCAAACCCACGCTTAGCTGTGATTCTGTATGACTGCGTAACTCTCTCAGTTCACTGTTTGACTGGGCCTTTATCCCCACTTTGCATTCATCGGCATCTGCAGGGCTTGATCACATTGCATTGCAGACGTTTCGTGTGCGTCCCAGAGTGAGCAGCTGAGGGGTATTTGCATAGGCTGCTGCTTTATTCACTTCGACAAGTCCTCTTAGTTCATCTTGTTAACTCTTATACAGAAAACTACAGCAACAACCAACCGCGCTTGCAGCAGGCATACGTGGAGCAATCTCTGTAGTTACTTTTTTTTTATTCTGGAAGTTTTGACTCTTGAGGGTGAGCTGCACAGGAAACAGCAAAGGAGATGAACAGTGCTTGAGAGCATGTTCCTCTGTGCTCCGTAGATATCTGCATTACAACTGCTGATGGAAATTATTTCCCCTCTTTCAGCAGTGCCTTGTTTGTTGTTCTCCCCCCCCCCCTTTTTTTTTTTGCCAGCTTGAGGATAGCTGAACACTGCTTTCATTGTGCAAAGCAAGTACGACACAGGTCAGGAGCGGACTCATCAGTTGTCCAAGCTTTTAACCTGTTGGCAGATGCTTGCATCAAGCAAGCAAACCATTTGGTGTCTTTTTTTTTTTTTCATGTTCTCCATTGGAGGGATCTGCCTATGCACAGCCTCCTTCCATGGAGGTTTCTTTCATTTTATGAGCATTGGTTTAAAGGAATTTGTGCTGTTTCAGGTATGAAATGTTGTTGAATGTGCAGCTGGGAAGTTGAGGCATACAGAGGATCTGACTTGAATTAATTTACTGAAAAGTCTTGGTCAAAACATAGTAAATTCCCAGACCAACACTCCTGTTGTTTGAAAATTTTACATGACTGTTTATGAGACATTCAACGCCTATCGTATGTAATGATCACTAGTTAATACCTGCATTGGTCAAGGGTGTTTTTTATTTGTGGAAGGGGGGCAGAGAGAGGAGAGAAGGACATAGTGCTGCATGAATGCTATTCTTGCTGGTATTGCCTCTCGTTTGCATGCTGTGCCGATGCGTGTATTAAATACAGGCAGATTTATGGAGCAGCTTTGTATCGGTGAAGCATTCATTGATACTGAGCTACAGCCTGCTGGGGCTGATACATTTTCCGTTCCCAGGTGAGGAGTCCAGACACCAGGGCTCAGTCAGCCCAGGTTGACACAGATGTCTGTTAAGACCTTGGCTTATTCTCTAAGCTTTTTTGGAGCTTGACGAAATTCCCTGATAAGATCTGCTTGCATGGCAGCTTTTGCTCCTGTACAAGTTAATTTATGATGTGTTTAAAAGTTTGCCTTCAGATAAGTGTATCTTAGGGTCACACAGCTTTCAGATAGACAGTCCTGGATATGTCTGTCCACAGGATAGCAAGTGCCTGGCTTTGAACCACTCTTATCCAACTGTGATTTGCTTATGCTTCCTTAGAGGCACGTAGCTTACTGAATAATTCGTTACCCCGGGTTTGAGATGAGTGCTTCTGTTAGGGAGGAATGCTGTGCCTACTGCTCCTCCCTGGCAACTATTTTTGTTTTCAGCTAATGCAGTGCAGTCAACCATCACCGCTGGTTCTCCCAAAAGCTTTAAACAGCATTGTGGTCAGGTAGTATTGTTGTGAGACAGTCAGAGCTCCTGTGTGCCCAGTCACCGGGAGGATAGAAAATAACACACTTCTACACATATAAATGTCTGCACATTGCTCTGTACTGGTGCAACTTGCTTTCATTTCATCCCTGCTGAGGATGGAATTATTCTTTGTGTGTGTATGTGTTGCGCGAGTATTTTTTTTCTCTGTCTGTGTCTCTTCCCTTTAAGCACAGGGCTGATGAACTGCATGTAGCACAGACAGTTGCATTGCAAATGTTGGGCACGAGGAGAAGGACTTTGGAGGAGTCCAAATGTAACGCCACAATTCCCTTTCTGTCCTCTCCGAGACAGTGTGTCTTCACACTCTAATTAAACGGCAGTCTGACATGTTTTTGCTGTTTTGATTGCCTTTGAACTTTGGCAGTGTGATAAACAAACTTTGCTTCCCTGCCTACCAAGAAGTTGCACTGCCTTGAAGCAGTTTATTCTGTTCTGATGTGGCAGAGCTCAGCACCCTGTTTTCATCCATCTGTACATGTGATGCCAACAGCAGAGAGGGATGGCAGCTGCCATGGCATCACGGGTGATGAACCGAAGATGCTGGAGTACTGATGTCTCTTTGATGGCCCCTTTTAGCAAGCTGAGATTTCAAACCCTAGTGCTCAGTAAACACACAATTCTTCACACCTCGGTAGGCTGTGGCTGGTGGCGGTGCAGAGCACGTTCCTTCTGATCACTGCAAGGTGGCGCAGACACTTCAGGTGTCTGTGAGCTGCAATGAGTCATCAGAAGGGAGGAAGGAAAGAAGGACAAACGTACCCTTCGTCATGTGGCATAAATGAGAATTAAAATTGTCCGTCAGTTCCCAAGCAGTTTGTCCATGTTTCAAAGTTTGCTCATGACAGAACAATAAAGCAGGTCCTGTGGCATGAGATTTGCTGCGTGGGGTGGGCTACCCCAAAACAGCACTGTGCCCTGGGGGGGCCTGCCCCGATCTCCAGCAATGTCCACCCCTGAAGGGTGCAGCGACCCCAGCAGAGGTGACACCGGGGACCCCAGGGCAGGGCCCCAAGGAGCCCGGCGGGCTGCAGTCACCGTCTGAGGGAGTGACTTCGCACATCTACTGGATTTGCACATGCTGCCAGTGCATCCACACCCCGGGTACTGAAGAGGAGACAGGGGATTAGCGAATGATGCTGAGAAAGTAAATGCCTTCAACACACTATTTACTTTCTCAGAATACAGTGAGGCTGACAGGTAAATGTGCAGCTCCAGAAGAGGATTATTGTTCATACGATGTACAACTAACCTGCACAACTTACTGTCATTGTGGCGGTGGGAAGCTTCACAAAATTTACAAAGGATTAGGCAGCTTTTTTTGGCTTTCAGATTTGTATTGAAGCATACTGTTAAAGACAACAGGACTTTCACTGAAGGAACAGAAGCTTCATGACTTGCTTTTGTTATTAACGTTATTAGCTAGCACGTCAAGCTCACCATTTCTGAAGCTGTCCCCCCTTTCAGGTGTGTAAACACAGTGGGGATCTCACTCTGAGGTTTGAAAGTCTCAGCCAGTGAAAAGTCTGAGTTGCATTTTCATGAGATAAAGGGCGGATAAGCCTTCTGTTTAGGGGGATGGATAAACTGCTAACCCTGGAGCCAAAAGGACACTCATCTCCTCCTTGAGATGTCCGTGCCGTCTACATATGATTGCGTGTATTCTCTGGAATGGCTGGCAGAGGCCACTGTCAGCAGCTCATAAATTACGGATCATGCCTGGTGTCACAATTCCTGTGTAAAATATTGAAGGTTGGTTTTAAATAATGTGACAGCATCCAATGCCACAAAGCTTTCAGCCTTCTTGCTTGCATTCTGCAAGTGTGAAAGAAAATTTATCTCTGGCAGTTTTTTCCATGCCTGTTGGCAGACAGCCCAATGTACCTCAAATAGCACCGAACACAATGAGCTAAACCTGCGCTTGTTGCAACTCCATTAATGCCGGAGGCAGTACACCTCAGATGTATCGGGAGCACTTGGTTAATGTCCCCAAACAAGTTTAGATTACATTGTTTTACCCCAGCAAGCATGGCTTTATTAGAAGATTGGCGTTCTTCTCACTTCTTTGGAAGCATTCTTGCTTTTTTGGTAATAGCTACTAGGTAAGTCATAGGCTAACAGGCCCTAAAGGTAGAGGAATCTGTAAGACCTGGAAAATATCTAGTAGCAGAAGTTATTGGTATTTGTTATGAGCAGGTTTCTTAGTGGTTTCTGTACCAGGCAGAAATTAACCACTTGCTGCTATTTACCATTGCAAAACATTCCGTGTTGAAATGCGATACTTGTAATGTGCTCTGTTGTGCAAACAGAGGTGAAGGCAGGGACACAGTGATGGAAACAACAATCCATTGTGTTACAACTCAGCAAACATTCTTTAGACTCTGCAGATACCGGCTTCTTCATTTCCTCCTATGGAAAGGAAAGAAGTATTTGAGTTATGCAAAGTCACACCTCTTTATTTGCAAACAATGGCAATGCTACACATTCTCAGGACTCAGGTTTTAATGCAGCCCCACTGCTCAGCAAGGACTTCAGGCCACAGGGCACAGCTGGAGCCTTCAAGACACTCCTAAAACACTGTAGACGTCAAAAAAGATTTGCAGTGGAAATTCAGCCTCTGAGTAAGAGAAAAACAAGAGGACTGGGCAGAGAAATTTGCAATTTGAACCATAAAGCTTTCAAAGGATTAATTTTCAGCTTTTACAGCAGACATTGATTTTGAATGAACTTTCCTGTGGTTAGTAGATTTTAGTGTTTCATTTGTTAAACAGCTGTGCTATGCTCCCAAATGCCGCGATTTTCATAGTGCATACCTGGCGTGTAATCCGTGCCCGGCATGGGCTAATTGCTACACGGAAATCTTTGACACACAGCTAAATAAAAAAGCTCATGTGGAGAGCAAACGCACTGGATTTGTGTTTTCCAGTCGAAAAAATGTCTTCACGGTTGTATCTAAATTGAGGCATGGTTTTGACCCCTGCTTTCGCCCGACGTGCTCAAGCCAGCTCTGACCGGCGGCGGCAGCCACGCGAAGAGCGGCGTCC
>NW_008794598.1:614842-648330 GCF_000699145.1 Aptenodytes forsteri | reverse complement strand
GGCGTCCCGCTGCCGGCTGGCCCTCGGACGTCCAGCGAGCTCGGGGTCCGCGACTTGAAGAAACGGTGTTTCGTGGGTTCTCATGGTATTTACATGAACTACTTGTTAGAGCCGGGTGAAGGGTAGGTGTTAAATGCGCAGGACTAAGGAGGACGGGAGCACGGCTTGCAAGGATGCCATCGCTATATCCTGTTGATTAATAATTTGCCAAAGGCAAACACTGGGAACAAACTCTGGGTGTTCTTTTTCCGTAGGTTTGGATTAATTTTGAGTACGCTTTAATTAACTAATGATATCAGATCATTGTGGTAAAATCTTCTTTATCAACGTGCCTGTCAAATGTCAAGTTAATGCTGAATAGTGGCACCTGCAGTCGCATGAGCTAATGATTCACAGTGTAATGAGCTTCAGACTTACCGCTTTCCTGGCCAGACAACCCAGGTGCAAGCTTCATGCGTTACAAAGAAACTGTCTTTGGTAAAACTGTTTTTCTCTGAATCCCAACTGATACTGGTATTTCCATGACTGAAGTCTGTAATATTTCTTATATAGCTTCTTTGTTTAACACCTGTCTTGGACTTCTTTCATAACTGCTGGATTGCTGTTTGACTTTGGGCAATACATATTTTAAATCAGATTTTCCTTGTTTGACCGCTAATGAAAAGTCATCTTCTATATAGAGACTGCAGTTGGACCTGATGCGTATCACC
The DNA here is from genome assembly GCF_000699145.1 of Aptenodytes forsteri. Lineage (NCBI taxonomy): Eukaryota > Metazoa > Chordata > Aves > Sphenisciformes > Spheniscidae > Aptenodytes > Aptenodytes forsteri. The sequence continues at coordinate 647,620 of NW_008794598.1, read as the reverse complement.
TGTTAAACAAGTTGGAAAAAACCCACCCCAAAACCAAAAAACAAACCCACACCTTAAAAGCACTTAGAGAAGCCTGGTAGGCTTTGAAAGATGTCTTTATTTCCAAAATTGGAAATCCCATCAGAACGAAGAAAATAGAAAAGAACAAACTGCTGCAAGTTAAATGTAAAATAAGAGGACAAAAAAAAAAAAGAGGAACAAATTGTTTAAGGTAGAAGACAATAATAAATCTCTGTTCTTAAGACAAAGCTCGTGGAAGACGAAACTATAGTTAGAAGATCAAAGGAATTTCTGGTGTTTACTATGGGTAGGGGTATTCCTGTACTGGGACTTTCCGTAACAGAGAGACGTCTCAAACTGTCAAGTTAAAACTGGCAGAAAAGATTTTAGAAAAAATTGATATGAGTGGTAGAAAATGGCCAGAGCCAGATGATGTTCATTAGGAGTTCCAAATACGAAGCACTAAACAGCAATATGTTGCCTGTTCCTTCAGTCGTCGGTCATGTGGAAGGGGTAGGAGGTGGGCAATACGGTGCCACTGGGAAAAGGGTCCAGAAGATCAACAGGACTGACTTCTGATTCCAGCAAGTTGGTTAAAACTATAGTTAAGAATGAAACTATTGGGCATGTGAATAAATTCCATGTAATGAGGAGAAAGTGTTGCTTTTTAGAATAAATTCTGTTAGTTTTTGAAGGTTCACCGGTTCGTTTAATCAAATCCAAGTATTTTGGTGTAGTGGATTTTTAAATAGACTTTCAGCAAGGTATCAACAGACTTTGAATAAGGCTCTCACCAAGTGTGCGCTGTGTGGCAGCGTAGCTGCCAAGAGATAAAAGCAGAATTCTCCTGTGGGTTGGGTTAGTAACTGGTTAAAATACAGGAACAGTTTTCTCAACAGAAGGAAACTACTGCTGGAGTCTTGCAAAGACCTGTGCTATTTAGCATAGTCATCCAGAGCTCGTAAACTGAACACTGGATGGAGTTGTAAGAAGAGAACTAGTGTTTTCATGCTGATTTTATATAACTTTTGGAACAAATCAAATTGAAGCTTCAGATCCAGCATTTTTTTCCCCATACAGGAACATCTGCAAGGTTATTTACCACATCAGATGATTTTTGCAGTAATTTTCTGTGTTAGACTTAATGTCCTTAAAGACAGTATTTTAAAACATACTGGTTTTCTTGGTTGCTTTTTTTGCAAGACTGCCACAGTAGCGCTCAGTGGCAGTATTCCAGTTAGGGTATATGTAATTAGGAAAGTTGTTGACAAGGTGTTCTCTGTGAAGACCTGTGACTTTGAATTTGGCTTCCCTTCTACCCCTTGTGATCCAGAGCAGTCCAGGCTTGCTGACCTTTGGAAGGCGGCCGGGAAGATGCGTGGGGTTGTGCGGGTGGTGGTGGTGAAGGGAGCGAGGGCTGGGGAGCTGGTGGTCCGTGGTGCGCTCATAATATGTCTGAATTCTCAGAGACTCTTAATTGCATTACTGGTTTTAAGGTCCCGTTTTCCATGTTTTTCTCCAGTCAAAACTGTTCTCTCTCAAATGAACCATCACGTTGGAAGGCATGGAGGCCTTTCAAGGCCAGCAGGCCTTCGTGTGCCCGATGGCTCTTCAGATTTGAGTGCTATTGGGACAGAAGTCTGAGGGGATCCAACTTCAGGGGTCTTTACCATGACAGCAAGGAATTTGTTGCCTTGTCTCTGAATTTTAGGGTGTGTATAAGGCCTTGACACTCATGGTCTGCCTCTGCATTTTAGAAAGGCAACTTTGGCGTTTAAGAGCTGGCTCCATCTTCCAGGTGAAGTCTGTGCAGGTGTCCCAACGGCCTTGAACAGCATGTCGGGGGACCGGACCGCTTTAATTAAAGTAGTGATGTAGTCCTTCATTAAACGCAGCAACAGCTTTAGTTGACAGCAGTAAAATCTGTCTGTGATACTTACAGCAAGCTCATAGAAAATTTAAAATGGAAATTTCAAGATGCTGTTTAGTCTTGTTTGATAAGACACTTGAAAGATATGAATGTTAATTTGAACGCCATCTGTTAACTGCACATCACAAACGATGGACCATTTTGTTGATGGAAGAAATCTGTCCTTCCCTTTCTTGCTCTGTCCTTGCTTGCTGAGGAGGGAAAACAAGACTGGTGTGCCATGGCTGGGGATGAGTGTCGTCGGTACCGCAGCCATGCCCTAGACGAGGTCTGCCTCGGGTGCGTGCAGGCTAGCTGGAAAATCTTCGGTTCCGGTATTGGTAGGGGCTGACGTAGCAAAGTCTGCAGAAGGCCGGTCTCGAGCTCTCTGCCAGTATACCTGGACTGATGCTGGGATCTGAGTTGTCTAAATGAAAGTTAGATATCCCTTCATTCTAGTTGATGATTGAGATTATAACCATACCTCTATTTTTGTATAATTCATCATCATCATCTTGCTCAGATGAGCAAAACGGCAGTACAAAGAAATAGGGCTTTTTGTGCAATGTGATATTTGTATGTACGTGCACACATGCTAATGTAGGCCGGCTCATCATAATGAGTGCATTTGTATTTTAGCCACACTCGGTTAGTGCTGGTTTCAAGCTAATTGCCTGCTTACATGCATCCGAACGATGGCTGCCATGTGGCTCGAGGACCTTCCCTGTCCGGCGTTACGTGGATTAGTACGTGAGCCTTCTAACTAACTGGCACTGCTGCAGGTTTTGGGTTTTTTTATTTCTGTTAAGGAAAAACTAAAGCATTTTGCTTTAGTCAAATCCATGGTCTTTGAGTGCTAAGTTCATCCTCCAAAGGTACCTACTAGTTCCATATGGCATTCAGATTTAGCCAGAAAGATGTTTGTATGTGCAGGCGAGCCTGCTGCGAAAATACTCCTCAATGTAACTTCGAATGCCTTCTTTCTTCATAGCAGCATGGTAGCCAAAATACATCATAACTAGGTTGCAGACTCAAAGTAACAAAAATTACTGATTATCTGCAAGTTCCTCTTTCTGCAGCCTGAGTTGCCAGATACTACGTAGGAAGGAATGCATTTTCCTTCCAAACTAAGGAGCTTTGATGAATACAGCTACTCTGTGGCAATTATTATGGTTTCATGGCCACTATAACTAGCATCTGGGAAGAAATGAGAGAGTCTTGTAGTTCTTCCAGTTGAGAAACGCTTCCAGAGCACATAGTTTTGTCCCTTGATTATTGAGAGAATGTATGTTGGCTCCACTGCATCAAAACTGATCTTTAATAAAAGAATGCCACAAGATTTAAAATTATTAAAAGTGACCTTCAGACTGAATTTTTTTAATAGCCTCAGTGCTCCTGAAACTATTAAACCTTGATTTCCTATGTATTTGTTTCATAGCTGACTTTCACGACTTTCACAACTTTCACAGTCATGGCTGGAGCTCTTCCTCCGACTGGGGCATTTATTTGTTATCTCCAGTCTGGATGGCCCGACCTGCAGTAAGGTGTCAGTTTGTGCTTTGGCGTTGGGTTTTTCCCCCCCCCCCAGCTGAGGCACGTGGAGGACTTCCCAGCTCATACTCACAGAACTCATGGGGTCTTTATTTTTTCAGTCCTTCATGCCGTTTACAATACATACAGTATGCCCCAGTCCAGAGCTGATGCATGTTGCTGCTTTGCATGCGCTCAACCATAGTCTGCAGCCTTTCGACGTGACATTTCTAACTACTTCAGATCTGTTGCTGTATTTGAATTATGATGCATTAGTACAGAGAATGAGGTGATTGACAGGTGGATGTAGTACTCTGAAGTTCTCAGTACCAAACTAACTTTTTTTTGAGTCAGTATCTTTCACTAAATCATGTAATGCTCTCGGGACTTGAGGATCTCAAAGCTAGCAAGGCCTTATCTTACCAAAATGCTCTCCTGATCAAAATCTGGTACATGCTTACAAGACGACAACTTATTGCTGGATGCATTTTCTCACGACTGTAAAATTGCATGGTGATCGATCCCTAATGCTTCCGTTACCAGCAGGAGTTAACGGAAATGTTTAGAAGTTGGCTTGTGCAAGGGGGTCCCTCCTCTGAAGCAGAATGAATGAAAACAGTGATGACAAATACAGTGACTCAGATCAGGATTCAGCACTCGAGACACAATACTCGAAGCTGAGTATATAAGACTCATTTACATTTTCTCTTGTGCTTGAGGTAGGTGCAAAGCCTCCATGTGGGGGTAAACATTTGCATGTTTGGCAATTAAGGCGGAGAGGAGGGCATGCCGCACTCAGAGGCTGTTTTCACAAAATCAGATGAATTCTAAATGTGCTGTGTTAAAACGGAGATCAGAGTACACACTAGGATAATTTTGCCGCTCAGAGGAAAGGCATTACCCTAATTCTGTGTCTCTCTGGAAGCTGGCGGTAGGCCAGCTCGGTGATTAAACAGACTAATGTGTTACTCTGCTAGTCTGAGGAGTTGAGGCAGCCAGCTCAGGTCCTCCAGTTCTTGATGCGCATTAGGTGGGGGGCTGCAGGATGCTGGCGTGGAAGGCTGCCCTCCCTGCTTGAGAGTGCATGGGGAACTGATCCGTTTTTATACAAAAGAAGGAAAGGTTGATTCATTTTACCACACGAAGAAAAGCTCAAAGCGTACAGGGTTGCTATAATGAACGTGTAGGATATCCCAGTTTCATGAAACTGGGCAGAAAGCAGATGTGCAGTCTTGAAAAAGAAAACTGAACAAGAAATGCTTTCTGCTGGAGGCTGTCATTTCTCTGAAGCGTTGGCAGTAGAAATGGTGTGTCCTATAGCAGTTTGAGAGAGCCACCTTGCACAAAAAGCTATTAGCTTGCATCTCAGATGTGTGGATGCGGAGGACTATCAAGTGCTTGCCGAGGGATGGGTATTAGTATGTGCATGTAATTTATAATCTTGTTTCTCATGTTCATCTTTATATAAACATATTATTCTTGGCATAGAACATACTGCCTTTCACATACTCCTTTGTTTAAATTTTACTGCAATGAGTACTGTGTTAATGATTTCACCATAAATGTGCTCTAATTATTCTATTCTTTCTTAGTGTGTTAGTTTCAAATGATAACGAGGCCTCATGTGGCTTTTGCTACTGTGCTGCTTAACACCATGGTTTTAATTTGTACTTTTTTGTTCCCTTCAGGAGAGTCATTCTCTTCCCTGTACCGTTCGTTGATGTCTCTCAGGAGAGGCCCAGTAGAATAGCACGGAGTAAGGCCAGCGTTTACCTGGAGCTGGTGGCAGAGCGGGTGGTGCAGTCGGTGTTCTCCAAACCCACCTGCTCTGTGTCTGTGTCCCCTGCTTTAGGGGAATGAGATTCCCGCTAGGACTGAACAATCAAGCACTTGTATTCCAGTTATTCCTGGAAGGAAATTTTCTCATTCAGATAGGGAGTTTTGATTGAAATTCCTGCATATATGTTTATGTTGCTTTTCTATTTAAAAAAAAAAAAAACAAAACAAAAAAAGCTTATGTTTACATGCCAGCATAGAACTTGTTTAAAAGCCTTGAAACTGTAATTTTGCCACTACTCTGCAATGGCAGGAGGCTTTCTCTTCTACGTGAATGAAGCCAAGAATGAAATAAACATGAACCTTTATTAGAAGCCATGATTTCAACAGCAGACTTCGTCTTCATAACTTTTGTCTAGGTATTGCTCTTGAATTCTTGGCTGGCTTTAATGAAATGCTAGTCAGTTGTAGAAAATGGCTGTTTTTTATTGCTCTCAGAAGATACAATTTCCTTAATTTTTTTTAAAGAATTTTCATTTTGCTTTTTATAAAAAACACTTTAAAACTAAACTGTCTTTTTAGAAAATTCCTGAAGTAAACAAGCTGTGCTTGTATAACTTGCTATGTACCATGCTCCTTTATTATTGAAACATATGCTTCAGGATATTTTTCAGCTGATAATTCTTAAAAAACAAAAATACAAAATATAACAAGGATTGTGCATTCAAATTGACAGCTGAAATAATTACTCTAGTTTTCATTGTTGCTCTGTTTTAAGGTCTTTGAATTCATTCTTCTGGTTCTTGCTTCCTTTTAAGAAATATCTTGTCGCATTCATGGGCTGTTAGTTAAATCATATCTTGTTCCCTGAACGGGAACAATTTTCTTCTTCAAAGCAATAGTATTCCTGAGAGTACTAGATTTGGATTAAGAAAAATAGGGGCTCTTTGTATTTGAGAGTAAATTCCTTATTTAGTTGTGAGGGGAAAACGCAGTAGGAAGATTGCAGACTTGTATTGATCTGTTACACCATCATCGAAACCAGAATCCTAAGTAATTCATCTTCTCAGTTGCTAATTGGTATTTGAATCTGTGTTAAATTAATCTTTTTCAGGCCCTCAGCGGGTCACAGTGGGAACAGGAGCTGCTCCCAGGTGACGTACCAGCAGTAGCTGAATACGATGGGCTGCCTTCCAAGCTCATCAGTTTTAAACGCAAGAGCACATACTTCTGGTGAAAAGGGGAGTATCCTGAGAAGGGTGTTTGTCAGTGCGGTATCACGGAGACTGTAAGGCACTAATGGAGAAAAGGGGATTGCCACTATGGGTGCAGCAAGTCGAGGGACGCTGGGGTTTATGTTACTTCTTCCATACCGGCTGTTAAAACTCACGTACAAGCTGTCCCTCAGTGCTGCTGCTTAAGGTGCAGATACGGGTGGTTGCACGTAGCCATGTTCTGTGATTAGTTTAGGGGTAGCTTTCAATATGAAATACGATCATAGTAATCTTTTGTTCAAGCTTACGTCACTGTGCTTTTTTTTGTCATATGCAAATGCAACATGTTAAAGTAACAACCTTATATGGAAATGTAATTTCATTTGCAAAGCACACCAAGGTTGTTGGACATAACTCTGGGCTTTCTCTGACAGTGAGCTTCTAAAGCGTGTTTTCATAGCTACCTTTAAAAATGCTTGCTTAAAGCTACTTTTCAATATGTATGTTTCTCAAGCCTGTAATTTTTCATGAATTGTTGGTTGCTCTCAGTTGGATGTAACTTCTTCAAATTGAAAATCACTGGTATGTTTACTGTCCATCCTGTGTCACTCTTCACTTGCTGAATAGTAGTCTGGTTTGTATAGCTTGATCCATTGTAAATTATTTTCCCCGAGATAGGAGTAAAAAGTTAATTCCTTTAAGCTCTGGATTGCCATATCTCTTCAGTTACCTGTATAAAAAATGTAAAGCTTGAATTCTAGCTCTATCTATCAGATAACGGTACACTTGAATATTGATTCTTACTGTGTTCTGCTTCAGTGCCGTTTCATTACTGACTTTTGGTAATAAATACAATCAGACTAACAGCTGGTGTCTTGCGGACGTGGATTGTGGATGCTATATAAACATCAGAAGTATTCTGGTTTTTGGTGTCTAGAAATGCGTTATTTCCATCTGCATGATAATGAAGTATTCTTTCAAAAAGGTGGTAAAGGCAATCAGCAAGGTTAATGTGATTGTGTGAATTATCTGTTACTAAAGTTGTCTCTTCTTAAATCCACTGCATTTGGAAATAGAGAACATGCATTCTTACACATCCAGACTAGTATTGCCCTAACATGAGAACCTAACCCAAATCTGACTACCACGATAGCTGCATTGGACTTGTACAAGAACGGGTTTGTTTGGTGGGGCTGGGACCACCCAGGACCGTCTCTGGCACTGGGCGTTTGGAAGAGGCCGGTAGCATCACCTTGTCTCCGCTGTGGCGCAGGTGCCTGAGCCGACGCGCACGGGGCAGTTCGGATCCAGCAGGGAGCATGGGAGCTGCAAGTCACAAGCTGGCGTTGCCAACTTCTGCAAATAATACTAGGGAGTACTTTGGGGGTGACTGCTCGTTTTATCTCAAAGAGACAGAAGTAGAGGAGATGCAAAGAAAGAGATCACCAGCCTGGAGAAACTCTTGTGCGGTGAGACAGAGAAAGGTGGAATTACAACACAAAGGAAATAAGTACGAGGAATGGGAATATGCAATGATGGTACAAAAGAGCAGGATTAGGAGTTTGTTGCTCCTTCTTTCACAGCACAAGTACGAGGCCGTAACCCACAGCAGATAATCCCCGATAGCGGGAAACGCATCTTCAGGCGTCTAAGGTGCCAGGGGCAGTCCCTGGAGTCGGGTTCAACAAGGTTCAGTAATTGTTTGAACTTTGCCTTGTAATGCTTACTATTCTAGTGACTTGTACATGCTAGTTAATAACTGTGTGTGGGAGGGCACAGATGTTCAGGTTTTGTCTAAGTTGGTCCCAGTATACCTTCAAACTGAAGACATGGGAACGCTTCCCTCATGTGCTCGATGTTGTTTAAAACTTTATCTCTTTGTCAGCCAAGTGGGAGCTGTAGGAGCCTATGGAGGCCCCGCACCTACGGATGCCTCTGCCGGTGTGAAGCTCGTCCCTTCCAAGTGCGCCCAGCTGAGATGGGAGCCTGTCTGCTTTTGACTGTGTAAATGTCATGGGGGGACTATAGAAATTTCCATCAAAGTCACCCAGAAACACCTACAGCCCTGAATGTTCATATACTGCTGGATGTCACCTGGGCTTCTCAGGAAGTGGGGACATGGCAATTCTCCTATCCTTCCTTTGTCGGGCTATAAATATATATATATTTGTGTATCTGTTCGGGGCTGAAGAGCATGGCAGTCTGAGACAGGGTGTGAGGACAAGCTTGGCACAGACGCCTTTGAAAGAGCTCCCCCGTTGCAGCAGAGGGCCCGGGGCCTCCTTGCAGCCGCTGGGCACTCATGGCTGGCGCAAGGAGCGTGTGTGGGCTGCACGCCTGGGGAGGGCTGCACCCTGCGGGCGGGTGGCCTGGCTGGCAAACTCTGGCCTGCTAGAGCCTGAAATGTTTGCTTTGCAGGGCGTGTTGGTCATTTCTCAGCTCTAACGTGCCCCCCAGCTGTTCAGGTGTGACATTCGACACGGGTGCAGCAAGCTGTCCTGCTGGGCAGGGGCATCCAACTGCGCCCTCGCACACACCGTCTCCAGTGCGGCGTGCTGCAGGGCTGCTGCCGTGGTGCCGGATGACTGCCCAAGGGCTGCTGCAGATGCTGTGACAGGGGAGGTAACTGCAGCTGTGAGGGACAACCTGGGTGTTTCCAGGGTTGATTTATGAAGCTTATGAACAATAGGAAAGAAAGAATTGGAAACTGGAATTTTTTTTTTTAAAGAAACCACTTTTCTTGAAACAAAGAATTGGAAACTGGAATTTTTTTTTTTTTAAAGAAACCACTTTTCTTTAAAACAATCATTCGAGCACCTGGAAGGTGTGAATCAAGGTGATGTTTACTCCATCTTGGATTCTTGGCTTGCAGATTTACAACATTCAGTAGCTGTCTGCAGACCATTATGGGTTTACATAAAAACACTTTCAGAAGTTTTCAACTCAAGATGCATCATAGACTAAACATCGTAGTCATTTAAAAGAAAAACCAAGCTCCCTTCCTCGCCCACCCCACTAAAAACCCACACGCATTTTTAGGCCTAGCCATTAGACGTTTCACTTCTTTGTAGTGCAAATATGAATAAAGATCTCATGTCTCAGAAATAAAAATGAATGGTTGGTATGTTCCAGTGTTGTTTACCTCCTGGTAATCAAATGCAGTTTGAGGTATACATCATCGGCCAGTTTCTCTGAGCTATGAAGAACACTGGAGGCCGTTTTGAATTTTAAAAATACAAGTTGGGAGATCTGCGCAGTCATCTGCCAGAAATTGCTTTGAAAAACAACCATCGATAGGTGGTGGTTTAGCCTGTATATCAAGCTTTGAATGCAGACAATATAAAGGAATGCATTTAGTGCTGAGTTTCTACTGAAATGCCCCTGCTGCCTTTGCCAGCAGTTTTTCTGATAAAACAGTTAGGGAGAAATTAATTTCCCTTGGACTAGGATTGTTTCACAGTTGTATTTTGAGAGCAATTCAGTGCTCGCCATTCTGTTCTGGGATTCAAATTGTGTCTCTTCTATTAAGGACTGTTTTAGCATGCGGGCGAGGATGTAGCGTGCAATTCGGGAACCATTTTGCCAGGACTCATCTGTTTGCCCTTTGAAAGGGTTCGTCAGCTTTTGCATTCTCTGTGGGCAAAACGGGGCATGCTGGTATGGGGGAAAGGGGAAATGCTGTGACCAGCCTCGGGCTTTGCCTCTGCGAGTCCATGATTGCCGGTTTCTTCTGGAGTCCTCTCCAGCCATGGCATCAGGCCGTCTTCTTGGATCCTCCTTCCCCTCGGCTTGGAGAAGGTGCAGGTGTGTCAGTGGGCTCTTTCGCAGCTTGCAGCTGGGGGAGCAGGAACGCGAGCGCTGAGCTTCGATGTGGAAATGCCGCGTTGCGATTGTGGCGGGGTCAGAAGCAGCAGTCTGTGCCCCCCAGGGCCCGGCTCGGTGCCGACGTTGAGTGCGGGCAGGTCTGGAGTGCTGGCGGAGAGCTCTCAGCAGACCCCCTGACCGAGGTGGGAGTGGTGCGCAGTGGCATACGCACCAGTTTTGTGCTTAGCTAGAAGAAACATGTTTAAAAAAAATCTCCTTTCATGTTGATGAAAGAAAAAATTCCATCTGAAGTGGCTGCTTAATTACTGTTTGATACAGTAATGTAGTTTATCAAATTAAGTTGTTAGTGGAAATAGTGTTAGGGTAGAAAGTGTTTTTTGTTCTAGAGCAGTAACTTTCAACTTGTTTGTCTGAATTTTCCAGTGTCCCCAAGCCTTGTGTGGCAAAGTTAAGCCTGTTTTTAATCTGTGTGCTCTTCTTAAATGTTTCATGAACACCGTGGGAGTCATTCAGGGCATCTCGGTCTTCAGTGGCCGCAAGCTGAGACCCACTGCTGTGGGGTGGCTGACAGAGCAGTGGAGCCTCTGGTGACTGACCAAAAAGGTTCCCAGAAAGAAATTTAAAATACCGCCTCAGGTATTTGCTCTGCAATTTGAGTACGTCTTAGAGTATCTGCAAATATCTCTTTCTTAACTCATGAAATCAGGCGGCTGGGCAAATCCAAACAGTTAAACCAGTTTTAATTCTTGATATCCTAAGAAAAAAAATGTATCTGATTCAGTGTTAAGCATAAAGGAATTATTCCTGTAAGTCATTGAAAATAAAATTCCTGTGGTGGTTAAGACTGGTAGTAAAAGTTACAAAGAAAGACAAAGCAACTGATACACAACTTTGTGCTTTTGTTTTGTGTGATGTTTTTAACAATGTTAAGGATAACAAAATGAAGTATATATAATCTTTAGATGACTAGGTGGTTCGCTGTCTAATTTGGTAAAGAAAACCTCTTTAAAAAGTATAGTATCTCTTAAATAGTTGCTGTAGTTGTAGCCAATCTTTAGGAAAAAGTAATGTGCATAGTGTCTTGGGCATGCATTTTGGATTCTGAAAAAAGCAGCACGTAGCAGGGGAGCGGTGTCCAGCATAAAACTTAGTGAGTCTGGGTAGGAAAATCACTCTCTTAAAAACAAACTGAAACAAAAAGCAGAAGTGCCTGCCTTGATAGAAGTTTTCCTTTTTCCTGCAAGACTTTTTAGAGGATCACAATAAAAGTATAACTGAAGCTGAAATGAGGGCTGTTTTACTCTGTTTGGCACATTTCTTATGTTTGCACAGCTGGTGGGCTAGCAGCTTTATCCTGCAGCTGAATACAGAGATGCATGTAAGTTATTTCTTCTTTTCCTGACATTATTAAAATACAAAACATAAGACCATTGACAAATGATTTGAACTCAGTGTAAGTCAACATGCTGATTAAGTACTTCCCTCCTGCTCTAAGTGATTTGTATGAAAAAAGCTAAGGACATAGGTGGATTTTTAAGTCATTTTGACACGGTTTTTGCTCAAATAGACAACAACAATAACACCCAAACCACTTAAGCCTTCCCCCTCTCTTTAAGATTTCATTGCCAGTATATGCAACTTTGTTTTGGTTATATGCCACATTTACTGTGACCTTCTTGCAATAGACATAATCAGAGTTTGCTGGTCTACTCATTAAATGCAAGAGGATTAACATCCAGTTTATTTCCTCTAAAACCACAGAACTATCAGGAAATAACTAAGCCCTAAAGTTTTAGGTTTCCAGAAATTATTTCCTCCTAATGCATGTACTTGGGGGGAATTTTAGAATCCTGTTATGTAAGAGAGAGGCAGAGCCCTATATTAATCCCAGGGAATGATGTTTAATGGCTTGTTTCGTCCTTTATTGGTCGAAAGAATTCCTCAGAAATCAGCTGGCCAAAAGTGCCGGGAAAGTATTTTTACCTCTGTTGCTGAAACTATTATCGCTCAGTAATTTCACTAATCTTCTTTGCAGTGAGATTAGATTGTAAATGCTTTGATGCAGGGAGAACTTGTTTGTGAAAACTGCTTAGTGCTGTGGGCACCATCGAGTGGAAATAGCAGTAAGTAATCAAATACGGTATTCCATTGCTGAGCAATATTTTCAAATATTTATTTTCTTGGCTTTGCTTCAAGTTGACAGTGTTTCCTTGGAAAACAGTGTTTGTAATGTGAACTTTAATGCATTGTGTTTGATATATGACAAAAAATGCTAATGACATAAGTTTGAAGACAAAATTGCTGTGGTTTTATTTCATATTGAGAGTTGGTCCCTATTTTATAAAAGTTTTGTATGAATAAATAAAAATTGTCATCCATTATTCTCGATCTCTGACATCTTCAGATGCCACTCATGCACATATGTTTTAAATGGCTTATTATAGAAGCATTAATATGCCATATTTATGAATAAAAATATTTTTAAATGTAATCACTGATAGATAAGGTATGAAATGTTGATGGGTATATGCAGCTGGTGGTTAAACTATACGGAATAGCTGAGGTAACAGCTAACTGGCTTATGCTGTGTCCTCTTAGGAATTTTGAAAAAGACAAATAGTTATGTCCTTGACAGACCTATGTACTGTTATTAAACCCTGTTTTGTGCCTTATTTACAGGCAGCAGGAAAACCGTTTTACTCAATGCTAGGCCTGAAATACTGCGCATGTCATGGAATTACGAACTACAGCAACTTGCCTCTAAATTGCAGGCTTTCCTATCTGCCCTACTTACTCAATATAAAAAACCCTAATCCTGTGGATTTTATTTCCCTCTCTGTAGGACAGCAGTGAGTAATTACTTTTCTCTGGTGAAGGTAGAGATGCTGGAGAAGTTTAATTAATGCCCATTAGGAGATGCTGCTAGTATTTAAATGAATTCATTAGGGCAGGGCGCTTAATGTTCATCAAAATAGAAAATAATTGCAGTGGACTGAATGTTGTTTACATGCTGTACTGTGTGTTACATCTTTTTGTTCTGCTCTGTCTGGCAAAATATTTCAGGATATGGGTCTTCCTTAGCCAGGGACATCTTTTCTAACCCGTATGTAAAGTGTACGGATTCAAAATGGGGTTTGCGTTTAGAGCGTAAATCTCTAAATCTCTTGCTGCTTTGTCGCTGCGGAATTGAGTAACGTAAGGAGAAAAAGGTACATTTGTCTGCTCAGCCGTAAGGTACTGCACTGAAAATATTTCACTGTCACTTAGTTTTGCTAGGTGAATAGCCTTATTAATATGAATCTTCCATATTAATCTTTCTACCTTAGTAAATAACTTGCAGAAGGCAATGAGAGTGTGGCGACTACTTGTCTCGTGCTCCAGGGCCCTCCGTTGTGCAAATGGGAGTGGAGGTAATCCAGATGTGTAAAGAATAATGTCGCCCACCCGTAAGCTCATGTGCAAACGCAGGCGCCATTTTGGGTGTAGTTCAGACTGACTTGTCTCAGGTGGAGAGTGAAGTTGAAGGGCATTTCCGAGGCATATCGGAGAGCGGCTGAGATGCCCCGTGGTCACAGCTCGGATGGCGTTTAGTGTCTCCCCGTCGGTGGGTGTTGGTGAGTCCTTGTCGGTGTCAGGGTCTGCCCTGGGTTCGGTGGAATATTAAATTTGTGATTTGAACCTGGAGTTACAAATGTTTGTAAATCACAAGTATTTGTATTGTTGAAACAATGTTCTTAGCACATTTTTTAAACATAAGCATAGGTAAGTGATTTGCACAGTTCTTAATTTAAAGCTGTTTTCCTGTAATTAGCTGTCCCCCGTCAGAGCTGTCAGTTGCTTTTTGAAGAAGCATTGGAAGCGTTTGTGCTGTTTGAACGGTTCCTTATCCCAAACACTGAGAACTGGAACTCTGCAGACTGGAGGACAGTGTTACTGTCAGTTGCTTTTTGAAGAAGCATTGGAAGCGTTTGTGCTGTTTGAACGGTTCCTTATCCCAAACACTGAGAACTGGAACTCTCTGCAGACTGGAGGACACTGTTACTGTGCTGTGATTTGCATAAACTTAATAAACTTTGGCCATGCAACAGTCTGATTTTAGCACAAATTCTGTAACAAAAAAATGGCGAGACAGGTCTGTCTGTTAGGAAGCAGGAGGGTATCGGCTTCCTCTGGCCTTTGCAGAGGGAGGGAACGTGGAATAAACATGAAAATTGCTTTGTGGATGGGCTGCTGTTTAAACTGTGGTGCTGAACACTGCTTAAAATGGGATTATTTTCATCAGACTGTGGTGGTCCTTCTGGGGGCAGTGGTGGCCCCGAGGACGGGATCCTGGGGTCTTTGTTAACCTTTTTATCGGCCTGTATTTGTACACAAGTGCGTGTAGTATTTCCACAGGGAAGTTTTAAAGTATTTAGAAACTACCAACTGTTCTCTGCTTTTTCTCTCAGTTAAAAGTCTACTAAAAATAGGATATTCTTCCATTCAGGCATCAAACTCTGATACGTAATGTGAAGTGTCATGCTGTAGGAATAGTAAAAGGGTTTTTACCTGAGGAATTTCTTTCTGTGGACTGCTTTTTCTTATATCGGGTGAAATGCAGCAAAGAGAAAAAGGACTTAAATCAATTTCTGCTTTGTTAAATCACCTTAGGGGGGTACAGATTTGTTGTTCTGAAATCCTTATTTATTGCCTCTTGGCAAATACATCTGTGTTTTTGGTTTTGTTTTTTTTTCCCCTAATTGAACTATGTTCTTAAGAGGTCTGTTGATCTTCCTGGTGTGTGTGGTTGCAGAGATGTTGGGTATTAAGAAAATGGCAAAGAAAACCAATACCACTCATGTTTTCAAAAAAACCCCAGTATTTGATAGAACTTTCTATCTTATCTAAAGAATTTGAAATTGGGACACGAGAACTGGGCCCTTTCTTCAGGTTGCTTGCAGTCATCTGGAAAGATTTAGTGTTTGTTGTTACCTGGAAGTACAGGTTTTAAATGCAAAGTGTGAGGCTTTTCTTCTATTTAACAAGCATGTGGAGATAAAAATAAAAGCTGCTTTTTGAAGTAACAATGTGCATCTGATTCAAATGCAGGAGATTAGAGTGATGCCTGCAGACTTAGCTGGTCCTCAGTGCTACTGCAAACACTGCAGAATAAATTTAGAAACAGAGGATATTTGAAATTTTGCTCTTCAAAACTTATTCTTAGGCTGCCTGTTGGACATGCGTTGTTTTTACAGTAACAAAGTATGCAGTCGCCCCTTTCCAGTAATGCTCCTCCTGGCGCAGTAAACCCTCCCGCTGTGCACAGTGCACAGGGTGCTGAGCTCTCCAAGCAGGTATTGATGTGCTTCGTACCAAACACGCACAGCATTGGTTTCACCTGATTGCTCTGACAGTGCCTTCAGGAAAGCCCCATTATTCTCTTAATAAGAATTTAAACTGGCAGATAAAGACAAGCTAATCTCTGTTTCATCGTGTTATTTATTTGAGCAGCGAGATGTCTGGTTTCTTTTCTTTGCTGTTTCTGTATAGCTGCCAGTGGGGACTGAACAGTGAATTTTGGAATTTAAATGGTTTTGCTTAGTAACAATCAAGTGCTAACTATGTAACTGCTACCTGATTCTACTTGATATGACGAGTAAAATTAGGAAGGATCTTGACTACGTTCCCGTCAGAGTTTTGTGAGATGATGATTGTTAGGACGGGTACCTGCTGTCAGAATTGCTTGATGTAATTCTTGTGATGAAGGGTGCGGGGTAGTTTTTCATCATCTAGCTGTATGTTTTATTATATTGGTAAGTTGAGATATACATAAAATCAACTTACATGGAAGTTCTGTTTGAATGAATGACTGAGACTGACTGTGTATATGATATTGTATATCATGTACTTGTATTCAAACGAAAAAGGTAACTTTTTAAAACTCCTACCTTCAGGTTCATATGTGTGTCCTGGAAGCAAGGAGAAAGGAAGCATTTTAATGAGAAGTATCTACTGTGTGTAACAGAAATACCTGCTTTGTGAAATGCTGTGCTCTGGTGATAGTAAAGCATTTCACAGAGATTACTGCAGAACCTATATGGTCAGACAAGGATGACAGAAAAGGCAATGATGCAATAAATACAGGAAAAAACTACCGTGCTGTCAGTTTGGGTTTTCCTGTTGGGGTGTACATCCATAGCTGCCTTCCAATTGGTTGTGAACTGAGAACAGAAATTAGATTTGGCTTTGCCTTCAAAGCTGTCTTTTTATTTGAAGTGCTTTCTTACGAGAATTCCATTTCTGTGTCAGTCTTGAATTTAGTGAGCTCTTTAAGCAGATATAAATGAGTCCAGCCTTCGGAGACAGCTGCATAAAGATGATGACTGGCAAGCTTCCCGAGCTGAATTCACCGCAATCCAAGAGCTAAGTGCTCCGAATGTGAAACTCTTATTATTGTAACTGGATGACCCTTTCTGTCTCAGTCTATACAAACATTATTATTTTGCTTGCAACATCTACCTTGTGCTCAACCTTCGGGGACAAAAATTAAACTGAAAGCAACTGGTGAAAGTTAATCACTGAATCTAATAGATTATCATCCACACAGCTGTAGACATCTGCCGGGGAGCAGTTTTTTTCCGCCCCATTCTTCAGACTTTGATTCTTGCTCACTGCCGATATGTCAATTTTGTGGCCATTTATTGTACACAGAGAAGGGAGGATAGGTGGCTTGGAAGCTGACCAGAAGTGAAGTGATATGTGCCATTTGTATCTGACTGCAGCCGTGGCCCATGAGGACCTTCTAAAAACAGATTGTTTAGGTTTTTAAACATGGTTGTACATGGCTTACATAGACTCACTTTTATGATGGAAAGCACAAAGTAAAAATGAAAATGGCCGTTATCTTGCTGTGAAGTTGCTGTCCTTTTCGTCTCTGCTTCAACTAGTTCTAGTTTATAGCATGTTTTAAAGTAGCGGAAGAAGTTTGTTCTGAAGCTAAAAGTAATTGGAAATACAGCTATCGTGTTCCCCATGCAGAATGACCTCTCCACAGGTGAACACATGCTAACACATGCCAGCTAGAACTTAATTGCTGCAGAAGTGACCTGTGGCCTGTGCTTAGAAGTTTACATAGGTGGCAATGAAAGATCGAGTTTTGTTTAATGTTCAGTAAGTTCTGGTTATGAAAACCAGATTTATCGTTCTAATGAGTAGGTTATTTGTCCTTTCTTAATCTGCCAGTCTCTCAAATGCAGATGTCCCGAAAACTTTATTACAGAAGCATTTCTTCAAAGAAAATTATCTTGTAAAAAATCTTTCTTTGGAAATTTTACTTTTTTTTTTAGCTTCTCTTGATAATATTTAGCAGACAAAAGCACAGAGGAGAGGCAGCAAACAAATAATTTCAAAGTTGTTGAGAGCACCGCGTGTCAGGTTCTGGGGCCGAGGGAACTAAGTGGCTTTGGTCATAAGATGGGCAACTGTCTGACTCTATGGTCAGTCATCAGGAGGTGCTTTGGTAAGTGCTTGAGAAGTGGTTGCCAGAATACTCTACAAAATGCAACTTCGCGCTGCCGAATTCAGCCTGAGGCTGCTCTTCTGCGTAGCGGTTCTGATACAGTTGGGCGCTGCCGTGCGGCCAGGGCTCATCTCCGCAGGAAAGGCAGCGAGCTGGGCTTCGGACCACGTGAAACTGGTTGGGAGACCAGGTCTTGCAGAACGGGTGACTCCAGGAGTGTGCGTTATTCCCATTATGTTCTCCTTCTGAGTTGCAGCAATCTTTAATAAATGCCTTGCGATGAGGAGATCGGAATGTCTGTTACCTATTTCACGTCTGCTCTAGGTGGGCTTTCCATTCTGTAAGAGACATGGGTTCATTAGTAATCTGAAGGTTTATGTATTAATAGCTGTTAGTTAATAAACTCATTTACCAGCTTCTTCTTCCACGTACTTACTGACAATACTCCGCTGAGACTGTTTTCTTACAAACTACCAATAGATAAGAAAAAGAAGAAATGCTGAGAAGCAGATGTTGCATGACCAAGTACCCAGCTGTGTACTAACAAAATGAATCTCATGGTGATTAGTTAACAATTCCTTGGCAGTCAGAGGCATATGTAAAACAGTAAACACAGCATGGGGAAATAATAATAATAATTAAAAAAAAAAAGCAGCATTTTCTGAGCTTAAAACATTGGCAACATCAGTTCAACCATCTGTGTTGCTGAAGAGCTGACTGTGTTGTGGGTAAGTCACACCAAGGTCAGTTGAACTGATTTAGAAGTCCTTAACCCTTTATTGGTAAAATATAACATTTCTGTTTTCTAAGCATGGGGTGCATTGTAATTTGAATGACATGAGAGCCACAGCAGGGATATTTGAACATAAACTGTCAATAAAGGAAAATGATCATTAGTGCTGTGGAGTTTTTACCTGCTGTGATGTGAAGATGTTTAGCCAACAGCAGCAAAGCACAGGAACTGGCAAAAAAAAAGACAGACAGCCACTGAAAGTTAACTTTTAAAGTTTAAGGTTAACTCCGTTACTGGAATGGAGTTGCCATTGTTGTATCTATGGGTGAGTGCATGCAAAGGGGGAAGATAAAGATCGTTATGACCTTCTGGCTATGTAATTTAGAGCTGCGGCTGCAGTTACAACAGTCTGCCCTCTGGAATAATTCTCTTCTGCAATGCCTTTTTTTTTTTCTCATTAGAGGAATAAATGAGTGTGCTAGGCTGTGAATGCCGTCATCCTTCCCTTTTTACCCCCTTCAATGCCCTTCTTGCCCCCGCTGTCCAACAAAATAGCACAACCGTGTTTTTCTGATGAGTTACTCATCACAGGTTATAACAGTTTGAAGAGTAAATTTGGAGGAAGCGTGGAAGTTGTGAACACTGCTTTTTAGCACGTGGATATAAGGGGATTTATTAGAGCAAAGATGTATTTACAAAATACAGAATTAACATTTAGATTCTACAGTAGCTGCCCTGGTGATACGGCTGGTTTTAGACATGTTTTCCTGCAGACAGATGATGGGAAGGCGCATGGATTTTCAAGTTAAATGCTGAAATCGATCCATGTGTTCACAGGGTGGCTTTGTGAACAGGACACGGCTGCAGCCCCGCAGAAAGTTCCCGTGGGTGCAGATTTAAATTGGATCAGACTTGGTGCATAAGGGTGTGAGGAATTCCTGAAAGGGAAGAGTTGTTGTCTGGGGGTTGGTTAGGTGGGTTTGGTTTTGTCTTGCTCACTGGCTGTTGTTTCTGAAAAAAGCTGCTTCCATGGTTGAGCTGGTTCAGTCCTTGTTAACACGTGCTGGATACCATTAGGACAGTGCAGGAACTGACGTAAGGAATAAAATTGTATTTTCTGCAAGGCGTTGGAAACACTTATCTGATAATGTAACAAGAAGTGTAAGGTTTTAATTTTTATAATTTTATTTGTTTTTGTTGTGTGCATATAATCTGCATAAGGCATAAACCTCTCTACCAAGACACGTTTTCCGTACTGGGTTTGGCAGCCTTTCCTGCCTCCCACCGTTTTTATTGATGGTGCCAGTGCAGTTCTACAGTCAGATCGAGGAGTTACATTTTCCCCATGCTGTTTATCTGATTACTGGATGGCTGGGTTCAGGTTTTAGCCCAGAGATGTGATTATGCATTTGGAGGCTTTGACGACCAGCTATCCTAAAATACTCTGGGATAGCGGGGGTTTTTTATTCAGTATTAGGACTGAAAGTATTGAGTACTACGGCTTTCTTCTGTAGCGCTACTCTGAATGTATCGTGTATATACGTCCGCACGGCACATCGGCTAAGATAATTTACAGTGTCGTTAAGGACTTTTAAAATGTAAGTAGGCTTTAAACTTTCTTAAGTAACTTCACGATGTTAGAGCATATGCAAATAATAAAACTTAAAAACATCAATATATATCTGTCCTGTTAATTTTTACTACTGCTTACAAATACTGTGCTTCTGGATTGTTTTTTGTACCTCAAGAATGTACTAGGTTGCCAAATAATTGAGTTTATATTACGTTTCAAGCAAAAAATATTTTTTTTCTGTAATCCTGGCAGTAAATTCCTCGATGAACTTTGATCCGGAACACTGGCATTTATGCAGACAGTAAGTTTCTACCGAAGGAAGTAAACTAAGTTAAATTAATTATATTATGAAAAACCCAGTCATTCCCTGTGAAATGCTGTTTCTTGTCAGGTGTCAGAAACATGTACATGGTATACAGCATATGGAAAACAACAAAATGTAATTATACTAATTATCTAAGGTTCTTCAAAGTAGCTGTCGTCTAAAAAGCTGAGCTGTATCTCCCGATAGGCTCCTAGTCACTTGTTCCCAGGAAACGCTAAGGTAGAAGACGCAGCTGTAGGAAGGTAGCTGTTCCTGTGGTAGTATTATTTCAGTTTAGCAATTTTGTGATGACTGACATGGTTAGACCATGGGCTCCGCTTCCGACCCGTTACAGGTCTCGCTCCACATATACCCTTTAAATTGCAAAGTCTGCTCCATTTCCTTACCTGTTCGCAATATTGCGTTTCCTTTTGTGTCTCCTTGCGTTGTCTGTGTTGCTCATCCAGCAGCAGCTCGGTGTCTGGGGGGATGTGTAGCTGGTGGATAGGAAAAGTCCTTTTACCAGGGTGCGGTTCCCCCCTGGTGCCAGCGTTGCCTCTTGCGGTGAACCAGGTGACGGCGCTGGCCGGAGCCCTGTGGCCAGGAGGCTCTGTGTGATGGCTGAGCCTCAGCGTGGCTCTTGACTAACCTGCGTGTTGGCGTCTGTTTTCCTCTTTCTTTACCACTTGCTGTTAAACTAAATCAGTACAGTAAATATTCAAATAATTCTCAGTTCAGTAGATACTTTTTATGGAAAAAAGCAAGTGTTGCAACGTGGACTTAAATGTACACAGTGCAACTGAATCTTTTTAATTTTTTTTGCTGCTACTAGTGTTTTCCTAGAGAGAAAATAATATCTAATTAGGTTATAATAATTGTACTTTTTGGTAAAAAATAAAAATAGGCCATTTTTGTAGGAATCTAGTAGTTGAGCTTTGTTCTTAGAATGGAGTTGTGTCTGTTTTTGTGATTCTGTGTGTGCTTAATCTGTAGGATAGAAATTGTTCAACTGTTTGATTTACTAAATCACTTCTAGTTCACTCACATTTTTTTCTGAGTCTTCCACGGTCCGAACGCTTTTATTTATGGAACATTTTAAGGTGGGAACAATAATGAAGCAAATTTTTTCAGTAAATTGGCAGTCTTCAATATCTATATCCTCCTGTAAATTTAAAGCTACCGCATTGTTTTGCATCAACATAGTGGTTCTTACTTTATGTTGCAAATTCTCTGCCTGCATGACCATAAAAATAAATTACGAACAATCGGTTAGGACAGGGGATGTAATCAGTTAAAGCCTAATGAAGCTTATACTTCAGAGCAGGCTCATCTGCTAGAATATTACGTTGGCTGAATCGCTGCGGCAAGTGGGTGGTTTCATAACTGCATTTTAAGTTAGGTTGACAATACACTCTTTTAGACAAAAGTGATGATACCTTGTTAAAGCCAATCTGCCCTCGGTCACTGCACATTTGTCATGCAGACCTGCTCTCAGGGAGCGAGAAGGTTGAGGAGCCCATCTCCACGTTGGAAACATGTTTGGATGAGGTGCGCCCAAACCTCTTTGTGCCCCCACCTGCCGTGCTACTCTCTGGAGCGTGTCAAGCACGTTGAGTCGGTGGGCACCCACGTCGGCAGACACAAGCAACAACTAGCTGAAAGTTTAAAAACACTCGAACCCAGTGCTGAACACCAGGCAGAAGCTGTTGGGTCCCCAGATGCTCAGGAGCGAGCTCGGGCAGGCGGGTGCTCACCGCACGGCTCGCAGCAGTTTCAGACCCCAAGTACCTGTCTTACCTTGCTTCTCCTGGAGCGTAAGTAACAAGAAGGAATATGTCAGCCTCAGCTGCCCGAGTTTGTTAGAAATTTAAATTAACACGCCAAACCGTGGAGGTGAGCACACCGTTGCTTCTGACAGCTCTTCTGTAGCTTTCGGTGGTGATGATTTACACCACTCCCGCGACTCGCTTTGGAGCTCGTGAATCGGCACCTTCGATGCAGTTGCGCCAGGTTAACTGCTCTGATCCGCCTTGCTGTGGAGCTGGGTTTCTGCAGTGAAGAGTTGTGATGGGGTGTGCTGGGACTGCCGGGGTGATTTCAGTTCTTGCTTGTACTTTGCTTAGGAAGCAATTGAATCCCAAAGGCTGAGCAGTTCCTCTTTGCTGGCATCTAGCTCTTCACACTTGCTCTCCTCAGAGAAAGCACTATTTCATATTTAATTGAAAATCCTGGGTGCCATAACTGAAAATAAATCTTATTAAATGAATAGTGATGAAATAATAGGATATGCTGTGCAAGGGAAAAGATAAGTTCCTTTCATTTTTAATATTACACGATGATTAACTTAACACATAGGGAAATGTTCTTCCTGATGTGATTACTTCAACAACAGCATGCCGTTAAGATCATAAACACAAGCTTCCCTGCAAAATTAAATTATAGCAAAATTGTAGTCCATTGAGTGAAACCAGTGAGATTCATGGGTGTGACAGATAAAATGTGTGCTCGGTCTGTGTGAACGAGGTAGGAGCATGCTTGTGTCTCCTGATGCGCTTTGCTGGTAGCTGACCCCTGTTCTGTAGGTAGCTGGGACGAGTCTCCTGACTCTTTATTTTTTACTTTTCACATGTAGACGTAGTGCCAAATAAACAATGGAAAAGATGCTTGACTGACATCCTCATACAGGTGAAAGAGAGAACTACCTTATCTTCTGAACTGGAAGATTTTTTGAAGTATTTTGAACAATGTTAGTAAGTCTTGAATTTTTTTTTTCTTTTAGCTTACTGTGTAGTAACGCTGTGAGTTGGGTACATTTACTGTAAAACTGCACAGTGGATGTTCAGTGCATTCTCAGAGGCGTTCTGGGGAAAATTTTAAATCTTGTAAGATTCCTTAAGGGTGTAAGTTAACCACAATTGATACTAAATGCTGTTTTGTAGGTTGTGTTTTGAGAGAAAGTCTTTTTCATATTTTATTTTTATGAAAATGGTGTGACTTAGGCAAGCTAAAAGTTGCAGTGCTGTTTATACCAGCACTTTAAAATGTCAGCATTGATACTGTTCTGTAACAAGCTTGTTTTTGCTGAGAAGCGTGTTGAAAAATCTGAGGAACATAAACCTGTTCCCTTCCAGCCATGCTTGTGCAAAGAGGGTATCTGTGAGAAACACTGCAGCCTTCGCGCTCACTGCAGCCCGTGCATGGTCCCCACGGGTGCTGCCCTGGGCCGTCTGCAGGGACTTCTCTGTTTCTTACTGGAGCACTGCGGTACACGCTGGTGTGCCCCCGATCCTTAGCTGTTGTAGCAGACTGAATAAAGCGTGTCTCAATGCAGAGTGGCCGTGTGAACTCTGTATGAGTCAGGCATTAACATTAGTCATGGCCAGTGCACATCTGGAGTTACAGGGATTTTGCTGACTGTCCATATTGCACAGAAAGTGTTGGAGGGGGTGTTGTTGTTTTCCAATTAAACTTTGAGATGTCTCTAATCAATATCGCTGTGACATGGCACATCTGTTAATTTGATCAGAGGAGTGCTGACCTGGCACTTAGACGTTGGTGTTTTTACATTCCTGGGAGTCCTTGGGAGCGTGGTGAGGCACAGCTGTGTGACCTGTAGCTTGAATTTACTGCTGAACTGCCGCTCTCTGGCAAAGCACAAGCTATCCTTCGGGAACGCCGCAGCCTGCCTCTGGGAGTGTTGGGATTTCCCGAGCTCCGGTTCGAGAAGCTCTAGTTCCTTCATAAAAACTGTGTAATGGCTCTGTTCCTCAGAGCAGGAATTGCTCCTTTCCCTGTGTGTCCAGTGCTCAGTGGGGTCCCCGCCTTGGCTGGAGCTCGGGGGGTCCTGCAGTAAGTGGGGGTTGAGGAGCCCAACAGAGCTGTGTGTCCAAAAAGCCCATCGGTGACATTTCCGCATGGGCCAGCGTGTGGTAATGAACCACGCTGTTACGAGAACTGTTGCACTTGAAAGTGATGTGAAGCAGGGATGTTTGGGATGGGTCCGGTATTTGAGAGCCCAGTTTGCTGCTGCGTAAACTTGGTTTATGGGTCCAGCTATGACGGACCTTGCGCCGCCAGTCACGGACACAGCTGAAGGATGCCTTTGCTGTGAGCATTTTCTGTTGCCTGTGTTGGTTGGTCACCCAAGAGGCTTGTTCTGTTACAGGAAAACAGACATACAGCGTCTTTGTGAATATAGTATTTTTGTCAGCCTCCTACTCTGCCAAACTCCAGACTGAAATAGGTTAGTGGGCCTAGAAATTACGCGGAGTGTAATTGCACGTCTTGCTTCCTATGGAAAGCAGGCTAAAAATTAACCTGTCTATGATTTGCATAAGTTCTATTCTAATCAGAACACTGGAAAAAAAAAAAAAAAGGTCTTGGCATGTGAACATGTACCCTTATGCTGGGAAAACAGCGCCAAGTCTCAAGCAGATTAAATGGCTTGTGTAACACAGAGCAGCTGCAAAGACATTTTTCTTAAGGGATGTGACTGAAATGTGTCATTCTATAGAACCGCACGCTGCTTAAGCAATAAGATATGGTATGTTATACGTACATCAGTGTCTGAAATGTGATGCTATGTTAGGACAAACACAAGGGCAGACAGTTTTTGCCAAACACTGCAATAGGTTAACCTGCAGAAGTACCCTGTGGAATCCCTTGTTGGGGTGGGATATTGAAATAATACTTATTAAATGTCAGTAAGTTTGAATTTGCACATTAGCTGCAGATTATCAAAGGGAAGCATTAATATTAGAACAGTTTTGGGACTCAAGTAACGTTTTGTTCAGTTGTGTATGTTAATTGTGCTTTCTAGACCAGATTGGTTTGTTTGCTGTCTCAGTAAATCATTTTCTCTAGTGTGAATAAACTAAAACCTCACATTGTAAATTGAAGGGAATGAATAGAAGATTGTTTATAAATCGGGAAAAACAAGCCATAGTTACCCCGAGGAAAATCACCTCTATTGTTCGGGTTACTTATCTTTGTTTTGGAGTGTTCCACTTCTGTGTCTGCTCAGTTAAGAGCAGACTAAATGATTTATGTATTATTATAACCTATGACAGCTACAGAGGCCTGTGATTTCATGGCTCCAATGGCTGTATTTGACTTTACAGTACGAGTGTTGCAGCGACGGATACTACTTGTGCCAGACTGCCTCTGTAGGTGTAGTGAGTTGCACAGTGATTAAAGCTCAGCAAGGGATTGAGTGCATAATTAGGAAGCCTTAATAAAGTGCTATTATTAAAACAACCTTGTATTTTTAATTTTTTTAACATGTTTGCGTATTACAAATTCTAATTGTTGTTTTGACCCTTTAGATTGTTGTAACATGCTCTTTTAACATGTTTGAGCCTGTTTGTGTGTCGCCGCACAGGCTCCATCACCTGCATGGTGGTTCGATTAGATCATATTCTGTCCTGCTCAGTGTGTTTGTATTCATCTACTGTCGTGATGTCAAAAACCTGTTGCCTCTCGTGCTTTACGTTTCTCTTACTTTGAGAGGCACAGTTCGATCTCGCAAGTCTACGTTTTGTTTTGTGAGGTGTTTCAAGCTCCCAGGCTGTGCTCGGTGAGCTTTCCAGATATCCCTGTAAATCCTTGTCTTTGTCTTAAACCTGGCAGTGGCAGAGGCTCATAGGGTGCAGTTTATCTGGACTCTTGTTCTTTATCATCAGTGCAAACACATCTTATTTGAGATGGAAATCATGTGCCGTTTTAGCGGATGGAGTATTGTGGGGACTGTTAAAAAATGAGGAGGACAGGGACAAGCAGAGCAGCAGTGGAGGTGAGGAGAAAGAGCAGCTACAGCCACAACCAGAGGGAAGGATGCCTTTCCCTGCTGACCTGCAAGGACAGCTTCACCTGGGGTATCAACAGTGATGTCTCCAGGGTGGCCTTCCGCACAGACTCTCTTCACTGACTCTTCCCCCCAGCCATCGTAATAGTATCACAATACAAAATGCTGTCTGTGAGCTGAGATCAGAGTATATCTCTGCTTTTAGGTACTACCCCACAGTGATTAAAACCAAACTCTCTGCAGTGAGCCTTAGTTGTTCCAGAAAGTTGTAAAACACTCCATCTTTCCCATGAATTAAGTAGGATACATGCTGCCTTCACTTGCCCCATGTGAAGTGTGGGGAAGGATCTTGAGAACAGTATAGAATGAAGATATCTCTTGAAAATACAGCAAATCTTTATAAATAGGCAAAAGATTGTTGATCTGTTCAGTGCTTTTTTAACTTCTTGGGGAAAATACCAAATCAAAGAGAGGAAAGTCTCCATACGTAGTATAAAAGGTCAAACTGTTCTCTTGTGGAAAGTTCTTTTGCGTTTTTCTTCCCCACTGTTAAGTGGAAGGAAATGGTTATGTTTGCATTTTATTTGAAACCCATTCATTATTTTAAATATTTGAGTTCTACTCATATCTCCTTCAGTGTCTGATCTTATATCAGAAACAGCTGTACAGTTCTTTGTGCCTTGCTGTTCTCCTATTTAATAATGGTACATTAAAATACTTAGCATTATCAGAGAAAACCCTACCCGTTGGTAATTATCCTGACTATACTCCCGTGGTTAGTGGATTTTTGTGTGTGTGCAGTGTATTACTGTAATCATGTCTGATACTAATATGCTTGAAGCTGGCATCTGAAAGTTTGAACTTCTTCACTCAAAGGATTTTCATTTTGAAAATGCTTAAGGTTGTAGGCAGAAAATGTATTAGGCTATGCAAGCTTTTTTGCTACCAATGCATCGCATAAAACCAACTTAAAATGACGTCTGCTGTCATTCCACGGAAATCATGCATAGGCTGAGAACGTCTATAGATGTAACGAGAGACAGAAAAGAAAAAGCATACAGTGAAAAATAATGAACTGTGTGGTCCACCAGTAATTGCCAACGTTTCTCATCATCTCTCAGTGTACTAATCTTTTTGGTTTTTTACATATATGTTTCATTTCATGTTAACCCCACTAAGTGTATATACTTTATTTTCATGAAATGATACATACCTCTTCACAAAATTGTGCTAGGCTCTAATGGAGAGTGTTGTAACTGAAATAGTATTGCTGCAAAATACTACTTGTTTTTGAGTCCGGTAGAGCCTGTATCTGTTGTTGTCCTACATATGGGTTTCCAAATGCAGCTGGTCTTAATTTACAACTTTTTCTGCAGTTCCGAAGTGGTGCATGTCACCATCCTGCTGTGTGTTAGCCGGCTGCAGGTGCCCTTGCAGAGATGCGGCAGTGTCCGAGGAGCCCATCAGAGGGAAGGGGCAGCCCATCTGCTGGGAGCTCTGCGCTCACGCTTCTCGGGCCCCAGCAGCCCAGGGCTTTGCACTTGAGCTTTACTGATGCTGTCCTTGTTCCGTATGCGTTCTGGCATGTGAGCTAAATGCTTTTGCTTTTAGGTGGTTTAAAGAAAAGCCGTGTTTGTTGTTGTTTGTGGTTGGATGGGAGCTGCCCTCCCTGCGTGCGGTGGGTGCAGGGGAGTGTTCCCCCACCCTGCCCATAGATGTTTTGTGCTCTGGAGCTGGGGGAGATGAGCTCGGGGTAGGTGGTAGAAGGTACTTCTTTCCTGTGTTAAAAACCTCTTGATTTCACAGTGCTGGATCCTTATTCTTTGCTTCCAAGGTTCAGCCAACTATGATGCATCTATTTGCAAACGGAGGCAATTGTTAGTTGGGTAGCAAGTGTTATTTTCATATACCAATGAAATGGCACTGAGAGACTCCATCTAAATGCCATCTATGTTCTGCCAATGTTTTCTTTCTTCTTCCTTCTGCACTAAACAATAGATTCCCCCCCCTCCCCCCCCCCATGGTAGATGAGGAAGCCAGCCATGGATGTTCACAGTCTAGAGGCTTCTGTTACAGTTGACTTTGCTGTTTCTATACTGCCAGAAATAAAAACCTGGAGGATTAAAACAGGCTGCCACTGTTTACATTTCATCTCTTGTCCTTCTCAGCTCCAAGTGTTTTTCAGAATAAACACTGCATTATTTGTCAATGCTTTTTGTATTTCTTAAAGATTGTTTGGGGATGTGCCTTCCAAAGCATATTTTAGTTATCTTCAAAACTTGAAATGCTGTAATGGTGAAGTTCATAAGCAAACACAAAGCCAAATTATTTTTGCATAGGTTTACCAACAATGGGCTGGTTTATTGGTAGAACATTTCCAACCCTGTAAGACTTCAAGGAAACACTACAACATAGTATGCTGGTGATGTTCAGGAACAAGGATTGAGAAACTCTGTCTCCCTGAATCAGTCACCACCTTGACTGAAGATCTTAAGGCATTATCCTATAAGGGCTTGTGTTGATCGCCCCTTTGATCATTTTTAGTAATGAGCAATCTCCTAAATCTGTTTATTGGTGTTTTCTGAGTGTATTTGGTATTACTAGCAAAAAAAAAAGAAGATCCCCAAAGTGAAGTGGGATGTACATACTGTAATGAGGTTTGTGGCAACCTTTATTTCTTAAATTTGGATAAACAGTTTTTCATTTATTTCAGAAGTACTGTAAAACATACTTCCAGTATTTTGAATGCTATGGTAAATGATTTATTAATACTGTAAGGCTTATCTCCACCATAATTTCCATAAATAGGAATATATTACCGAGAATTTATTGGATAGCGTGTAACAAACTACAATTCAACATGCCTTTCAAAGTAAACGTTTCTAGTATTTTTCAGCTTTCAGCTGGTAAATGAGGCTGGTTTAATGGATTATTGTGGCTATGAAGTGCCTTGAGATTTTTTCTGTACAATAGACCCTATGTAAATTCTTCTATGAATTGTTCTGTGTCTATCATGTTAATGTAATTAGATGAATCTGACATACTTAGCCTTTACTTTTTCTGAATTTGCAGAGTGTCTTTAATGACATAGCCATAGTTCAGCTACATGAAAGATCCTTAATTCAATTTTCTTTAAAGACGACTGGCACTAGTAACATTTAGCCACTTAACAACCTTTATTTCACAGCGTGGTAATTGGCAAATGCTCTGCACCATGATATCTCTTCAGTACAAAGAAACAAGATTTGCTATTGTAGTTAGAAGTTTACGGATTAGTTGTGTTACTTGGAGTAATTAAATTCCTTCCTCTGCTGCTCGGGCAGGTCCTGCTGCTCGTCGGCGAGCTCTCCTCCAGTCCCGCTTCATTCTGTGCTGATGCTCTGGGACTTCCCGCCCGTACCGGTTGGTCTTGTGTCATTACTCTATGCCTTGGAGTATTTGGTAAGGATTTGTAAAATCAGTCTTGTAAATGTAGCTATTTGCATAGTTCTTCAATATTTGTTACATGTCCAGTTCTTGGACGCATTGCACAGGAAAACGGTGAGCAGGACAGCTTGAGAGTATGCAGAGCAGGTTGGGTTCACCAGCAAAAACCTACCCCGAGTCTTGAGTCTCTCCTCAATCTATCTCCGTACGACACTGGCATGCAGGAAGGTAATGATTTTCATATGGCTAGTGTTTCCTAAATGTCTTTGTGATGCAATTAAAAAGCGTGATAAAGTAAAGCAAATGGATAGCAATTTCCTCCAAGCTTTCGGAAAGCTGGGACGTGCTCGGCAGGGCTGTGCACAAAAGCTCATCTCAAAGGAAGAACGGTGTAAAGGAACTTCTCTCGAGTTGTCCTTTTCCTGAAAGTTTTGATAATTTTGCAAATACTCTTTTTTTTTTTCTTTGTTATAACATGTTTTCTCCAGATGCTGGAATAACTTCCAGAACTGCGTAACAAGACTGATGTGGATTTTCCGCACACAGACGCCGTGCGAGGCTGCATCTCTCCCCCTCTCTCCTTTCAGTGTTCGCTCCACTTGTTCCTGTGTCTGTTGCTCATCTGTGTGCATTCATCACCTAAACCTGGGCTGTCTCTGCTGTTCCCACGGTCATGTCACAGCTGATGCTAACCCTGTGCCAGTGGCTCCAGTCCACAGAGTTTCATTTTGTCTGGTTTTTTTGTGGGGGACACTCATGTAGCTTGCTGAGTGCAGCATGGCTTAATAAAATATCTTTGCTGTCCCTGTCTTCCGTCAAATAATTTACTCTCTGCAGACATTTAGTAGAGGGAAATTCACACAGCCCAGCAGGCTTTAGTGAGATTCTGTTAATATTTGAAAGCTGTTGTAAGACCTCTTACCGAGGAATTTAAAATATATTAAAAATATTTTCTCCTTACAGCATTATTCTGAATCGTGATACCTCCTTTGATACCTGTCTGTATTCCCAAATAGTCCAGTTCAGTTTTATCTGCGCTCATCAGCTTCTCATCCTCAGGACTTTCCCTTCCCTCGCCAAACAACTTTCCCAAGTCATTCCCTGATTCTCCCGCTGCTGATAACGGTGTCAGAGTTTGGTTCTTGATGTCTGTTGGTCTGTTCTCAACTCAAAGCCTACAAATGATCCTGGGTTGAGGGAGAAGGTGAGAAGTCCGTCAGTATGGCGAGAACAGATTAAAATATATTTTTGCTCTTTTTTCATGCCCTTTAATAATCTAAGGGGTTTTTTTATTTTGCCTTTGTAAAATACATCATTTGCATTTCACATCCAAAAATAAGCTTCTAATGTATTTGGCTCCTCTCCCACGTTTGTTCTGGGAAATCAAGATTCATTCTTTACCTTGTCTGTTCTGGTCATTGTCAGGGGAAAATCTGTGTCTTGTGACAGACTTCTGTTTTCAGACAAATGTCGCTACCTACCAGTGATACAGCAAATCAAGATGCCCTTACACTATCTGTGCCAGAGACCTGCCCACTATGGCCCTTTGGAGAATCTCTGCTGAATTAGTCAACAGTTGGCCTTTTCTGATGTTGGATCTGGCAATCAAAAGATGTGATTAATTTAGACTTTGGGAGCAGAGCAGTGTGGACCTACTGCTGTTTGAGTCTCATTAAAAGGCAAACGAGCAGAAGCTTACATGTCACATTCCCGAGATGATTATCTGCTTTTGGTCTTTTGAACATCCTTGCAGCGACTTAACTCCAAAGCAGCTGGTAATTGCTGGATGGCGTATAGGTGCTTATTGAGCCCCGTGGACTGAACACAGCGATTTTCTTACTCCTTGTCTCTTAGAAAGCAATGCTTCACCTGACGGTGAGCTTGATCGCTCTTTGAAGAAGCAGCAGTTACCTAGTGAATGAGCAGAAGTTACCCTGAGTGGAGCTCAGCCCGTAATGAGACCAGGATCTCTGTTCCCAGGCGGATTGCTGGCCCAGATGTGGTCGTCACCTCAACTTCCTTACAGGCCTGAATTTTCCTAGGGAGCTCCTCTCTGTAACGGGCAGAGTCCAAACTTAGGTTCTTGCATCCATTACCTGGAAGAGGGACGGGGAGGTGTTGAGTGGGAGCATGTCCACGGAGCCCTCGGTGCGCCGTAGGACCGGGGCATGAGCTGCTGAGCAGTGCTGTCGGTCTCAGCCTTCCTCCTCGGCGGTCCCAGGGCCGCTAGCCCCTCTCCTTCCATGAAGGAAAAGCAGACTTTTGCACAGTAATCCATCAATGTTCAATCCATCAATCACTATTCTATGATTCTAATGTTTCTGCCCCACAGGCTGAGGAAAACTGCACCCGCTGACTGGGTCAGACATTCTCAAAATGTTGCTGTCTCTTTCTAATTTAATTGAAATAATTTGAACCTCCCACATGTTTCTTGTACTGGGAATGTAGGTGTGTATTTGCTAGGTGGGCAGCATCGCCGTGCAAGTCCTGAAGGCTGTGTTACTGCTGGGCTTTTCCATCTTTTCCATATTCTGTGAATACGGTGATTCTCTTGCATGCTTTTAGAAATAATTTATTGTGTTCAGTGAATGCATGTGTTCGGATCTGTAACTTGTGTTAAATTATCATATGTGAGTAGTTGCTGAGGAATATCATGAAGTTAATGTGTTGCACACTAATTGTAGCTTTGGTTTCCTAATGCAACGTATCTGCTTTGTGTAGCTGAACATTTCTTTAAATGGCTTTTGCTTAGTCACGTCAAAGATCGCTTAATCTTACTTTATGTATTGATAGCCTAGTTTTAATCAAACAGTAACTGTTTTCCGCTTGATCAACCCTGATAATTCCTATTTTAGTTAGCCGCTTTTAAGCAAAGCCATTTAGCTGTTTTATTAGCTCTTAATGTGTGTTTCACGTGGAATTTTCATATTCTGGGTTGCCTTTTGCAATCACTGCTTATGTAACACATCACGCAGCCGAGCGTAACCTTCGAGGGTAGGAAATTACGTTTATGAAATTCTGAATTTACATGATGAAATTCTGCTTGCATTTCTCCTCTGCTTCGTTCCCATTGAGAAAACAAAATTGTGTGTGGCAGTCCGATCTGCACTTTTTTCATTCTTTAATGCTTAGAAAACCCTGTGGACAGCGGTGCCGAAGTCAGGCTGGGGGGGAGGGCTGAGGGGAT
>NW_008794598.1:560779-614353 GCF_000699145.1 Aptenodytes forsteri | reverse complement strand
CCTCGGCTGCCGCCCTTCCTGCAGTGAACTTCTGGGGTTTTTTTACCCTTCACCGGGGCTGCAGACAGGCTTCTTAAAAATTTACTCCAAGAATGAGGGAATACAATTCTATTTTCACATCTGTTCCCTTAAAATACGTTTTTGTGCTAAATGCTTCAGGGAAAGCGTAAGCCCTAGTAATGAATTATATAGTTTAAGAGGAAAGGAGCATGCTTTTAATAAACTGCTACTTTGAAAAATTGCTTTTATAATTAACAGTAAAGTATTTTTTGAAAAGTTTGAAAGAAAAAAGACTCATTCATTTGTCCATCAGCATTGCAGCTCCTCATTAGCATATAGATGCCACTGTCTCTAGGAGGTGTTGGCATGGAAACTTCAGAGTATAGCTCCCCACATAGTGCGGTAAATGCGACGTGCCATACCTCTAGAAAGCTGTCACCTATGTCTGTCTGCATAAAACGTGCATCAAAACGAAATGGAGAATTTCCACGTGGTCTTCGGAGTGATTTCTGGGGGATGTCGCAGATACTCCATGTACTGGCAGCATTAGCCAGACGTGCTTGTGACATTATTTTGCTGTGACTTGTTATTGGGCAGCAGCATAAAATCTTCACAGATTGCATTCTTAGAATTTATTCGCGTATTTAAAATTTGAGCTTTGCTCTTTTTTACCAACATTGCTAATTTAGAAATGGACTACTTTGCGTTGAGTTCTAGTAGCCCTGTGGCGACACTCATCTGCTTGTAATTGCGATATGTATACTTTAGCATTTCCATGACAGGTTGGATGTATAAATAGCTATCTTCATCCTGCTTAGGTACAGCAGCAAAGGCAACTTTACCATTTTGTTTGTGGGGTGACAAGAGAAATGAAAGCCACTACCCTCATTTTTTGCAATGTCTTTGTCACTCATACTTGCCCCGTCCTTCACAGCGCTGTATTTTGCTGCAGTGGTACTCAAGCCTTTTTTTCTTCTGCAGTCACTTAGCTTTCCTTACTGAACTGCAGTGTGCGTATCCTCATTTAAACAGCTCCTTTGTGGTTAATTTAAATTAAAACTGAAAACAAGATGCTTGTGCCTGTTCATCTTGCAGAACCTGAATGGTATAAAGTACATCATTCCTCTTGACTGGTCCCTGTGTTGCGTGTGTCATCCTTCAGAGACAGCTCAGCAGCACAACAAACACCAACCTGACATTTATTAGGTCATTTCAGGGAGTGAGATACATGAGATTTTCCTAAAAGCCCGTGTGAAACAATGTAAAGGAGCATGTTCAGCTCCTGAAGGGGGAAATATCTGGCTTTTGTGTAAGAACAAGCTCTGGAGGTTGCCTAAAGCATCCTTACTGTTACTTTATTTTTCTTCTTTCTAATGCACAGCATTCTCTCTGTGACTTTCTGTCATTTTCTCTCTGCCTACTATTTTGTTTGACTTTCTTCTGTTTTCCCCAGGCAATCCTTTCAATCTTCAATTTAGTCATCTTGGCCTCAGAGTATAGTCCAGTCTTTAAGGTTTTAATGTTAAGATTAACCCCTCAATGTCGGCATATCCTTAGCAGCAGCTTTGCTTTTACTTTTTTTTGGACTGAGTTGATATTGAAAAGGGTTTATGAGCTTTTAAATTTTAAAACATGAAGAGGGTAAGATAAGTGAATAAATGGTGTCTCTGTAATTCTACATCCAGTACAGATTTTCACCTCTTGCCAAGTTTTTCCGACATGCAACGCTCTGAACATAGCTAACAACCAGGTTCATCTGCCTGAGTGAAATACGCGTGTATTGATCTGCCTAAGTGAAATACGCTTGTATTGTTAAAGTGCAGTGCTATAGATCTGGTTTTGACAGGGAGAGGGAGATCTGGTTTTGACAGGGAGATGGATGGACCATTTTAGTGGTAAAACATTTTTTAATGTTGAGAAACCATCTTGCCTACAAACAATAAAGCTATTTGTAGTAACAAATGGAAAATATTTTTCTTGCTGGAGATTACACCATTTGTTTTCATTTTCCATGACATGTTTTGCTCATTATGCTGCAGAAAGTGAATCCAAAGTTTTATAAAGAACAGCTCATGATGGCAAAATAGGGAATTGAGCTGAGGGCTCGCTGTCATAACAACAGAGAGCGTCGGGCCTGGGGGAGCTGTGGAGTTGCTCTGAGTTCGTGTTTGGGAAGGAGTCAGGGGGATGGGGATGCGGGATGCTGCTCACCCCACCCATGTTAGTGGGAATTGTTGTATCGCTTGTATAACTCCTGGAGAGCCGTGAGGACTGTAGTGGGGTGTCCTCTCAATGCTGTAGAATGCTTTTTGTGTTTCTGGACGTAATTTCAAAATAAATGATAGTGTTAAAGGAGGGTGAGAAATTGACTTCATTTGGAACTCAGGGCTCGCGTTAAGCACTGAGTGTGCTGCCTGTCTTCCTGGGGGCATGTGTGTGGTGGGCTTTTTCTTTGTTTGCTTGGGGGCTTAGGGTGGTTTTGTTCGGGTTTTGGTTAATTTATGGACAGCACAGACCTCTATGAAGAAGAGGGCTGATAGGTAATCTTGGTTTCACTTTAAATACTTTCCGGCATGCCATTGTTTTGCTTGGAGGGAAAAGGGTGCAAATTGAAATATGGTTTGCCATTAATGAATGGTGGTAGGCAAGGCAATGTTTGAAAGACGTATAAGGTGTGTATCTGCCCTTAACTTGGCAGAAAAGGAAGGGAAAGTATAAACTTACCAAAACCAAAATGTGCAACTGGCTTTGCAGCAGTGACACGTGGTTGGGAAAACTTGGTGAGTGGTGGTGGAAGGGTTTTTTGGGCTTTGGTGGTTTTGGTTTGTTGGTTTTTTTCCAAATTTGACATTTCCTGTAAGTACAGTAGTCTCGGTTTAAGGTGTAGGTGAGCTTTGTATTAAG
This sequence comes from Aptenodytes forsteri, assembly GCF_000699145.1. Lineage (NCBI taxonomy): Eukaryota > Metazoa > Chordata > Aves > Sphenisciformes > Spheniscidae > Aptenodytes > Aptenodytes forsteri. The sequence goes on along the minus strand of NW_008794598.1, from coordinate 611,449 downwards.
ACTGATGTGGTTCTGTGCCCCATTTCATTCTTGGGCCTTTTGGGGTGGTCTCTTCAGCAGCTGGTCTCAGCAGGCTTCAGAGGCTCCTGTCAGAATTGCTACTACAGCAGGTTTATGCATTTCATAACTTGTTGCTGCCGTAACTTAAAAGGAGCAGTTGTGTGTTCCAGCTTTTGTTCCCGCTGTTGTGATACAGCAGCGTACGCCTGCTACTGGCCGTCTCCTAGGTTGGGTTTTGAAGACAAAGACTAAGAGTCTTTTTCCCTAAAGCCCCGAGTGTTCTGCTGTAGTACGTAACTTAAATCTATCAAGGTCACTGAACCCTATTTAATGTGCTTTCTGGGAAGATGACAGGGTACAAAAGATTGTTTTGTACCCTTCTGTCAGAAGGTTGAAGCAGTAGTACAAGAGCTCAGTTATTTGTGGGCTGAAGGGGCCATGGTTATCTAGTGATATGACAGATTCGCTAATGATACCTGACAGAAGCATTGCAAAGGAATAATTGTAAAAAAAAACCTCTTCTATCATGCAGTGTTTTTAAAAAGAAAATATTTTCTTTTTATAATATCAAGAATGCAGATTCCCATGTGACAAAATATTGAGCTCAGGTGCCTAACCAGTAGGTGTAAATTGAATAGGAAATATTATCACTGTATTTTGAAGCAGTTTCCTGTCTGTAGAGACTTTTGATTTTGGTAATAGATTTTGTATTATAATACTTTTCATTGATTTCAAAACAATTCCAGAATATTGTCACTGTCTTGCTTGGGAGATACTGAGGTTGGATGGTTGTTGCTCAGCTATGCTTAAAGTCACCGGGCCAGTTTACACCAGCAGAGAGTCAGGCTTTGGTAGCATAGAATGGCTTTTCTGTTCAGGTTGTTGCATTTAAAACAACCTAACTCTTCCTGCCGCTTTCTTTTTTTGAAACGTTTATAGCAGTGAAATGCCATTCTTGTTGTGAGATTGTGCTTACTTTTTACAAGTTATTCTTGTTTGTTGTTCTTAAGGAAAAGTCATCAACAAAGACTTGCGCCACTACTTGAGCCTTCAGTTCCAGAAGGGCTCGATAGACCATAAACTCCAGCAAGTGATCAGAGACAATCTCTACTTGAGAACCATCCCTTGTAAGTATGTAAAGATCAGCCTCATTTGATCTGTTCCTGCTAACCGTCACATAATTTGAGAGCTTTAAATGTCTCCTCTCCTAATCTGATTTATGGTTTTACCTTGCAGCAGGAACTTCTGTAAATGGCTTTGCTAGAGTAGTTTCGTATCTTAAGTTGCAATGAAAAGGTATGGCCAATATGGGCTGACAAAACAGCAAAAACTTCAGCATTGAAAGCTCAAGAGTATTTCAGGAATATTTGTGTTTTACTCATCGGAAGTTTGTCAGTTGTTGTTGTTAGAATAACCACAGCCACCATGGGAAATAAACCTTCCTCAGCATGATCAAGCAGTGCAAACGTCCTGATTTTTGTCAATGTATTGGTTTTTGCACAAAGAGGAAACTTGGACCTTGAGAGGGTCACCTGCGTTAGGCAGAGTAGTGCAGCTGGAAGGAGAGTTGCAGGAGGGATTATATGCAGAAAGGGTTGCAATGACAGGAGATAGAGGGGACCTGTTGTTTGCTCATCCTGAGAAGGAGATGGCGGCAAGAGGGACAGCGGATCCATGGCCCAAGAAGAAGAGGAAGGAACAGCACATGGAAAAACTTTAGTGTCACAGCAAGAATTAATTAGAGAATCTGTATGGACCTGTCTCATCAGTTATGCCGGCCCTTCTGCTCTGAGTATTAGCTAGCATCTCTTGGTCCAGCCAACACAGGTGTTAACTTGCCTTTAGCAAGGTGCCTAAAGGTTACTGCTCCTGCAAGCAGAGGTTTACAGAAAGCACCGTTCAAGGTAGAGGACGCTCTGACAGCTGCCAAATATCCTGTCGTTGCTTCTCACCCCTCTGTGCCATTTCGTTTCTTAATTACCACTAAATCATCCTTTACCTTGTCTCAAAGGTTCACTGATTAAAAAGGCTCATCACCGATTGTATTTAAATATTCATCGCACTAAAAACTTAGAAGTTCGTCAGCTAATGTTTTTGTAACTACAGGAATTACATTCTCAATTTAGCATTATTATCATATTGAGCATGCCCGAGAGTTTGTGACTTTCTTAAAAGATAATAGCGAAAGGCAGTTTGTTTACCAGCAGCTCTTGTTCATGCTGCTGCCTGAAAAAATTGACGTATGCCTCGAAAATGCTATTAGGTCATAGGCAGTAATGAATCAGTGGAGTCCTTTCCAGGAGAGCTTTAAGTAAGCAGTTATAACTATGGAGGGCCCATATTTATAGACATAACACTTCGAGAACTTCTGTATTAACACAGCGATTTACTGATTACTCTGAAAAAGCTTACTTATAGCTAGGGTTTGGAGTATAGGCGAATTATACTTTGAATTGTAAGGTTAAAAAATAGTTTTTGTGCCCACTTATGGATTTGGTGGCCCAAAAATCAAATGTGCTTAGTCACACTGACCTCATTACAAATTAGTGAGTTGGTACTGGTGGAAACAGTGGAGAGAAGAAGCACCCTTACAGCTGTGTTAAAATACCACAGCTCTTAAACGGCTCCCCAGAATCCCAGACTGCTATTGCCTGGCCCAGCCCATCGTCAGCTTCCACAGAATAAGTTTTCGGTTCACTGAGCATAAGAAAGAATCCTCTTTAATTACCACCTCACCCAGCTTTTTTTCTCCTCCTTCCTCAATATCAGAACTGTCATTCCTACGTAATTTATTGGCTTAGTTTTTGTACGTTATTGTTCACTTGCTCCCCAGTGTTCTAACTCTTATCTTACTGGAGTGACATCATCATTGTATAAAGATTCAAAAATGTATTGTTTTTACTGAATTGTACAGCAGGCAGCATTTGGTAAACAGGCAGCACTTAAGTATCTTACAAGAGTGTTTTCTCTGTCTTTTCAGGCACTACAAGGGCTCCCAGAGATGGGGAGGTCCCTGGGGTAGACTATAATTTCATTCCTGTTGAGCAGTTTAAAGCACTGGAAGAAAGTGGAGCCTTGCTAGAAAGTGGAACATATGATGGTATGTTGATGACGTTTAATGGAATGGCAATAAGGACCCAGCGCTCATGTCCAGTATCTTGGTCTAAGTGTAGCTCCTTGTACCCAGGAGGTGCCACTTTTCCTGCCCATTGATGGTCATTACACTAGTAGAGCGGCAATATTAAATCTATTTTTGGAGTACCTGTGAAGAGGAGTAGTGGTCTTGTTTTGAAGCTCTCTAGTAAATCAGATGTTGTCCTTTCAACCAGACTTAATGCAATCTGATTATTTTCCCTATTGCATTTTGAGGAAGCATTCTGAAAATGTTTGTCTATGCTTGGTAGAATTTTGTTTTAATGGAATTCATAGTCAATTTTGTTTAAACCTTTGAGAACAGAGCCATGTTCTTCTCAGAGGTGCACATCAAACGGACAGAAGGCAAGGGAAATTCTGATACAGCAGGGGCAAAAAAAAGTATTCTGCAGTGAAAAATTGAACAGCACTAGACCAGATTGTCCAAATCTGTAGCAACATTGTTTTTGTTAAATGTGATAAGGAAAAACATTATAATGAAGGTAGCGAACCGTCAGGAACTGGTTATCCAGAGGAGTCATGAAGCTACCACCGTGTGATGGGCTTTTGCATTGCTTTGGTTTGTTTTGTTTTAAAGGGTTCGATGGCAGTCAGAGATAACTTTAAGGTTCCTTACATCCCTGTACTCCAGGGTGGGGGGATGGACCGAACCCCATCTTTGTTTAAAGTGAGAGGGAGGAGAGGCCAGTTTGACTGGCTCAGCCCTGGGATGTCTTGCACTCCTGTGGAGCGTGCCCTGGTTGCAGATGGGTTTCAAGTAATGATTGCCTGGTTTCTGCTGCTTTTTACTATTGAACAACTTACATCTTGACACAGTGAACAGAACAAATTGCAAACATCTCACGTTGCTTCTTGTATCTAAGTTTATAAAACCTGAAATATGATCTGGCTAGATTTTTTTCAAATACATAGTTGTACTTGAAGTCAACTAAATTACAGCCAAATTTTCAGAAATGCTGAGCACGTGCAGCTTTCATTGATGCTCAACAGAATTTAACAGATTATAAACCTGCCTGATTTTTACAGATGTTTAACATATATTTGATTCAAGCAACATTAAGCATGCATCTAGAGGACTTCTTTAGTAGGTGGTGGTTTTACTGGCACTTGAATGAATTTGATTGATTCCCCCCATGCCCCCCTCTCCCCTCAAAAAAGAAAAGAAAATGTCCACAGCAGAAAATTCTGTGAAAGGCTTTGTACCTCCTTGTTTTACATGTCTCATGCTGTCTGTTAACATCGTCCTGTCTGTGGAAATCTCCTAAGCAAATTTAGACTAAACTAGCACTTTTTTTTCCCCTTAGCTCCCCTTTATCTGGCTGTCACCTCTTTGAGCCTCGCCCTCACTGATATTTTCAGAAGGGTTTCTTATTTATTTTTTTTACATGGTCAAAACCATATCCAGCCACCAAATATTACCCCAGCAGGAATTCTGGGAAGCTCTCTCGCTGTGTGCTCAATTACCTAATAAAAATCATATGAGCAGTCAGGAGAGAGGTCAATTGCTGAAATTCTTTTCCAGAAAACAACAGATGATTCCTAGTCTTTGTGTTTCAGATTAAAATATTGAAGTAAAAATCTGTTCATTTTTCTCAAGTACAAGTAATTTTTAGGTGAAGCTATATTAATGGCTTTGTTTAGCAAGTGTATTGTCAGCAGAAAATTGTAGGACTGTAGTTTTAAAATCAATTATTTGTAACTTTTTATGTAAATAGATACTTTATGTTTATGCACAAAATGAATTTGCTTTTTGACTTTAGTGTGTTTCTGTTGCTGCTTGTTACTCTGTTAATCAGTTAAACAGTATATAGAGTAAGAACAATTTGATTTTCACTGTTTTACTTCTCTCAGACTGTTCCCCAAGTCTCTTTATGGAGCATTTGCCTGGTGAATTCCAGGCAAAGTAATAAATCCGTCTTTTTCTTTGAAAACGTGGCAGGATAGAAATTTTGAATTAAACCTATTGTTTTCTGATGTCCAATAGCATCACTGGCAAAAAGACAATGTAGGAATAAATAGGTTTCGACCGTTGATTGGTTTTTGATAGTGCTGATGTCGTCTTTAAGAAGTTAAGTTACAGTTCAGGTCTTTCACCAAAAACATGTTGTATGGGCAATAAAATGTTCACTGCCAGTACTTTCAGCAGGTATCAGTGCTTTAGTCATCTTGATTTCTGTCTCATTGTCAGGTAATTTTTACGGTACTCCAAAGCCTCCAGCGGAGCCCAGCCCCTTTCAGCCTGATCCAGTGGATCAAGTTCTTTTTGACAATGATTTTGATACCGAATCACAGAGGAAAAGAACCACGTCTGTCAGCAAAATGCAAAGGATGGACAGTTCTCTCCCTGAAGAGGAGGAAGAGGAGGAAAAGGAAGCAGTTAATGGCAGCGGAGGGATAGGTTGGTTGACAAGGGGAGAAATTCCCTGAAGTATTGTATGAATGGATAAGAAGTTTATAAATAACATCCATGCTTGCTTGAACTGCTTCTTTAGTTTTGGTGAAGTTTGAAGGCAGTTTTCTATTCAGACTGGTGTTTTTACTTGATTTCGAAATTACCTTTTAAAAAGAAACAGCTGTTCTCCCAGCCAGATGTGCAATTGCATCATGAAATGCACTGCTCAGTAGAGAACATGTAGAGCTGGGTATTGGCCAGTTACATGAGGAGGAAGGGAAAATTTATCCACTTTTCAAATAACAGAATCCTTTGCAGAGTATAATTCATGCCCTGTAAATGTTATTGTTTAATTTTAAGGAGATTACTGAATTTGTCTGCAGGAGATTTTAGCGAAACGGTTGGTTTAAGGGGCAACACTAGCTCATACTGTAAAATTTTCAGATGATTTTGGTTAAGGGAACTATCGCACAACCTGAAACTGCCTAAAGGAGAGTTTGTGGCGAGAAATAAAGCAGTGTGCGTTGAGACTGGACCAGTGTCCAGTCGGACGTTTCAAAGATTGGCAGGATGCCCTTTTCCTTTCATTGTCATGGTTACTCATCTCGAGGGGAAGAATTGGTGGCGGAGAGAAACCGTCACATTGCATTTGCAGATGATCCTGTGTGTGAGTGTTTAAGACAGACGTATATTGACCAGACCTGACCTAATCTTGCACGCTTCGGGGCTGGCAACGCCACGGCACAGAGCGGCCCGGTGGCCGGGCTGGCGGTTGGGTGAAGGTCATGGACATCGTTATGCAACGGAGGATACCGACCATAAGCTCGGGACTGAAGGGTGGAGGCTTGCATTTAAAGTTTTCTGCAGAGATTTTTGGGAGCTTTTTCTTGTTGTGGCTAGCAGGAGGGTGGTGTTTGTTTTATTGGCAGCTTGGGTATTCTCTACATTTCATTCTGGTGCTTTGAGGAATATTAGTAGGATTTTGGGGAGTTTTTGATGGCATTCCAAATGCTGTTCTCTATGTAGGAACGGCAACAAAGTGTAGTCAACTTGGATTTCTGCCAGTGTTGACTTTTCAGCATAGGCTCAGACACATAATACAAGGTTAATTCTGTTTGGCAGGAGAAGAGCAGAGTTCAGTGTTTTCATGTCAGCTTCTCAAAGTTCACAGCTGAAAAAAAAGTGGAAAAATGCACATCACATACAGGGACGTGTTTGACATCCACTTGTAGCCAGATTAAGAGGGTGGTTCTTTGTGAGAAACAACATAAGCATCTGACAAATAGTAACACTTTCCCTGAACAACTGCAGAAAACAAAGAAAAACATTCAGATTCTCCTGACTGGATGAAACCTGTTCCCAGCTACAACCAGACAAGCAGCTCCATGGACTTCAGGAATTACTTGTCGAGGGATGAAACCCTGGAACCGCTGCCCAAGAACTGGGAGATGGCCTACACCGACACTGGCATGATCTACTTCATTGAGTGAGTAGACCGACACCGCGGAGGGGTTGCTGTGCCCTTCAGAAGAGAGAAGTGCTGATTAGCTGCAGTCTAGGAAGCTGCCTGCTGCTCTTACACTTCTCTTCTTCTGCTCTTACTGCTTCTATTTCTGTATGAAATTTAATATATTCCTACTGTTTCTTTCCTTACTGATAGTCATCTATGCTGCATACTTGGTACAATTGCCATCGCACAGGAAAGCCTTATGGTTCCACATGCAAAGTCAGTTTGTTTGTACTATGAGTTTTGTATCTCACAAAATACAAAGCTGGGTGGGTATTGCTAGGTGAGGTATAACATCATATAAACCTTCACTATGTTAAATTTCTCTGAAATCCAAGAGCTTGTTTATTCTTCGCTGCTTGTGTTCCTTGGAATGCATGCTTAAAAATACAAACAGCACAGATCAAAGCCCAGGACAGGAAAGCAGCTCATATGTGCATGTGTGAAACAGCCTCATTTATTAATTTCCAAAGGAAACAAAAACCTTACTGAGAGTTAAGCATAAGAAGAGGATAAAAATGTTTTTTCCTTTCAGGTAGAAACAGCTGATACTCCCACATGAGCTCTTGGGGGCAGGGGAGAGTCTTTGTACCTGTAACATTTCACATCTGTCCTGGAGAGTCTCCAGTGTGCTCCTAGCTCTAAGCATCATTGTTACCTTTTTTTTAGCGTTTTATGATGTGACGGAGGCACAAATAAAGGTTCCATTGTCTAAAGGCTACAGTTTGCACATGGTAGTAAATATTTAAAAGTTAAAGTAAAGCAAAGTTTCTTTGATCTGAGGGAGTTCTCTTCTTCTAATGGGGTGTGTTCTGCTCCACAGTCATAACACCAAGACAACCACATGGCTTGATCCGCGGCTCTGTAAGAAAGCCAAAGCTCCTGAAGATTGTGAAGATGGAGGTGAGATGTTCAGAGTTAATTTACCTGTGACTGATAAATGTCTGAGTTTATCACAGCTGGATACGATCCATTACTGCTGTGGTAGAAGCTCCTTCCTGCTACACGTGACTGGAGCAGGCAGTGTAATGCTCAGTGTCCCTAGTTTGGTGGCAATAGGAGTTTACATAAGACTGGGACAGTCCGTAGTGTGTTTTCCCTGGAGTAGTAGAATCTGACTGAATCGTGGGTTTATCTGCGTTCCTGAGACGAGAATGAGGTATTTTGTTCAGTAACTATCTTTGCTAGGGAGAAAGCTGCATATATTAGTGACGATCTCACTGGAAATTGTTGTGCGGGTGGAATATGGCAGGAGGAGAAGGCCCATAAGTGTTAGAATATAGAAGTAATGAAGAAGATACAGCATAATACCTATTGCTAATGATACCTATTGCATGTGACATAATGTAATATTTGAATGCATAAGTAGAGGGAACAATCTGACTCCCTTCAACTCTTCACGCTGTTGCTGTAAGTCTTGAACTTACAGGTCAGGTTCACCATTGGCCTACAGATGATTCCTGCAACCATTTCCTACATAGTCGTGCAATTTAGTCAGCTAGAAAAGAGTACCAAATAGCTCTGTCTTCAGCAAATGCCTGACATGTTACAAAAGCTGAGGCAGACTCAGAATAGCCTATCGTCTTCCTAAATTGTACAGCCTAACAATCATGAGTTCATAATGAAGCCAGCTGGAACAACGGATGCATACTGCTGCTTATTAAACATATGTGCAGCTCACCACAGGATAAAAAGAGCACTTTAAACAGAGAAATGCAGGATATCCAACTAAACAACATATTTAAATGAATAGACCCACTGGGTCTTTTAACAAACCCTGTGGAGTGATGCTGGTATTAATAATTGGTAATGTGCTGTCATATGCTAGGAAAATTCCTGTTACCATCAAACTTAGGGCAGCCTCAAACAAGATTACAAAGCAATTTTATTCCTCAAATGTCTAGCTACCTGACTCTATGCATTATTCTAATATTTAAATTTCCATGGTCAAGATAACTAGAACAGTAAAGCTAGAATAATTGGACCTCTGTGTTAACTGCTTATCACCTTCAGTCAGTAATGATCTGCTGCTGGGCACCATCTTACCAGATTCTGAATTTGCCATAAAAAGGAGCTTTTTGCATGTAACTTTCAGTACCTATACCAAACAGGTAATTTATTTTAGACCCCTAATGTAGGGATGTCCAAGGCATTCCAAGCCCAAGCCACTGTCAGCTAGCTTGCTGTGGCTGCAAGAGCAGTCAGGCTGCAGCAGCACAGAACTGCATTTTGTCGTTTTGGTAGACCAGCCAGTCTGTGCTGAATTTGATGCGAGCAGACCTAAACGTGTGCTAGCTAGTTCTGGGGTGTCTCGCTATATTGTAAACATCAGGGTGGAATAGCCTTAGCCTACCACGGTGGGGGCTCTCTTACTCATCACATCTGTTATAGTTCTGACTGAAGGTTTCTTCGGTTGACTGAAAACTGAAATGTTGTGAGAATACAGTGAAATATCCGGATGTTACTGAGAGAATAAATAAAGGTGGCATTAATTCTGCCAGGTGGTCTTAAACGGAAAGTACAAGAGGAATGGAGATTCATGGTTTTACAAGCTTGGGATGTGATACTGCGAGGCATTTATAGCTCTCTTTTGTGGTGTATTTGGGGGCAGAAGCAGTGCGACCATATTCATATTGTGTAGTTTAAAAAGTCAACAACTATGAAATCATATTCATAATATATAATTAGATTAATTTTAAATAATATATTTTTCTTCCCCTTTATAGGGGAACCTCTCTAAATAGGTTAGTTTGTATCTTGTCTTTAAGTTTATTATATGTTTAAAGTGGTGTGATTTTGTTGAATACAAGTCTTCTCATCTAGTGGAACAAAGAGGGAGAGTTATAGGGCTTCAGATTCCCTGGAACAGGCTGATATCCTTTCATGAGAAGGACCAGCCTCAAACAAATGAGGGGAAGAAAAAAGGACCTGTATTTTCCTCGTATTTTTCATGAGTCTGTAATCTGTCCTCTCGTTCCTTCATAAGAACTGTGATATTTGCCAATAGTTCTCCACTGTAATGGAGAATTTTGTTCTTTTTGATTGCAGAACTTCCTTATGGGTGGGAAAAAATAGAAGACCCTCAATATGGAACATATTATGTTGAGTAAGTGCTAATTATTAATTTGACATAGTTATAAATTGAGCAGAAAATTATGAAGCTAGTATATTTATAAAATAATGCAGTACGTATAGGTTGTAATGCAATGTGAGTATTAAACATATCCAGTAGAAACAGTTCTAGATGCAATGAACACATGGTGCACGCTTCTGAGGCACTGGCATGTAGGAAGATCCATGGTGTGACCTTACCGACTTACTGGAGTGTATTTCTTTTGGGGTGGGAAAGCAACCAAAGTAATGGGAATGAGCTGATGTCATTTTTCTTAGCTTTAACAAAGATAGGATCACTTGATTTAAGGGTAGCACCTGGTAACTATAAAAGAGCAAGAGTAACTTATATCTCATTGCTGTCTCAAAAGAGCCAGGTAAATGACTACTAAATTGCTGCAAGAGCTCTTCTGAACCTCCTTCAGGTCAGAGTACATGAAATCTCTCTTTAACCACGGAGAAGAAAATTAGTAGAGTGGAAAATGTTAGCTTCAGAGAACAAGCTAACATTTTTTGACTCTGCAAAGCCAACACAAGTATTTAAATTCTGCTCAGACTGTTTTTTTCCACTCTGCTGTACTACTCTAGCATCTCCTAGTAAAAAGGTGATGTCTGAGTTTGTAAACTTTATAGGTAGATGGAAGCAACACATAACGTCAAGAGAAAAAGCAGATTTTCTCAGTTCTAATCTATTACAGACTTTTGAAAATTTGCAGAATGGAATGAAGGTATGCCCTACCTACTAATTACAGGAAGTAAAATTGTATTGGCTCTTCAAGTAAGTTGTTGAAAGAACAAAAATGCTTTCAGTGTTGATTATGATAGTTTATTGTTCATTCCTCCAGAGCATTAATCTGAGGTAATAAAAAGTAGTATTTGTAGACGTATCTTTTGTGGTTGTCTTTTCTGTGAAATAGGCAGAATGCTTTCTGCTGAAATCCTGATCTACTTTTTGTATGTCTGCAGTCATATTAACCAGAAAACTCAGTTTGAAAACCCAGTATTGGAAGCCAAAAGAAAAAAGCAGCTAGTACAGACTGATGTTGGCCCTTCAAAATCAGGTATCAGTGAATATTGTGTTCTTTATCACTAATATCTTTATCTGCAAGTATGCATCATAAGTAGCCAATTTTGGAATTCACCAAGGCATTAGCCTTGCTGGCCGTTGTGGTGTTGCCCTCCCAAATCTGTAGGGTTTTTTGGATGGTATTTTTAATGTTAAAATTGAACTGAGACCCTAAGACTGCTTTAAAATCATTTTGATCATTCTGAAGCTGGTTGTCATAAGCAGCTTTTGAGTATATGGAGGGTTAGAAGTGCCAGGTGGAAGATGCAGGTAAAACCACACCTTGAATTTTTATGCTTTAGATCTACTTTTAAGCTTGGTATTCAAGGGCTAGAGTGCAAAACTGGGAATTATAGGTGGGAGCTTTAGTTCCAGCTCTCTTGTAATCTGTACTACCGTCTTCAAAAAACTCTTAACTTTCCCATTCACTTAACTCAGCTGTGAAATGAATGTAACAATATCTTGTTTGCTTTACTCCGTAACAGTGCTGCAGAGGTTAACCAATGTTAACCAAACAAATCATTAACCTTTATGATACCTTAAAAAACAAACAAACAAAAAGCTTATCAAAACTAACCTTGTTTTCCTACCTTCATGTCTCTCTGCTCCGTAATTCAAAAGGGCCAGAGAAGTCTGTCTTCACTAGAGATCCATCCCAGCTTACAGGAGCACTTATGCGGACATCGCTGAAGAAAAGTGCAATGGGATTTGGCTTTACAATCATTGGAGGGGACAGACCTGATGAGTTTCTCCAGGTGAAGAATGTGTTAAAAGATGGACCCGCTGCACAAGATGGGAGAATTGCACCAGGTAAAGTATTATTTCTCTAAACTTCCATTTCCTGTGTTGTTTTTTGAGAATGCAGCTTCTGAGGCACAGGAGGTTGGATGACTCCATCCACTGACTCTGAATGTGAACACCTCACTAAATGAAATAGTTTTCAGATTTGTGAAAGATCTGTGCAGAGCAGTGGCTCAAAAGGAAAAGAAGCAATGTTCTAGATACAAATCTACTTTGAGGACACTTCTGAAGATTTCAGTAGTTCTGCTTTAGCCAAGACTTCTGGCTTCATGGTTGTTTACAGAATGGTTTTTTGTTTCCTCTCTATACATAAAGTAAAAATAGTGTGTTTGAATCCTGGTCTGTGTTTTGCCTTGTTGCTGCCAAAAAACAACACCAAATACTAAAATTGCAAAAAACCTGCAGCAGGTATGAGCAAGCAAAGCTATATGAACTGTGCAAGTGAGGAAACACGAGGGATGAGAGCACCTGCAATCCATGAAGAATTGCACACTTTTTCATTGTTATTATACATTTAAGTGAACTATAAACTTACTGTAACATACGGTTTACATACTAGAAAAGGCAAAATGCTTCTTTACATATCACATAAACTCTCTTCAGAGAAGAAGAGTAAGAAGAGTTCATGCTTTCGAGGATTTTATAGTATTTACTTAGGAAATGAAACAATTTCCTGTTTTGTTGCTGACCTATTGTTTGAACTTGTTTGTATGCGGTTCATTTTCCTCCTCTGTAAAAACGAAGATGATCCTGCAGCATTGTGTTGTGGTGCACACACACGTTTGAATGAAAAGATGTATGTCTATTCCTGTTGTAGTTCATGCAATAGGGGAGTTACTGTTTTACTGATGCCCAGGCATTTAAGTGATAAGACAGTTTGCTTGCTGGGAATATTGTATTGCACATGCAAAGTTTCATGATCAAAATGATGCAAATTATGAAACAAGGTTTCAGGATCTGAAGCCTACTTCCACTTCATTTTGAAAATACATGCTTAGCCATGTGTGGCAGCAGTGTAAGAGTACGAAACGTGTGTGGGCGCAATCCTAGCTTAAGTTCAGCCAGTCCTAAAATAAACATAGGATCCCCCCCCCAAAAATCCGATTTATTCTGGATTGAGTTTAGGATGCTGTACAATATGCATTAAAGTAGAAGGCATCTGCTTGCAGTAGTGTGCGTTCACTGCTTCATCTCCTGTGGTTGTACAGTATCATTTTTTAAATCTGCCACAGATTAACCTTTATATATTTAGCACACTGTGTTCTGAGATGAAATAGAGTAAATGCAAAGAGGAAATCCTTTATGCTTTTTGGCAACAGATAGCCAAGAGATGATAGCCCAGCCACCATTTGTTATTAGTTTTGAAGACTGCACGGTGGTTTCCTCCAGTTAGGCTTTTGTTCTGAGCCTCAGAACACAGGACAGGTGTGGGTGGTTTCGTTTCTGTTTTTGATGCTGTTGAACTTTCTTTTGTAACAGGTGATGTCATTGTAGACATAAATGGAAGTTGTGTTCTTGGCCATACCCATGCAGATGTTGTCCAGATGTTTCAGCTAGTTCCTGTCAATCAGTATGTGAACATGACTTTGTGTCGTGGTTATCCTCTTCCTGATGACAATGAAGACCCTGTGGTAGATAGAGTGACAGCTACGCCTATTATCAACGGACCGCCTGTGACCAAAGGAGATGTTTGTGTGACCAGCCAAGATTTAATGGCAGGAACAGTTGTGTTGGACCAGAATGGAAAAATGGGCCCTATGTTGGTCAACGGTCGTCTGAATGGCCCTTCCATGGATACAACTGAGCAGAGGATCTCTCTTGCATCTTCAGGAGGCTCTCAGCCAGAGCTGGTCACCATTCCTCTAGTCAAGGGTCCTAAAGGCTTTGGGTTTGCCATTGCAGACAGTCCTACAGGACAGAAGGTGAAAATGATTTTAGACAGCCAGTGGTGCCAAGGCCTTCAGAAAGGGGACGTAATCAAGGAGATTTGCCATCAGAACGTACAGAGCTTGACACATCTGCAGGTGGTGGAGGTACTGAAGCAGTTTCCAGCAGGAGCAGAGGTGCCGCTGCTTATCTTAAGAGGAGGTACATATGTAAATTTAAGGTTGTCATATATGGTTATATGCTTTTTAAAAGTCCCTTTTTTAGTGTGATACCTAAATCGTGTCCAGTCTTGACAGTTAAGTAGCAGCTTATTATGTCTCTGAGCCGTTATGTTCTAAGTTTAATTTATACCCCTGAGTGTTTGGGGTAAGAGCATGTTTCTAGGGTTTTTTTTCCAAAATTTTATTATGATATATTTATGCACTGTCGCTTCCAAGTGTCTGGAGAGTGCTAAAGCAAAAATGCAGTCTCCAGCATAACGCGAAGTGTATGACAGATAGAGTTTTCTGAGGCTCTCCAAATGTATTCCAGTAACTGTAGCTCTAATGGACAGGTGATTACAGGAGACAGGGAAGGAGCATCAGCAGTGAGGTGGAGCTGATCACTGGAAATACCAGAAAAATTCTCATTTTCGCATTTGCATATTTATACCTCTGCATTGACTGTCAGTCACAGACCAGAATGTGTCTTCTTCCCAAAAGCTGACTAGTAGATAGTGTGCATTTGCCAGAAAGAGCTGAATGAATTACGAAGCAACACGTGGCTGCTTAGTGTCCCTTTAAGCTTTTATTGTAGCCCTGAGAGTGTCACTTCAAAGGTCATCAACATTTGCAAAGATCCCCAGGTCTTTTTCTGTATAAATGCCACTATTCCTTAATTAGCTAAGGAAATAATTAGATTTCTTTGGTAGCAAGGGAAATTCCGCTAGACAAATTCACAAAGTCTGCATGTCCAATGAACTGATGTGTGATTTGGCTGACCAGTGTCTAGCAAAAAGAGGAATAGATGTTTTTCATTGTTGTACAGCTGGCAATTCTAATTTGAGACTTCTCTGAAGTGATGGTTTTGGTCAACTGAACATTCACATTGCCATTTAAAAGAAGAGTGAATAAGCAGTTACTATTTTCAACCCAGGAGGACCTGATTATATTGCCTTAATGCTGTTTAAACTTTTGGTGACCTAGTATTGAAATTGCTTTCTACGTTGTATTTTCTTCAGGTCCACCCTCACCTACTAAAACTGCCAAAGGGGTGAGTATTAGTAATGTATTTGAATTTGTTTCTGATGGAGAATATTCAGGGGTTTTTGGTTGCAAAACAGACTCATAAATATGGTCTACTTAACACAAAAGATTCCTTTGAGTTTTTTCAGTTGTTTAATGGAGGTGATGGATGTCTCTCTTTTTACTACTCAAGAATCAAAAATGCATCAAAGATCTTGTATGACGATGGGTGTAGTATTGTTCATTTGTCATGATTTTAAATACGACATTGCCACTTAAGTCCTATCATTATTTCCTTTTTTTGCACTATACTTGAAATTGCTATCTGTGTGCACACTTTGACCTGCTTTTGTAATCTCATCTCCTCTGGGTTTTAGTCCCTGTGATAATCTGCAAGATCATTTAGCAAAACCACGTCTACTTAGCTGGCACAAATTCATTGTCTTAAGTAACTGCTGTCAGAATACCCATTAAAAGGGAAACAAAATACAGTATCTATTTTTTTTTCATTGCTAATTACCTGTATTAAAGTGAAATGGGATTTTTAAAGGAAGTTTATGATACTTTGATATTTCTCAATCCTCGCATAGAATTAATGGACTAGTTAGTACTCCCTTCTTAAAATGTTTGCTTATCTTTGAATTCATATTTTCAGGAAGTCTCTATGTAGCGGTACATTTCTAATTTGATACTCATTCTTGGAAGTTCGATCTGTTGGGGTATCTTTAATATATGTTAGGTCAGTAAAGAATCCTTGGGCTTAATAAAATACCCTCTGATTGGATAATGCTGATAGTAATGCATGTTTTTGTCATGAGCACTTCTTTTATGAATTAGGCTAGTTGGTGAACAGAGCTGTTTCTTTAAAAATGTTTCTTGTACAGAAAAAATTATTTCATTTTAGGAAAACCTTATTACCCGGATGTAGATGCAGCTTCTTTTTCTATCTTTGTCCTGCTGTTTGAGTATTGAAGTCGTATCCCAGCAGTGGGATAATGTGAGCACACAAGTTCAGTGCACTTGAAACAGACTGCACTCAGTAAGATTTGCAGATTCAGTTCCTTGCAATCGTACAGCTGCCCGCACTAAATAAATCAGTGCATAAATCTGTGCAGTTTGAGGACACAAGCCTTGTCAGCGTGGCTCCCATGTCAGTGCACTCTATGCAGGCGTACTAAAAATATTACAGACTCAGGGACTGGCGTTCTAGCACACGTGCAGTAGCAACTTCCCACGGAGCACTCGATGTTCAGTGGCATTAAGCAGCATGGCAAAATAATTCAGTTAAAAAGGGCAAGTTCGTGTGTTTATAAGCATGCAAGAAGTGTCAAACTGCTAAATCGCTTGGGGGGGGTTTCTTCTATTCTTCGTAAAAGGGCATATCTAAGCCTATTCTGCTTGTGCTTTCGTTTAACATGCACAGACGCATACAGACTACCATGTTCCAGTTTTCCAGGTTGGGTTTCAGCCCAGAATAAGTATTCAGAGTTACTTTAGTGCATAATCGATTGGAAATTAAGGTGGGAGACCACAAGGATGCTTGGTGTCCTTTCTTCATGAAATACTAATAGGAGTGTTGCAGCTATCAGATCATAAGAGAAAAATGCAAATACTGAATTACTGATGCCTCACACTACCCAAGTGTATTCCTCCTGTTCAGTATTTATAATGCCGTTGGGACACCTGCAGCAAACAACCTGATGTTGGGCACACCTCAAGTGCTCTTTTTGGACGTGGGCAGGAGGCAGTGCCCGCAGAGCAGCTCGCGCCCGTGGCAGTGAACTGCAGTCCAGAGCCAGGCAGGCACCTGGCGAGGAATCGGTCTCTTCTCTGAACGTGACCGGTCCTGTATGCCCTGCTTCGTCCTGGGTGTCAGTAACCGCCAGGAGCTGGCTAGCTTTACTCATCTCTGAGCGTCAGTCTCTTCAAACCCCCTTTCTAAGCCCAGTCTTCAGTAGAAATCTGTGGCCTGTGAGGAAGACTTCAGTAGTCCGGTCAGACACATACATTGGAAAAGCTACGTTGAGTTGTAATATTATTCCCCTATTCCCTTGTTTTGCCCTGCGTTTCACCTCTGCATGATGTTTATTGTCTTTGTGTGCACACATACACAAATTCAGTTATGCTTTTGATTTAATACGGATTTTGTGGGGTGGGGTCTGTTTCAGAAGGACAAGCAGGACAGTTCAGGTAGTTTGGAAGCTGTTGGCGATCCCATCCCGCAGCCGATGCCATTTCCACCCACTGCTGTACGACCAGGCTCTCCTAAACTAGACCCTTCGGAAGTCTACCTGAAGTCTAAGACTATATATGAGGACAAACGTGAGTATATCAGCTTCAACTTGGAAATACTCAATTATGAAGGAATTTTTTGTGTCATGTGTGGTAAAACTGCTGTGACTTTTGTATTGAGTTTGTTAACTTCCTGTAGATAAAACATTTCAAGAAATGCGTAATTCATACAGAAATTAGAAATCTCTGGAATTCCTTTTTAAATAAAAGATACAATATGCTTCAACATTATTTATGATAAAGCAGTTAATCATAGAAACAGTCTCAAGGATGATCTAGTTCTGAAGTAAACTGAAGTAGACCTGACCATTTCAGAGTTTATAGAAGGTAGCTCTGAGTTGTATTACAGACCAGATTTTATCCTGGCCCACCGTATGAAGGCAGCTGTGATTTCTCCTTTGGCATTCATCAATCTATCCTGTCCTTTTTCAGCCTTCTCTTTAAAATTTATTTTTCCATTTTGGAAAGAGAACGTCACTGAAGATTTGACTGTTTGAATTATTTACTGTATTTCTGGTTACTGTGTTCTGTCGATAAGAAGAGTCAAAATGCACCACAAAAACATAATCTTTCAATAATCAAAGATGGCTCCTTACGTGTTTTGAAATGTTGCTTTGTCTTAGCTCCAAACACAAGAGATTTGGATGTTTTCCTGCGAAAACAAGAGTCAGGCTTTGGTTTCCGGGTGCTTGGAGGGGATGGACCAGATCAGCCCGTAAGTGAAACAGTTTACAGTTGCCTATGTGTTATCTTACAGTATTACTGTTAGAATGACTCCTACTCTGTCATCCTCGTTTCCCTCTCATTTAAACAGTTCAGCGATGGCAAAATTGATCAATTCAGTAACTGCCTTTTAAAGATCAAGAATTGATTCAGATTACCTTTCTTTTTTTCCTCTTCGTGGCTGACTTTAATCTGCAAGGCTCCTGTGCCCTTTCCACTATCTAGAGTCTTTGGCAGCAGTTTGTCAGGCTGATAATACTGATGGTGTTTCTGTAGTTGTTGTTGTGTCTCGGGGGCACTCAAAAGGGCAGCGCTGGTGCTCAGCCTTTGCCCATTTCCACCTGTTCCCGACGGTGGTCTTGGCACAAAGTGTGCCCTGGTAATGCTCAGTGAGCCGTGCACGTTGGTGCATCCTGGGGAGCAGATGAGTGGAAGGAAGCTGCTGCTTACCCTGCAAGAACTCCGTCAGGCCATTCTTTTGAATGCAGTCCAGTGAAACGAGGCAAGATTTGGGATTGTGTTGCACCCCTTTTCCCCCACCTCTCCCGCCAAATTTTCAAAAATGCATTTTGTTCTGTCAGTCAGTGTGGTTTCTGGTGGATTCGTCTCAAGGAGACAAGCACAGCCTTTCCAGTGCACTCTTTCAGGCTTTTATTTGCCTTGTGTTTTTCCCTCTCATCTCAGAAAATAAAAAATGTGCTGCTTCAGGATTTTTGTGAAAGCCTTGAAGCAGAACCTGTTAAGACTGGCTTCCTCTGCAAATGCATGTTGGTGTTGTTTTGCATTGTAACTGGCATCAAAATGTAGCTCTGATGTTTGCACAGGAGAAAGAATACTAGTTAGAGCCTGGTTTGCTTTAACCTGGTCAGTGACTAGAGTTCAGTTATGATTTTAAGTCGTCAGTGTAGTTGTGTTTCCTGACCTCAGCCTGCAGACCTGTTTCAGTTGGACTTGGATGACTCTCTGCTTGAGAGGTAATTGCCAAGGAACGGCGGAGTTGGAGGCAAAGGGGCAAATGCCAGTGCAGAAACCCCTGGGTAGTCTGTTCCTCCGATGGCAGGCTTTAGGAGACTCCCCTCTATTTCCAAAAATGCAAAAATTTTTCTCTGGGAAGAAGTGATAAGACTTCATATGTCAGGGGCTGTTCCTTCAGCTGCCAAGTTAAGAGGAAGAGCTTTTGGAGTAGATACTCAGGTTGCTTTTTGATCACAGTTAAGGAATACATTTTTTCCCATTCACAGCTGTGATCCAGTGCTAGCCCTTTTTTTTCTCCCCGTAACATGCATTTAAAGAAAAGGAAGAGCAAAACAAAACAATCTTACTTCTGTTGCACTTTTATAGCATTTGTGGTGTTTTGTTTCCATAACAGCCATAGCTGTTGGTAAGTGTCAAGCTAATGTCATGAATGCTGTGTGCAGATGATCTGCCCCCCATTGCTTAACCTCCAGCAACTACTGGACATAATTATTCTTAATCTTTTGTTTAACCTGAATGTGATTCTAGCATATGAAGTAGTGTGTGGTGTTCTTATCTGTGTTATATTTAGTAGCACTTTATGAGGTGGGGGTAGGCAAAATTGATAAGGGGAGTGCAGCTGTTTGAATTCATTATCTAATCACCAAAAGCTGTGCACTGAAAAATCTTCAAGCATGGAACTGTCTACTTTTCAGCAGTGAATTTGTGTTCTTTCAAAAGCTTGTACTTCTTCCCCAGTCGCTATGGCCTAGTTTTGGTAAAAAAAATAAGTTGAATAAATGACAGAGGCTTTCGTTTCAATAATGTCTGAGAAATCATATATATGTAATAAGTACACAGTGTATACTTATGTCAAAAGTTGGGCTTTTTAACAAACTGAGAAATATACTCAGAGATAGTGATGCTTCCAGCATTCATGGAAATAAGAACTAAAAATCCCCCCCCAGACTTTGTGTATTTACTGAATGCTTTGAGCCCCCAAATTGTATCCACTGAGTCAGCTTGTGCAAAGTATACTTGCTGGCTGTGTTTCTGCTAGAATTGGACAGTCAGATAATCTTTAAAAATATCTTCCCAAAAGCCCTTATCTGTCTGGATTCACCTGGATTCCAACCATTACATGTTCTGGTGAGTTCATGTTCTGCCATTCAAACCCCCTGACTCTGCTCTGCTGACAGATTTATATTGGAGCCATAATCCCGTTGGGAGCAGCAGAAAAAGACGGCAGGCTTCGAGCTGCAGATGAGCTGATGTGTATTGATGGAGTCCCTGTTAAAGGGAAGTCTCACAAACAAGTTTTGGACTTAATGACCAGTGCTGCACGGAATGGTCAGGTGCTGCTCACGGTCCGGAGAAAGATCTTCTTTGGTGGTATGTGTCTGTCTGTCTGGAGAGGGTACTGCAGGACACAGATCTGGCTAAAGGAACACCTAAGTTTTTGTAATCAAATTGACTAAAGCTGCTCTGAAACTTACCAATTATTGCACTAGAGCTGAGCAGCCTGAGATTCAGGAGGGTCAGCTATAATTGAGTAAGTGGAGAAAAGCAGAATTTAATAAGCTGACACCTTGGTGCTTGCTAGTTTGCACTGCTTGCACAGGTAAGGCTCTGAAAATTATGATGGCAGTGGTGTTTTCTTCAACCCTTTTTACAGATATTAGTTAGAACAGCCACTAATGCTATGCAAATTGAGTAATAACACAATCTCTTTGCTGTACAACATGCTGTATTCTCAAGGCTTTTAGCATCTTATGTGTAGCAAAAATAAGTGCATTCAAATCAGAGATGATTCAGGGCAGCATCTTGTGATTCTGCAGTTTTAGATCAGTGTCTAGATGGGCAGTGTACAGAAGATTATTGTCCTTGACTGGATGATGCTGATGATGTGAATGACAGAACTGGGATGGGGTTCAGGAGAACTGATAGTGGTCCCCGTTCCGATTAGCAACCAGTATTACCTTTCCATGGCATTATTCAACCATTAATTCTGAGTATATACAAGTAAAAGGAAAAAGTATTTTTAAGATCAATTTCAATTTCTTTAAGATGCCTTCTGATAGATAGACTACTTCAGGACCAAAATTTTGTAGGTTTCCTAAAAGAAAGCCTGGCTTCAGTCTTCAAACTGCCTTTTAAAAAACGTTTCCATTGTTCCAAGTAAACAGTTGTTCCTCACTTAAGATAGTAATAAGCTGTAGTTTGTAGCTGGATCTCTGCCGTAGATGTTTTACTTGTAGCATGCAGAAAAGCCACCATGTTTTTTTTACTATAAAAAGGCATCAGATCACTGACAAAGTCTGTGTACACACTGCCAAGTCCATTCGGCTGTGTGCAACCAGTGTGCAGCAGGCTTTCCTTGCATAACTGCACACCTGTGTAGGACTCTGGGCCTTTGAATGCTTTATCCTGCATCTGATTTCTGCTTGATCCAAATTGTATTGTTAATGGACTCACCCCTTACTTTCCCAGGCAGACAGTGTTTCCTCATGCTGGCACTGATACTGAGATGTACAGTTTTGCTGTAGTTGCTTGGTAAAACAGCAGTATTGTTTTTTCCTTATTTGTTGTTTGTCTGTTACCTGCAAGGGGAAAAGCAACCGGAGGAGGAGGAGTCGCAGCCTGTCTTGACGCAAAACGGCTCTCCCCGACTGAATCGGGTAGAGTTTGCAAACCAGCAGTCCCCAGAGGTCTATGATGTCCGTCTGCAGCGGAAGGAGAACGAAGGATTTGGCTTCGTCATCCTCACCTCAAAGAACAAACCTCCTCCTGGTGGTAAGTGCCGTGTTCTGGCGGCGTTGTCACTGCCCAGCCTCACTGCATGGTGCTCGTACCAAAGGTGCTGCTGGCATTAGCAGGCATGTGCAGGGCTGGGGCTTCTTCAGGGGTTTCTCTTTGATGTGCTGGTGTTACCTACACAGCACTCTGCGTAGATAACAGTGGTCTTTCACTCACACTATTTCACAGCCCAACCCAAGACAGCTTGGTCTGTCTTGCTTCATGTTTATGCTCTTTTTCACCCAACTGTGACATAAGTGGGGAGCAGGGAGAAAGTATATCACATACAACCAGCCCGTACACAGGAGCGTGCACTTGGCGCAGGGCAGTCTTCAGGACGTGGATAGTTGTCAGGCTGTGGGTGGTGATGTAGATTCTCACACTGCGTTAATTCATAGGTGTTTTAATGGAAGTATAGTTTCACCTTGGCTTCATATTACCTAATCAGGTAGAATTTCTTACATTGGGGATCTGAGAAAGTAGAGACTGCAGTACTTGGAAGAAAGCAATGAAGTTGTTGCTGTCAGGCAGATAGTGTGTTTGTCTAGAAAGATCATCAAAATGAAAAAGTAGCATGCTCTGGTATTACAGTTCTGATATATGGACGTGGCTTCAGGCATAGTTGTAAAGATAAACAGCAAAATAACCAAGGTTAAAAGCAAAAATAAAAAGAAACATTGTGAGCAGAAGTGAATGAGAGAAGCTGCTTGCAGGAAGCCTTGGAGTCCAACCCAAGTAATGGAAAGATCTGTGACCCCCTGTACAGGAGCAGGTCTGCTCAGTGTAATCAAGAGCATTTGTATTCCTCGTGCTGATGGCTGCTACTTCCCTAGCAGTGCCAGGTAGAGGCTATTGAATATTTTTTGCATGAGGTGGCGAGTAGGATCATCTTTCTGAGATTCATTCCCTTTGGCCATCAAGTTTGGGTTATCTGTGTCAGCCCTCAAAATACAAGCCAGTTCAGCATGTTCACCCACAAACGAACTCAATTGGCTGACATTAAGGTACAGATAACTCCTGAAATCCTTACTTGGTTTCCTTAGTTCCTTAGTGTAAATCACCCTTTTGAAACTTCCTCAGCTGGTTCCAGACAGACATAATGATGGCTCGAAAGTGTGTCTCTCTTATTGAGCCTCAGACACTTTCTTCTGGTTTTCCACTTTATTTTACTGCACAATAATAAAACAGCAGGAGCACAGAAAAAACCCGTTTCTAAATAACATTGTGCTGAATTCGTATTCAGATATTTAGAGTGTGATGCAGTATAACATTGTGCTGAATTCGTATTCAGATAGATATTTAGAGTGTGATGCAGACTTGGCTCAGACGATACCTTTTCAAGAACATTAAAGCCAGCTGCGCTGGAAGCGCCTGACACGGTGGGACGGCGCAGCTGCAGTGGTCCACGCGTGGAGCTGCCCACTGCTGTCGGGTTCCCGTGGCAACGGCAGGGTGAGCTGTCACCCTCCAGTGCATGATGCTGCGCAGATGATTGTGTCCCACGTCAGAGTGGCCGTGTGTTGACAGTGTGCTCTCTGGTCAGTCAGATATTAAGAAAAAAATATTATAAACAGAATTATTCTATAATACATTGGTATTCTGTGATAACTTTACTACAGATAACATTTTCGTCTGAGGACCTGCTGCAAATCCCTGGTTATTTGATACTAGAACTGAAAGTAGAAGACAACAGAAACCAATTCCAGTGCTGGAAACATAAGCCCTGTGGTCCAGGCTGTTTCTAACACGCAGGAAAAAAGAGACGCTGGTGCATCCACAGGCTGTGCTGCACAGAACTTTTCTGTGCCACTGTTTAACATGAAGCTACTGTGTTCTAAATCCAGGATATTTTAAAACAAGCAGTCAGCAATTGAGTCTGCAACCCTGCAGTGCTTTACTCTTCACAGTTGGCTCTTAGGTTTATATAATACTTAAAAAACCAGTCTATTAAGGAAAGTGTAATTAAAATTTAAACTCATGGTAAATGCTAGAAGGCATCAATGTCTGTTCCTTTGCAGTAACTTCTGCATGTGCTAGCTCATTAAAACAATCCTTAATGGCTTTTGAATCTTGGGTGGCTGATGACGCTGTGAAAGTGTTTCACATTTGCTGTCACGGTTTTGAAAAGCCAGCTGATAATCCTGACAGGCGCATAATGTTCCTCACCTCTCCGATCCCTCAGAGAAAAGCATGTTTGGGAGAGCAGCAACTACAGAAAACAGGTATCCATCAAACCCACTTCAGCCCTTGGAGATGCAAACAGGCTTTTACGTGAGGTACCAGGAAAAGCATTTATGAAACATGTGGAGGTCAGTCTGGAGAGGTGTTTGGAAATGAGTTACAAAGGAGCGGTGCAGCAGTTCCTGCGCAGAAGAGCCCTGATGAGGGATTTGGGAAGGACAGAAGCCAATTTACTATGCTTTCAGGCATCCAGATGAATGAAAGGCTGTTTTAGACACATGGGAAAGCATGCTGACTGATGTGCTTTGATGTAATGCGAGTCTGCTCTGTCAGAGCCACGTCAGCACGCAGGCAGCTCAACGAGCCGCTCTTTTGCCCCAGGTTTTGGTAGGCTCTTCCTGTCTCAATGGCATCTCGCTGGCTGCCAAGTGCCATCTTCGGGTCAGCAAACCGTAGAACAGGATCTCTCCCTGAGCAGCGGCACGGCTCTTGGCAGGGAAGGCGCGGGAGCCGCTGGGGCCGTGGCGGTGCTCTCCCACGGGAGGGGCGCTGGAGGAAGCACCGTGCTGGAGTGGAGCATCCCTCCCTCCTTGTTCCTTTTTAGTTCTGCTCATTCCTGCATCTGGGGGGTGTAACTAAAAGCAGTCTTTTTTTCCTTCTACTTCTCATAAAATTCCCTCTTTTCCCTGTTCTGTCTTTTCTGGCCCCATTGCTTTGGCCTCTAGAGGAGTCTGTATACAGAGCAGAGTGTCACTATGGGATGAATTGAGGAAACCAAGCCAGGAGAGCCAGCTAACATTCAAGCCAGTTTTTACAGGTGCAAGTTCATCCTGGAGAACAGGAATAGGGAACGGGTCTGTGCAGAGCTGATCTAGCACACCTTGCTGCGCTGCCTGGGTGTGCCGAGGGTCACTGCTGAGGTGTTCACCAGGTTACTAAGTTAGGCTCTGGCAGGAGAAGTTTGATTTCCTTTTGAAGTGTATTTAAGGCTTAATTTCTGGTTGCAAGGAGGAACGGGTTGCAACCCGTGCATCCAGATTTCTAATGACTGTGTTAAACTGGATGTCCATAACTGTCTCTGAGTCCACACAGTGTTCCAGGGTCTATGCATGAAATGGAAAACAATACATTATGAGCAGCAAAACAAACTGCTTCAGAGCGCTCCTGGGACACATGGTCTTACTCATCCCTTTGCAGATGTGACCTACTTCCTTCCCATGTTTTCCTTTAGGCACAACACCTTGTACGTGACAAGGCCATGCTGTCAGGGGTTGGCATTTCCATTCACTCTACTGAGTGAAGCTTTCTTCATTATTTGAGGCTTTTCTTGTGCTAGCAGTGCCGCCGTTTAGAGCAGGAGCGGTCTCTGGGATGACTGTGGCAATTCTAGGTCTGTGTGATGCTTATCTGACATGAATATTAATCGTGTTGCTGTGCCTGTTCTTGATTTCCTAGTGATTCCTCACAAGATCGGGCGAGTTATAGATGGGAGCCCCGCTGACCAGTGTGGGAAGCTGAAAGTGGGAGACCGCATCTCGGCGGTGAATGGTCAATCCATCGTTGAGCTCTCACATGACAGCATAGTGCAGCTGATCAAGGACGCGGGCAACGTGGTGACTCTGACTGTCGTGGCTGAGGAAGGTAAGGAGGGTGCGTGGCCCCATCAGGTGGATGGGTCCTACCACGCTGCTGAAGTCTAATGTTTGTAACTTCTGAAGTTAATTCACTTAAAGTGGAGTATTTTAAGATGTTTGTAAATTAAAGAGAAGAGTGAAGCTCATCTGTTTGCTCTGGAAGAGCTGAAGGCAGGTGGGGCAGAGAGAGGCAGCTGCCGAGGTGGTTATATTGAAAAATAAGATACAAGTATTAACAATACAGTGCAGGGTAAGAGAAATTCTTACAGTTTCTCATGTGAGAGAGAGAGACTGCTGCTCCCATGGAAACGTGTCCTGTCCAGACCTTGTATTCTTCAACCAAGGAGAAATGACCTCTCCTGGGAGAGCTACAGCAGACTGACGGGACAACAGAGAGAAAATCTTCTCAGCCCTGGACAGTGCCGTCTCCTGCTGCTGCAGTGGCTGCCAGGAGCTTTGTTCCGGTAGAGGGAGGTGCTCCTGGGACGCTCTGGAGCGGCTCTGCCAGGCAGCGCTAGGGTGCTCTAAGGCCACAGGGACACCTGCTTCCCAGATCCACTCCATTTAGGCACTCTGAGTTTTTCCTTCCTGCCATGCTAAAATACACAAATTGCCTAACGCTGCATCCCCGGGATACAACAGAAACATCCTGTAGTTCTTCTGTCTGCCAAAGATGCGCTTTCAAAAATGGTCACATCCCACCATGAAAA
Source organism: Aptenodytes forsteri (assembly GCF_000699145.1). Lineage (NCBI taxonomy): Eukaryota > Metazoa > Chordata > Aves > Sphenisciformes > Spheniscidae > Aptenodytes > Aptenodytes forsteri. The sequence continues at coordinate 585,019 of NW_008794598.1, read as the reverse complement.
CCTTACTCGGGGTTTTCCTGCAGCGCCTCCCAGGCTGCTAGCAAATTCTTCACACGCAACTGCCGTGTCATCTAAGCAGCAAAGTGAGTATTTGTGACCGTAAAGTCCCATCTTTAGAGACCGTATTTTTAATGAAAGCTCCCATGCAACACTGCGTTCAATATGGTATTGTTCCTACACAAACAGTTCACTATAAATATGTAAAATCCAATCATTTGAAGAGAAAAGCTGTTTTCCAACCCTGCTTACCACTGCATTTTTCTGGATTGCTGCTTGTAGGTTTAATTAAACTCGCTATCATTATTTTGCTAGAAAGTTGGCTTTCTTCACCCTCTAAATAATAAATACCTAAAGCCAGAATGTGAATAAAGCCAGCAGATGATTCTCTAATTTCACATTCATTGCAAATACTTAACGTGCTATCTCATCCTGTAATACAGAATTTCAAAGACTTAATTTTCCTTTTTGTTAATGCTTGAAGCAGAGAGACTTCTATAAATCGTTATTTTTCTATTAAGATTTTCATTTTTATCAAATCTAATTCATTCCCGTTTGAAGGAACACATGTGAAAGCAGTTGCCCAGGGCAATGTTTATAATGCAGCTGAAGTTTGAGTTGGTTGCAATAGATCTGTTTCTCCAGGGCTCTTAATCAGCTTTGTTTTCAAAATAAGCTTTCTGAATGTAACATTATCGTCCCTTATTTGTGCATGACCTTACCTGGACTCTGTGTAAGAACTTGGCTTTTCCCACTTCCTCAGTTACAGATTTGGAGCCAAAATGTAGAGATAAAACAAGAACCTGAGGAGAATCAACAAAGAGAGGGGAAAAAAAGAGTCAGTAGCAGGTGATAAAACTAGATTGAAGAGACCAGTCAGAAAAAATGTGTGGCTTAGAGGAGCTGGAGTTGGTGTGTTTCAGATGTGAAGAATTTGTGACAATGAAGGAGAGAGCAGAGCCTGTTCCACAGAAATGGGAATGTATCACCACTTAAAATTCTCATTGATTTAGCTGGAGAAATACAGTTTAGCTCACAGCATAATCCTCTGTACAGCAGACTCCTGTAGAAAGCCAGAGTGGATGTGAATTAGTCGGGGCTTCAGGCCTTTTCCCCGCTGGGCTGCAGGGAGAGAGCTGAGCTTCACAGGGCTGGTTCACGAGACAGTGGTTAACACCAAGGAAGACGCAGGATGCAGCTCCAAAGAGAAAAATGCCCATTTTGCCAGAAGCTGTTGAGCATCACAAAGGCTAAACCCTAACAGAGTTTGCTGCTCCCCAGTGCATCATCTTCAGTGCTGTCCTCTGAGACTGACAATGAAAATACTGCCTTGTACCCCTTCCCTCTCCCTCCTAGCTTTCACAGATCTGTGATCTTTGCTTTTCATACGAATAAACGAATTCCACTTCATGCGCCAGAAGACATTCTTTAACATTTTTCACAAAAGCAGGAGCCTGTCAGCTTTTGTCATGTATTAGCTGGAAACACAAGAGAGCAGGCTGAAAAAAGGACCGGAGAATTTGTACAAACAGATGGCATTTTTCTTGCCTGTGCTTCTAAATTAAAACTCCAAGTATAAACCAGGAGTAAAAGTTGACATTTTGTCTCTAGAGAAAAACCTCTTTAAGGCACGTCATAGTCATAGCACCAAGCAGTCCTGTGAAGGACTTGGGGAGGTCTCACATACCTGAGAAATTCACTCTAATAATATGCATTGTGTTTTCCTTCCCTTAAGATGTTTCAGCGCTTTGTATATTTTACTGGGGTGGGTTTGTTCTTAACTGAGAAATGCAGTAATGTGGTGCACCTAACAGGGGACTGGAACATCTCTTTGTGTTTTCCTTCCCTTAAGATGTTTCAGCGCTTTGTATATTTTACTGGGGTGGGTTTGTTCTTAACTGAGAAATGCAGTAGCACCTAGCACCTAACAGGGGACTGGAACATCTCTAGTTTGGGTGCTTTTTTTTTTTAACCCTTATAAGGAAAAGAAGTTTAGTTTATAAGGTTTGTTCTTAACTGAGAAATGCAGTAATGTGGTGCACCTAACAGGGGACTGGAACATCTCTAGTTTGGGTGCTTGGGATTTTTTTTTTTTTAACCCTTATAAGGAAAAGAAGTTTATTAGTTTATAATTCAGTACATAAGTTCATCTTGGGCCACCACTTGCCATTTCAGGTTCTAGCCTAAGAGGCAGCTTTTCGCATAGACTACTGTTCATTACTCTTAAGTGACAGAGACATTTTGTATCCTGAAACATGTTTTCTTCATAAATGCATTGGATTTATTGTAAAGTGCACAATCGCTGTATTTTGCATGGAAGGGAATCTTTTAATAAAAGATTTTATTAAAATGTCATTATACTTCAATTTTTACTTAGCCTTTGGGAGAAGGCGAAACACTTTAAAATTCTTGTTGATAACCTTGTCGGTGAACTAGACCCTCCAGTGTGATTGTGGGATCAGTTCGTAACCTTTCCTATAGCTGGCCCGTAGCAAACTCTCTGTTGTGCCTTAAATGAGTTGACATTCACTTGTGAATCCTCATTGCCCCTGCAGATTCTCATTCTCCTCTTACCTTTAAAAAGGGATATGTTCTCAAATGGACATTATTCTCCATCTCTTAGAAAATTTTATTGTATTGAATAGCTGAACCAACTTCATGGATCTGACTAGCCTTAATCCCTTCTGGTCTTTATCAACTTGCAGACAGTCTAAAACCCTTCTGTTCATGTCTGGTTCGGTTAAAATTGTGTTGTTTTTCTGAGGAAAAGCAGCGTAGGTAAGAATAAAATTCCTAGGAATTTATTCCATAGAACCAATTAATTGCACTTGGGTTCCTGGCTTACGGCATTAGACCTTGGAAAATCCTCTTCACCTTGTGACTGTGGTGAGCTCAGCTTAAACTGAGATGCTGTGGCAGTAGCATCCTTAGGAACAGCAGACACAGCGCTGATGGTCACTGTGGTCTCGTGGTGAGTGTGCCTAGCTTTATATTTGGGAAGTTCTCTCTGACTGTCGGTTTTGTTTGAATTTGTTAGAACACCGTGGTCCTCCGTCAGGAACAAACTCTGCCAGGCAGAGTCCAGCTCCGCAACACCGACCGCTGGGATCAGCACAGATCAACCCTTCTGGTGCAGACAGGTACAGAGCTTTTGCTTCTGGCAAAAGGAACTGAGATTGGGTAGAAAAGCGTGACCAGAGGAATTGTTAATGCAAAGGTTAACATCCACGTCCTTCTACCTCTGTGTAGGGGAGCTACGGAAGGTGAAGCTGGAAAAGAAGTTTCAAATAGTTACAGGCTTTCCTGGCCCGAGCATAAGCACTTGACACAATCCGATGCTGGCGTTGCTTCAGTTATTGGTAGCCGTCATTCCCAGGTACAGGTAATCCTCCAGAGGGTGCGGAGACATGCAAAATACTCGTTCGTCAAGACACTACAGTGGCATTGCCAAAGAGTATTCAAACACAGAACAATAAAATGTTTCCGTGCCAGACACGGGTAGAAAAGTTGCGTATAAAAATGCACTATAGTGTTTTACAGAATGTTTTTGCTTATGTTGTAAATTTTATTATCTCCTTAGTATAGTTGAATACTCATAATTATAAAAGAAACAGAAAATGCTTGCAGTGGGGCTACTACAGACCCTTTGGCAAAGTTTCTTAAAGAAGTTTCATGCATATCTAAAACTTGGAAGGAAAAATGTTCTGTATGTTTAGACTGAGAATGAAACCATTACACCTTATCACACATGAGTTGTGATGAATTCGGTTTAAATTGTGGATTGCACGTTTCTCAAAGTGTAGAAATGCATGAAGCATTTTTCCAGAAAAAACAAATGTTTAAATCTGCCTACAGGTCCTCATCTCTTTTTTTTGTCTGACTTCTGCACAGAATCCTGGCTGTTTCCCAGTAGAGTTGGAAAGGGGCCCTCGAGGGTTTGGATTCAGTCTTCGAGGAGGAAAGGAATACAACATGGGCTTATTCATCCTTCGACTTGCTGAAGATGGGCCAGCTGTCAAAGATGGCAGAGTACATGTGAGTTTGTCTTCTCTAATCAATTTGTTGATCAAGTCGGCCTTTTGACACATTAATTCACCTACAGTGGCAACAAGCGTTTTTTTCATGAGTGCAGGGTCCCAGCAGGCAGAACAGCATCGGGACAGCTGCCCTTCTTCCAGCTGTTACTGTGCAGTGACAGCAAATGCTGTGGCGGTAGGCTTTTAAAGGAGAAATATATGAACAGCTCTGGCCATCCAAAATGAACTGTCCATCCGTGCTTGAGTTACAATAAGGTACATGTCCCAGGGCGTGAGCAGCAGCTACTCGGGATGCTTTAGGAGCCCAGACAAGAAATTGCACAGTGGAGCAGAAAGCTGAAAGGAGAATCGCTGTCTGAGTCAGTGAATTTGTAAGAAAAGTTTGTGTGTACATTGTGCTATCGCTGTTCTGTGTCTGAAGATATAAGCCTAACTTTTTTCAAAGATTATTATGTTAATTCTTATGTTTGTGTAAGGAATTCACTTTCAAATATTGTAGTAAAAGGAAAATATATGGGTACAATAGCAAAGCGCAATGGTCTGTGAGAGTCTCTGACTCTGACTACTGCCCAGAGCTGAATTTTCAGAGGCTGGAGCATGAAGCTGAGCCAGGTGCCTGTGAGATGCCGTCCCACATGCAGTCCTGGTGCTTCACTGCATGTATGGCCACTGGCACAAGGCTCTGCCTCCATTTGTGCTATAGCTTGTAGAACAGCGCTGACACAGATAGTTGCTGGGGCTACTGTGGGGCTTAATTGGATGTGAAATTCTAAGTATTGTTAACTTCTATTGTCCTAATTCTTTACAGTAATTAGCATTTTCCCTCATGCTTGAGAGACTACATGAGTGTAGTATTTAGTACTAATATTTTCTCTTGTATTGCTCCTTCAAGTGGTGTTACACTAAGCTCCAGGGCTTTGCTTTCCAGGCAAGAGCAACCAAAAGGTTCCCAGCTGACTGTACCGTGCTTTGGGTAGATGACCTGTGCCAGGGCACAAGTTGGTGGGGGGACCGTGATAGCAAGATACTGCTGAAAGCGCTCCAGCTCCCACAGGTCAACTTTCACTCTGGACTGTGGGTCCTGAGCAGTCTTGCGCAAATGCCCCTCCCACCACTTGGCACCGAGTGCCGTACTGTGCAGGGGATGTGTGTATACAGGGATGCGTTTGCTGCGGTGGTGGGTCGTCGCATCCCGTGGGGAACGTGAGCCCTCCGCAGCCCGTGGCTGGTGCTGATGGCTGTGGAGGAGCAGGGCCACGAGCGCTGTGCCGTGTGTCCCCAGCAGCTCGGAGCACAGAGGGGCTGCGCTCACCCAGCGTGAGGTTATTCACAATTTTCACATCATTCGGTTTCCATCCTCAGCTGGAAAATGGTGTCATTTTCTGGCTGTACTTTAAAACAGTGAAGAGGAATTTCTCACCCACTTAATGGCAACTGAGCATGACAGGAGGCACGTCGCACAGTGTGGAGCGTCCTGTCCTGTTGGATGAGTAACCAGCCAGTGACCTCCTTTGGCAGAGACAGGTTATTTAGCAAAGCCCAGACAGTCTCTTAAAACTGCTAATTTTATGCACTAGTGACATCCATTGGCTGATCCATGTATTGCGAAATAGGTTTCATGACCCTTTTTGTGGGGGTGTTATTCCAACCCCTTTCCAGCAGCCTGCAAAGGTAGTGTGAACTGTAATTACCTGCCCAATACCTCTGTAAGTTGCTAATTGGCCTCAGAGACCGTAGTACTGATAACTGCATAGTGGTGATCTCTCCTACCTGGAATAAAAAATCCTTCCCTTACATAAAAGCTGTTCTGCCATGGTAGCGTTCAGCTCTGCATTAAGTGTAGAGAAGTTGCTGTGTTACTTACCTAGTTAGTGTGACATTAAACAGGCGCGTGGTGCCAGGTTTGATGTGGTTCATCCATAAGCTCCCTCCATACAATGATCCAGAATGAAAATACATTCAAGCACATGGCTGTATCTGTCTCATCACTTGTAAATAAATGGAAGATGTGTTTAAGGAACCTGAGATCTTTTATTGAGCTGGCTGAGCAGAAGACCTGCATGAAGAGCTCTGAACCGCCAGAGTGTTGCGTCGCGTCATGTTAATCAGCAGCCATGGAAGGGTGTTGCTATTGCTGAGTGGATTTTAGCATGAGAGGAAAAATAGAAGCATCTGCCTCTGTTTTTTTCTTTCTAAATTAAAAATTAGTTTACGGTGTCAGAGATTCATAAAGACTAACCTGGTTGCTATTTTCTCATCAGGTTGGTGACCAAATTGTTGAAATTAATGGAGAACCCACCCAAGGAATCACTCACACACGAGCCATTGAGCTGATTCAGGCTGGAGGGAATAAAGTTTTGCTGCTGCTGAGACCAGGGACTGGCTTGATACCAGATCACAGTATGTCATCTCAAGCGCTGTTTCGTTTTGAGGGTCCAAGGCAATGAAGTACAGTCTCATAAGGAGACTTTGGTGCTTGTTCACTGAAATAGTTAGCAGTTCCCTTTTTGACAGCTGTGCAGGTGTTCATATTTGTCTTAAAATATAAGGAATATTTTTGGTAAAATTAACACATGACAAGTACCTAGGAATATTACACAGTATGAAATTATTGCATATTTGTAATTGTAATAAGTTTCTCAGCTCTGTCCAAGCTAATCAAGTTTTCCTATACAAATGTGATAATTAACACTGATTGCCTTTTAATTTAAATTAAAATTCTCTATGATACAGTACTCAGTTCAAAATGCCTATACTGTTAAGAATATTATTTCTGTACAGATTTACTTCACTGTTTTTAGCCTTCTAAATTACAGAATGCTTTGTTTTTCAAAACCCAAACTTCAGAAAGCAGGGGGAGAGACAGCTTTGCTGTAAAAATGGATTCTGTTTAAAGTTATGACTTCTGCATCTACAACAGGAAAGCACAACTTTGTAGGAAAAAAAAAAAAGGAAGGACAGAAAACCAAATGCTTGCAGGAGCTCTGAGTTCAGCTACAGAGCACAGAACTGATGGTTTTGAGTCTGACTTAGGAAATGCTCCAAAACTGCAAATCAAAAAGACTTGTGGCTGTGGCAGTATTTTAAAGCAAAGAACACTTTCTCTCCCGGTACATGTTTTAATCTTTTAACCCTTGATGCTGACACCAAGATTCTGATGGTAAACTTCTTAAATTGTAAGGTCACTTTTTCTGCTGAAGAGCTTTTCAATAATAGCGACCAACCATGAGTTTATCCTTTGAAAATTTTAAAGCGCACAGTTTGAACTACCAAATAGTTTGTTGTGTTCAGTCATTTACAGGCAGCAACTGGCATCCACTCAAGGGACAAAATCTGCTCAGAACTTTCTCCATTTCTTTCCTCCAGAGAGCTAGAAGATGGCTCTTAGCATCTTACTGTTCCAGCCTGCACAGCACAGTAAAATCAGTGAATTAGCGCATGGCACGGAAACAGGCCATCTGTGAACTGCGAGGTCTGTTCTGTGCCATCTTGCTAGATTCCTGGCTGGCTGGGTTTGTCTCTCACACTGAATTACCTACTCATTAAGGGTGAAAGTTAAATATAGTCCTCCTTGTGTTCTGATGAGCTTCTGCTGAGGTCCTCTTTTAAAATCAACATCTACAAGCTAGAAAAGAGGGAGGCAGTGTGAGGGCATCTCCAGCTCTCTCCTTACTAACAGCTATTTAAGCTTGATATAATTCAGCAGTGATAAATGGTGTTTATCCTGCACCACGAGGGCAGCGCAGTAATTCTCTGGAATCACTCCTGGCCCTCTTGTTCATGGAAATCTCCTGAGTCTGAGGTAGAAACACAGAATCATAGAAGAGTCTGAAGGAACCTCTGGAGACCATCTGGCGCAGCCCTCCATCAAATGTGAGGCCTGAGACTGGGTTAAGCAACTGAGATTAGATCAGCAACTGTGGAGAAGGGAAGGGTTTTGTCGCCTCTTGTCTTGCTGTTAATCATACATTTCTGATTGAAATCTTGCTTGCTGTACTCTGTGATTTTGGTATGTAGTTCTGGGCTTTTTCTCTTCCTCCTTCAGGTTTGGCTCCTTCCAGTCTGTGTCCCTACGTGAAACCTGAGCAACATTAAGGGCTTTCAGTGCTTTTCTTGGTTTTTCCTTAAAGACTTGGTAAATCTGCATGTCTTGTGTTTCATCTCTTCCTATTATTAAAGTGCAAAGCTATGAATAACCTCAACTTTTCACTGTTTTCAGTTTTCTTTTAGCATAACAATTTCAGTTCATTTGGGTTTTTTATATTAAACAATGTAGGTCAGGGACTTTCTATTTTGCAATTTTGCTATGTAGGCTCTAAAGTTGTGCTGATACAAGACTGTGTCGGTCCCGCAGAGATCGTGCCAGCATTCTAAGCACAAGTTTTTTCCCAAATCGCATCTTTACAGTTGTTGTAGGTTGTAGAACAATGCAATATAGAAAACTGACTAAATAAGACTTTGAGAGTATGCCACTACGTAATCTTTTTTAAATTGAAGATTTCATATAACATCCTGGAACCTCAGTAGTATGCACATTTCTAAACTATTTAGTGATTTTTTTTTTTTTGTCTTTATTTAGTCAAATCTCTCGCTGTTCACTTCCAGGTGATTGGGATAGTTATAGTCCATCTTCGTCAAATGTAATATATGAAGAACAGTCACCATTATCTTCATCTTCACATTCTGCTTCCCCATCTGAAGTGTGTTATTTACCAGTACCAGGAGAAGCTTTAAGGAGAGTTCAGCTGTCTGAGAAACTGGAACAAGCAAAGAACACTGTGCCTGAAAAGATAAGCACTTTAACTGAAAACCAGTTTGAGATGAAGCCTCTGTCTTCTCCCCAGGGAACAAAGAACAGATGGGAATGTCCCTCCAGCCCTGGGTTTGAAATCACAAAAGGTAGTTTGGAATTAGGGACCAGAAGAGACAGATCTGCAAGTCCAGAAAAGTTGGTGGCTGCTGAGGGACACCCTCACACAGGATTCCACAGCCCCAGAAAAGGGGATCCTGAAAAAACATACGGCAATCTCTCACATAAACCTGACAGTTCTAGAGTGAGTGAGAGTAAACCCACAGAAATAGGGATGAACAGTAGTAACAAAAAAGAGTATTCCAGTGGAAATCAAGGAAGGTCTGCCAGTCCCCAAAAGCATCTCAGTAAGCAAGGAAACGTAGAAACGGTAGGCAGGTTACAAGAATATCAAGATAGAACAACTGGTGGCGATAAGAGGACTGTTGAGCAATTGAAAGGTGGAAATGGTAAAACAGGAGTCACCAGGAAAGACGCGAAGCAGAAAACTTCTGAAAAGACGGAAGGGTGGTCTCCAGAGCGACAACGTGCTGCATTTCATGAGACTAATCTTCCATTCCGTGACTCCAGGAGAAACACATCTGAAGACGAAAAAATAAAGAAGTCAAACTCTGGAGAGCCAAGTTCCAGCAGATTCAAAACTTCCAGTCTTTCCAATATTCCACTGCTTTCCATGGAGAAACAAAGAAGGCTAGAAACACAGGAAACTGTTATGCTGAACAGACAACACAGAGAGAGACACATGGAGCTGCCCGATGAAACCAAAGATGATGGAATTTCCAAATCTGAGAATAGTTCTCCAGTCAAGAAAACACCGATAACTCCTGGACCTTGGAGGGTACCAAGCGCATGTAAAGTCACCCAAACAGCAGGTGTGGCTGAAAAACGGGTTTGACTGACACTTTTTTTTTTAGAACATGTTCTAATCAAGTTTCTAATAATGGTCATTTAAAAGCATTGTTTCTTTTCACGAAGTTGTCCTTTTTTTTTCAGAAACTGGTTAGAGGGTAGAAAGTATTTGATTCGTTCTTAAATTATCTAAGCTGCATGAAGGACCTTTTGGATTGCTTAAATGAAACTCTTCCATAAGCTGCTGTCCCCTTGTCCTTTTGAAGGCGGTGTTCTGCTGCTCTCGACGTTGCACTGCTACGGCTTTCTCAGATAGTATTGTGAGTTTCTGAACAAAATTATTTAATGCCTATATTGCCAATGTGATCATGACTCACTTCTTGTTCTTGTGCCAAGTTATCTACTGTATCCAGTCAATCTAATCCTTCTCGTATGTATTCCAGTCACAGGAAAGGCAAGGTTTTGTCTGAAATGGGTATTTTTCTCAAGAGCATGTTGCATGTTTACATAAGGAAATACACATGTTCTTACTGGTTCAGTAAGAAGTCGGGTGAGTTGGTTCTATCAATTCTAGGGCAGCAAATGAGCCACTGATGCTCTTCAATTGATGTTTTTTCTTAAATTTTTATACCTAATACAAAATCCTGTAGATAAAAATTATATTTGACATAATCAATGTTTTGTAATTTTGCTTTTTATGAACACAGCAAAATTGCTTTATTTTCTTGATTCATAAGGAGGCTTATAACAAGTGTTTGCAAACATCTGTCTGAAAAGAGAAAATTCTGGGTTCTGTTAAATAACATAATTCCTTTGGTTTCACTTGTGGCACTGTGTCATCCTTAGCGTTCTTTGTAAACATAAGCAATGAGTGCACATTTGTTTTCCGCCTCATTGTGGTGCTGTGTACTGAACTCCCATCTTTAATTATTTAATGCTAGTTCAGGAATCGGATTTTTTCCCTCTGCAGAGATAACAGCTGACCTTTAGGACAGAACCAACTGCCATAGTAGCTTCTTAAATGAAGTTCTTGCCTGCGTATATTAGAAGTCTCCCATACGTTACTTTGAATGTGTGATCTGTTCTAAGAGTGCTAAATAGGATGATATACAGGGTACATGAGACTTAATATCTATTGTTTGGGCTATAATACATATTTTAAAAAGAGGAACGTTACCACCAGAATCTACTGACACATCAGTCCTACAGCTGTAAGAACAGCAGACTGCATAAATTGAAGGGTTTTATTTTCTTCATAGTTCTAGTCATGATTTCCTGACATGTTAGGCTTTTAATGACTGCAAAAAAGTGGTAGAAGGAGCCCATGGGTCGTTTGCAGGAGAAAGAAGTGTACAAGGTCAAGCTTTACTTACTCATATTAAAATTCAAAATAAGACGATTTGCTATTTGAAGGTGAATGAGTCAATATTTCGTTTTGGCTTTGAAACATTTAATGTTTTTAAAGCTTAATGAAGTACAGTGAATCAGTTCTGAGTTGAATTCTTTAGAAGTACAGATGACTACTCAAACAGCTTTTTAAACAAAGACTTTGAAAATTAAATAGACTTTAAAGCAGATCTGAACTGTGCTCTGCTGCTTGACATTGGATGATCCACTGAGATTTGCTGTGTAGCATAATACATACAAATACTCCATGTTGTGGAGTATGACTGTGAAAATATTTAATACTTTGAAGTAGCCTATGTAGATATTAACCATGTATTCTTAACAAGAGATTCTGTTTTATGTTGAGTTGTATGCACTTGCCCTAACCGCTGAGTACAGTAACAAATTCAGATGTTTAATACAAAGATGAATTAGCACCACTGAAATTATTTCCCTGTCATCATACCCCTGTATTTTTTCTATATGTTAATGTGACCTGATTTCGTGTCTTACCTGTGTGTGATTTCTCCTTCCATAGAACTTGTATCTGTACTTACTGTATCAGATGACTTAGCAATGTGGCCTTGGAATGCTAAGCAACGTATGGATGTACTGGGTGTAAATGTTTATATATTGTACAGCACCTTTATACATACTTCTGAGGTTCTGACTAGAGACAGACCTGTAAATCGCTCATTATTTTTTATATAGATATTAAAAAGAAACTCCAGTTCATGGCCTGTTGGTTCTGCACTGTATAAAATAGATTCTTCGTTGACTTTCAGTGGTGCGATACTTTAAACAGCTGAATCTATGACCCAGGTTTTACCCACAAACATAGTACTCTTCTGGAAAACAAATGCAATTTATTATTGGAAGTTTCTTTGATTCCCTGTTCAAATAACAAATGTTCAACAAAGGTGTTACAGAAATCATCAAGTCATGTAGAAACAGTTGTTAATGATGAAATACTTGTACTGTAGGTTTATTTGCACATTTTGATATATAAAATTGTCATCTCCTTTTACATCTTACAACTTTTCCTTGTACAGAAAATAGCTGTAAACAATTTACTACCAAAAATTCTTATGCCATCTTACCCCTTATGTGAAAGAATGAAGCTATGAAAAGTTCCTCAGTTTTTGCTTTTTTCATTACTAATATAATAGAAGATAGTAGAGTCAGTTAAGGAACATCTACGTTTAACAGATGTCTTTAAAACATTTTGTTTCTCTCCTATGCCCTTTCTAAACATTATTCTGCTTTTGGGCGAGGAAGTCTTTGCCGCATCTCTTCCACTGAACTGATCCGCACAACGGATTTCTTCCTCGGCTATTCCAGTGTAAGGCACTATTGCAGTGCGGAGCTGCAACAGCTTCTCAGAACGCGGAGCAAAGCTGGCTGTCAGAAGAAGACACGCCAGGATGCCCGCGGTACAGAGCCCGGGCTAAGCATGACTGAGGTGTTACGGGGAACAAACAGCGAAATATTCTATAGTTGACAACGCTTTACTTGTAGTTTGTGTTTTAAGGTTGTTCTCATGTAACTAATGTTTTCAAAAAATGATCATTTATTTGCAGAAGACCCAACGTAAGCCAACCAGCATGAATCTGTTATATTGCTTAACTGTCAACGTGGAGGCAGAATTCATCTTGTGCAGACCAAATTTCACTGCGTCCTGCAGTAGTTCAGGGTAAAGAGGCAAAGCCTCAAGCACGCTGAGCTTGTAAGAAAAGAAATACTTCTCAGCACATTCAGATAAATGCACCTAAGTATTATCAGTCCGAGCAGAGCTCTGAAGAAGGATGCACAAATTGAAAAATTTCAGTGTAGCTCCAGAGCTCTCTGAAAAGGATGACGCTAACAGGAGGCCCGACTCTTCACTTGTCACACGCACAGGATTCAGATTTTACAGAAACAAGGCACCTGTAGCAATCATCGGTGTCCCTCCAGTAGGAGCTCTCGTGTGGCTTTTAGTGTTCGATGCCCCACGCTGTGTGCACACAGTTCCTGCTATTTTCAATGCCAGCTACTAGTATTTGGCCCCATTAATTCTCTTTTGCTGTGTGTCCATGCCATGGGATGACTTTGCTAATTAGACCAGCTTATTCTGTATGTTATAGAACAGTAAAGCAGAGGGAGAACTTTCGATATGTACGCTGAGAACCTGTTAAAAAAATCACAATTACAGATTTCTGTAGTTTGAGAGCACCTCTGCTTTTTGCCCAAGCTATTGGTTATCTTCTCTGGTCTCTTTCTGGTGGAGAGGGCTGAGTGCTGATGTTTGGTCAGTTCACGGTTTAATTTTCCATAACTGAAAAGAGATACGGAGAGTGAGTATTGGTCTGAAAGCCATAGGTCTGAATGCTTTTCATCTACAGGTAGAGCTCAGTCTCCTTTGCCCATCCTGCGTTGAACGCTCTGCTCAGCAAGCTCTGATTTAGAAGCGTGAGCCACAGGAGGACTGTGTCTTCATTCTAAAGGGAAAGAACCCAGGATTCTGACTAATGGCTTTAAGCGGGCACTGAAGACCTGAACAGGGCTGAAATTTGTCAGCCCTGTCCTCCCGCCTGCCAGACTGGCTCAGGGAGCTGGAGGTTCATTCAGCATGGTCTGTTCTCTGAATTACCATGTAGAGGGAGCCTAATTCAAACTCGCGAGCTTTCTGCTTGGGTGGGAGGAATTTGGCAATGGTACTAACGTGACCCCTACAAGATGTTTCCTGTTAGTTTGTATGGGAGTTGTTATACTTACTCTGATATTGAATCCTAGAAGATCACTTATAACACCTGAGACAGCAGAGAGTATTACAACACGTGTTATATTGTAGATTAATGGATTCATGGTCAGTCCATACAGCCTAAATGGAGTATCTAATTCCTGCAGTGAAAGGAAAAAAAAACCCAACGCATTAGTGTTAGTCCATACCAGAAGGAATTAATCTTCTGACTTTCAGCTTAATACTGGCGCTCTGGCAGACTTTGCTAATCATGCTCTGCCTCTGTATCCTTACTTAAACGTTTGTACAGAAATTCCCACTCTATATTTCAGGCCTCCCAGCTCAAGATGTTTTCTAACAAACAGCCATGCTGAATCTGAAAAGTCTCCTTTGTAGCAACACAACTAGAGCTTAACACAACAGGCTGTAGAATTTGTCTAGACTAACTTATGTGGCTCTTCTAGACTATGCTCTTTCTCTTCCAAATATCTACTCTGCTACCGTCAACAAGCTTCAGCAGCAAAGCTGCTGAAGGAAAATTAAATTCAAGTAGTAAGGAGACATGCTGTGTTCATACTCACTAAATCATAGTGAGCCACTACTAATCAAAGGTTTGCAGCACTAATTAACCACATAGGTCTTGCATTACTTAATCTTATGCCATGGCTATAGAAGCACAGAGAAACTCCCTTTGTGAGAACTAACTTACCTAATTACGACAAGAGAAATGGGAAGAGCAAAAACACACTGTCATTGTCATTAGTCATTGCTTCCATAAAATTTAGCAACATGTTTTTAGGGAGAGTAGCTTACCTTCAGTAGCTTTGTAGATAGTTTCAAAACATTGTTTACTAGAGACAGCTGTTCTTTCTTGTTTGGCTTCTTCTCCATCTTTAGGTATAAGTTTATCTGTGACAGAGAGACATTGCAGACCAGATGTTAATATTCCAGCACTAGCCCCAACTAATTTCTAACTGAGGGAAATTAGAGCCATTTTCTGCAGTCTATTGTCACTCCTAAAGAAGCGATGCATCCACAGACAGGAATTAGCAGTGATATCATCGTTCTTTTTCTGATTGACGTGGCTAACACGTGTTAACCGAAAGATAAAAATAATGTAGAATTTGAGTCTGTCCAAATGTTTAACAGCTTGTCCCTCCCCAGCTGTACAGTGTTTTATTACCTTCTGTCCAGCACAAGTGTTGATTTCTAAATTTTAAAATTTGATTCCAGTATTTTCTAAGCTGGTTGAAATGCAATAATTGTATCCAAACACGCCACAAAGCCAAAGGGGGGAGAATAAGCTAAATGGAGATACCTGCTCAGTGAGCAAGATTGAAATATTACTGTATTTCTTGTTGGTTTCGGAGCCCAAAGATGCCAGACGTAGTAAAAAGAGAAGAAGTGCTGCCTCCCAGATTAGGAACTCCCAGTTGTAAGCTGCATTCAGAAATGTTTTGTGACCCTTAAGAACCTGTATTGAACAAAAAAAATGCCAATGTCAGTAACAAGTTCTTACTTGCCCTTACTCCTCTTCTGAACAGACATCCATGCTCTATAGCTACTGACAATTTTTCCCTTGAACTGTAGTTCAGTCATGTAACTAGGTTAAAGTAAAAGGTCTTGTTTCTAACCTGGCTTTAGCTTGAAATTTGATTTTTTTTTTTTCCTGCTTAAAAAAGGATGCTGCTTCTTTCTCTTTCCTCCCTCTTTCCAATTAACTGGTAATAAAACGTCTTTCCTTTCATGTGTGCTTCTCCCACTGGCAGCCTTAGACCACCACAGCCATGCTAAGCTGATGCTGCCTTTCCCAGTATGTACTCATCGGGTCTAATACAGCGGAACCGGGATTGTCATTACTTCCTCCAGAAACCTGTGGCTTAGAAACGCAATCACAGCAGTGACAGTCAGTATCATCGATCATAATCATCGATCTTAACTGCTACCGCAGCTGCGTCCTCATGGTATCAAGAACTTGCCTAAACACTGTAATGCATCTCTTGCCAAAAACAAAGAAACCAAGAAAACAGCTCCAGCATTAACACTGCTTACTAAACAGAAGGTTTAGTTATTGACCTGCTTTTCAACAACAGTGGTTAAAGAGGGTGCTGCAATCAGCCATCTTAAATAAAACGTCCTGTGAACACTTGAGGTACTTAGGCAGAGTCCTTTGTGCACAAAAGCCTATGTGTGTCCTGCAATTTTCCTAATGATTATAAAAACCCCAGACTTTCCTCTGCAAACATAGAGAATGAACACCTATTACCAACTAAACACTACAAAGCTTTTAAAAAATGCAAACCCCTCCATATTACTTTGGAGACAAACAGCTATAGTTCAAGCACTTTGTTGGTTGGCAAAAGAAAAGCCTCCAGTAGCTTAGGGGTTTTTCCCCCTGCTTCTTTAAAAAAAAAAAAAGTTAAAATCTCACCTGGGCACAGCATATAAAAGCAATTGAAAGAGCCAGTAAAAAGACTGATGATACGACAACATCCACAGATCGCTGGGGGCCTCGCCTCTGTAGGAACAAAGACACTGAGTCAGGCCTAAGGTTTGGATGCAGAGCTGTGAAGTCAGGGCTCACACAAACAGCTGTAATTGTTTAACGGTTCAAGCAGTGCTGTCCAGAGTGCCAGGCAGCAATGAGGTAAAGTACATGTACCTAGAGACTGGGTTACACCCTCGGTAATAATCAAATGCACCCATCTTGGATCAGAACTCACCTTTAGATAGGAACGAAGGGATAACCAGATCTTAATGTTTTCTACCTTCTTGAGTCTAAAGTGAGGAATTTCGTATTTCCTGGCTTTCCGAGCAGATGTAATGTGACTAAAAAGTTTGGCAAACAAAAACCTCTGCAAATTAAAAACAAAAACATATGCACACAAACATAAATTAGTCTAAACCAAAAAAGATTGCTGGGGATTGCTTAGTGGTAACTGGCAGAAAAGGTTAGCCTTGTGGCACAGTGGGGAAGCCTAATGGGGGGGCCTTAGTGCACGACCTCTCGGGTAAATAACAGTAGTCATCTCGTGTATGGCAGAGGTGGAACTGCTGTTGCTATGCAAGATTAGCCACAAAGCTCTCGCTCAAACAGTAAATAACACCAGCCTGCCTACCATGCAACATTTACAGCCACTTTGACAAAGCTACTGCCCACAGTCGTGAAGGAGCTGAACGTGATGCAGCCAACTATCTAATGCTCCATCTTGGAACAGGCCTACTAAGTAGGCTTTTTCTTCTTCACAAGCAGCTCCGTGTTGAAGCATGCACTTCAAGTGCCATTTCAAGGTGTTAAAAGGTTATTTTTCCCTTGGGGGCAGGGGGCAGGAAGAGCATTGACAGGTTTAAGTTTGTGACTGATGAATAGGAGTCTTCCCGGACTCCTCTACCTAAACTTCTTGGACATCTTACCAGCTTTGACACTTCAGCTTGCTGAGACATGCTTGTCTTGCCAGTGTCTTCAGTGATAGGCAGCAAGGATTTGGTAGAACACCTGCCCCAGGGTTCATGAAAGGCATCAGTACATTTAAACCTACCTGTTTGTATGTTCTCTCAGCAACACACATCATGAAGAAAAACATCCAGGTTAAGCAAAGTCTTTCAAGGAAGTTGATTGCAGACAACACAATGACAGGAGTGCTAGCAGGTGCTCCACAAAAGATGTGCAAAAACTCCATTAGAGAAATTGAGCACAGCTGCTCCAGGTTATCTGTGCAGAAGAGTCTGTAGAGGAATGGTAGGAATGCTAATCCAATGGTGATGATGTTTCCCAGCATTTGATAACCCACTCCTTGCTGGTAGGCATTAACCTGGCAAGCAGGAGCAAAAATAGGATGATTATCTGGGTTTTTGCATCAAGGAAAAGGCATGCTGCTGTGGCAGCATTAATTCAATCAACCATTCAGTTCCCCTTCCGTTCAAAGGACATACATAGCCTAAAACAATTCCACCCATTTCAGTCCAAAACCAACAACAATCAGTCAATAAATAATAAAACCACCACCTTCAGCACACTGCAGAGACACAGCCAACAATAATCGGCACTGATTAGTCTTCAACAGGACCTCCTAAATTTTGGTTTATGCAATTTTTAAGTAAGAACATTTGGGACAACTGTATTTGGAGTTGAGGAGGGACCAGTTTTATACTGCGCTTCATATCTGCATATATAGCCATTTGCAGGTTTTTTGGTGGTTGTTTTTTAAAGCGTGAGGGAGAGAGGTTGCAATGCCTTACAGCCCTCTTACCCTGCTCATGATAATCCCACTGATCTCCAGCACAGACATGTCCACCTTCTTACAGTCATTCCCTTCCCAGATCAGTGCACTCACTTTTGCAGATGCTGGACTTGTATTCTGCAGCCAAAACAAATGATTCTATAACAGAGAAAAGAATGCAAAAGGCATATGATCTATTTCTGTCCCGCTATTAAATAATGCTTTTTCCTAGAAAGTATTTAGATTGAGGGGCGGATTCCAGATTTGTCTTTGGGTGAAATATTTTGGTTTGGGATTAGCAGTGGTCCAGATAATACCGGGGGGGAGGAGCGAGTTGATCATTGATACTATTTAGATCATTCCAGACTTCCGTGTGATTAGCGTGGTTGACGGAACGGGCTCATCCAGCATTAGATTGCTCACATTATACCAACAGCATTCAGATGTGTCTTTCACATTATTTGGGCAGACAGAGGGGAAAAGGGGGCATGGGGGGGTGTGCAAGTGCATGCGTGGAATCTTTCATAGTATTCTCAGCCACTGGATACAATCAACAAACCTGCTGGAAAACATCTTCCTTCAAATCCCGCCTGGTACCTCTTACAGTCACTTCCTCACTGTCGCTGGTGCAGGATGAGCGACACTCTGGCCCGTGAAGCAGATCGTCCCAAAGCATATCTTCTGTCTCAGAGTCATGGCGAGTACTTTCCGAGTCTCTCCGGGTCACACTACAGCTCCGGGACCCCACACTAAGGCAGGGCCTCGAGTCCTTTGAAGACGAGCAAAATTTACACAGCACAGCCCCACACCCAATTTGCAGAACCACCTCCTCCTCCCCCCCAGCAATCGGCTAAATCAGCTTCCTGGGGCAGTCGAGAACCCCCAGTCACACCCACTTGATGCAAACTGTTAAAGACAATATTACTCAGTGATAGTTTCTGCAACCAGCATTTCTACACAGGAAGGCACACAGGCAGCATTAGTTCCCCACCTCTATTCCCAACTTTACAAAATAAAAATTGACTTACTCATTCTAATGCAAAAGTTTTTTGGCTTTTGCATAGATTTCATTTATATTTTATATTTATTTATAGATTTTTAGATTTATAATTTGATATTCATATATTTTATTTCTATTTTATTTTCAGGTGGGGGGAGTGGCAGGGGGGAGATAAAAAAATGAAGTGAATGAGTATATATCACAGAATAGATTTATTTCTTCATTTTAAAATAAAAATTTATTAGCATAAAAGCTACAGTGCTGCCTCCCAAACCACAAGAGTAATTGTAGCAATTCAACACGAGCTATTAGAGGCAGCTTGGACCATACTATGCTGCCAATAGAGTGATTTTTTTTGTTTGGTTGGTTTGGTTTTGTCAAGCAAAGTAGTATCCTCACAATTGTGAACAAAGCTTACAAAGCTGCAAACAAGCAGGGAGGGAGGCCACACCTTATACCTGAAGATGCTGAAGCACTGTCATTTAATAACAGTCTATTCTAATGGGGAGGATGTCCCTGCACTGGCCAGGCTCGGTAAAGCTCTGTCTCTTGAATTTATGACCATACCTGACTATATAATGTGGATTCTAGTTCAGATTCCATGACACTATCAGAGTCTCTGGCACCTTTAAGGGCTTGCTTGACCTGCCAAAACCAAAGGAAAACCAACTCATTATCCATAGCAAAAAATTGTGTGGAAAATGGCATAAATCCAACATGAGTACCTGTGAGACAGCCTGGTTCAAAGAAACAAGAGGCCTCTTTTTCTTCTCTTCATAGCTATTGTCACTGGAAGCCCCTTCTACATTCTGGCGTAACAAGATCCTTTGTGCCATTGCTTCAGCATCCTCCTCACTCGAAAGCTCATCAGAAATGCCACCTCTGTTGGCGCAGTCATCCTAGAAGTACAGCAGTCAAAATAAGACTAAGGCACCGAAAAAGGACCAACCTGAATTGCATCAAACCAAAGGTTCAAGGCCAGTGCTGCTACTACACTGGTATACACAGTCATCTCTAATTACCTGCAAAAGCCAGCAGAAGATGATCTCCACAGAACATGCAGAAACAGAATCCAACTTAGCATCAGAGACATCACAAATTTTAACTCCCTACCCCGGCCCTTGCCTTGCCACAGAGGTAATGAGAGGGAATCTTGGGTGGGGTGGAGTTGGATTTGGGGCAAGGGCAGGAAGAGGAATAGGCAGCAGCAGCTCTTGGCTGTGTCTTACCAGCAACCTTAAGCCCAGAACAGATGTATCTACAAGCTGGTGGCTAGCAGACCCAAAATCATGAGATGTGTCCCCCTACACCTAGCTCTGCTCCTTTCCAAAGGCCTAGAAACAGAGGAGTTGGGATGGCACAGTACTACGGTGTTCCGCACAGATCCTAATCTAAGTTCTTCACGTGGGAGTTAACACCTTACCGACACAGAGGAGCCTCAAAAGTAACTCCACAAAGCTTTATGTTTTAGAGATTTTAACAGAGGTCACGATGCTTTAAGTCTGTCTTTCTCTCTCCCCAGGGGATGTTTCAGTCTTTATTTTCCTGCCTTCCCCTGAGAGGATATTGTGGGGAACTGTTTGCAAGGCAAATTATTTTACAGAACTGCTTTTAAAAATTGCTAATTTATTTATTTTTAATCATTATCAGCAGTCTTCCTTAACTGAACATCTTGTGATCAGAAGTCTCTACAACTAAACAAGCACCTTGGTAAAACAGACATTTTCCAGGATTGTCTGTGTTTGACATACTGGACTATTGTAACAGATGAAAAGATGCTGACAGTAAAGTGTTAGCACCATGTCAGCTGTTCAGTCGAGAAGTAGAAAGGGTTTTCAGGTTTCCCATATGCAAGCAAAGATTAGTAGAAGAAGGGAATATCTTGTATTAGATCAAACCACACAGTTAAGTATCAACAAACTTTTGGGCACATACAGAATACACTGAAATTTCCGACTCCAAATGGATCTTTCCTGCCAGTACCTGATGGCTCTTTTCCCCATCGGAAAGTTTATTTTTCTCTTTGAAGTGCAACAGCCTGTATTCAGATCTGGCATGTCTGTGCTTAATGACATTATTCACAGCATTCACACCATTTTCTGTCTCAGTCCCTTTCTCAGCTACCAACTTTACTCTTCTAATCCTATGAGAGAAAATACAATTAAATGCTTTTATGTCAGAGAAAAACTCTTTGAGGAAAACATCATGGTCTCTCACTTGCCACACAGGTACAACATTAAACAATATAGCTAAGGGAATACATAATTGTCTTCTGCTGACCGGCTCTTTGTGTCCTGATTCTGTTGAAGAGACTTATATTTGCTTCAATCTCACTGGATGGTTCTTTTGTAACTCTAATAGTATCTTAAAACTTCTAAACCAAGAGGGAAATTTTTTCTTATTATTATTTTCAAAAAAAAAAAGAGCAATGCAAAAAAAAAAAAAAAATAGCAATTCAGAAGACAGGAAGCCCTCATCAAGAGAAAGGACCTGTCAGTTGAAAACTCATCAAGAAACTCACCTGAGAAAACAGCAGAAGACAATGAAATATTACCCCAAACAATCTATCCTCCTTTTCCTCGAGTTACTTTTAGAAAAAATAAGGTGGTAAAGTGGGATGACTATTCAAGCAACTTAAACCAGAAGGCACAACTCCTTCTGGAAATCAGGTAAAACAATAATATAATTTGAGCATACACATTCAAGAAAGGTCACTTATCTGATAAATAAAAATAAGCTCCGCCACTTTCTGCAACTCATCTAATGCTCAGTTTTAGCTATAGTGTGAGACATGGTATGATCTCCTAATAAGGACATACCAAAAATTAATGAGTAATCAGCCTCCTACAATACCAAGAGTGCTTTTAGTTCAAAACAAACTAGCTGGCAGACTTTGGGGATGTCAGTGACAGTATACATTCTGTCTTCATTTTCCAGATATCAAATTGTTCACAGTGTCATTACAAATACACCAAACCCAGTGAAGATCACATACCTCCTTCGGAAAAGCATACTAAATAAATTGTTAAGAATGGATGCAGATTCAGACTGCTCTTCTTTACTGTTTTTGTCAGATGAAGACCAACTGTTCCCATCGACACCCACAGATTTGCGTAACTTCCTGATTTTTAAAAAAAGGAGAATTAAATTTGCATAGCAAGCTACTTTTCGGTCTTTCTTAAAAGATCTGAATCAGATTTGAACAGTCTTTTAGATGCTCTTTTTCTTAAGTCATGCAGACAGAATGCTTATTTCCAAATAAACTAAATTTTATTTGGATTAACAGAAGTTATGCGTATACCCACAGGACATCAGTATATCGCTAGTAAAGGATGCAACAGACAAAATCTGGACACCATCTTTACTGTAGAAATCTAATGGAGGCAAAACTCTATCCACATCCAACATCCCTGTGTTCAAACACATTACATCAGTGCTTAAACTGAGTCAGACACCTAACAGTTAAACATCTAGTAGATGAACCGTAACATCTCCCACATGCACAAACAAATTGCCAGCAATGAATCCACCACAGTCATCTCTGTCATCATTTGCCTGTTCTCAACACACATCAGCAATTCCCTGCAGTTAGTGCCAAAGCAGGACACCAGACTGGTTTGCAAAACCTTGAAGATGCCTTTCTGCACAGAATGCCCTCCTCTGGCCACAAAAAGAAACTGTATTAAAAGCTACATTAGAAAAAGGCCCAACTGACAACTAAACCAGACCTATCGTAGCCTGGTAGATTTGCAGCATTTGTCTTGGTTATGAGAAGATTACAAGCAAGACAGAAAATACTCATTTTCACATTTATGGTTAAATAATACATTTACATAACAATAGAAGATATTTACCCATTAACTTCTACCACGAGCAATCCATCATATGCTTTGATGCCAACAAACGAACCCGTTACCCTGCTCACCTCCTCCGCCTGCTGAGTCCGTTGTTTCCTGAAGGTTTGTTGATCTGGGTGGACACTATTTGACAGTGAACAGTTCCCATCAGTAACATAAGGCACATTGGTCCCATGACTTCACTTGCATTCACAACAGGCATCATGAAATACAACACAACTGCTATGACTGAAAAGGAGAAAATTGTATCAAATGCAAAAATTAAGAGCACGGCCCAGTTCTTCTGTCTTAACTATTTACTTTTACTCTGTTTTATAATTTCTGCAAATACTAGTGCCACACATCTTGAAATCTATGTTAAGTAGGTTTCAGATAGGATCCTTTTGCTTTAGATTATGGACTACAAAATGATGTCATGTTCCCTGCAGAAAAAGGATCGTGGCACAGACTGCTACTGCCCCTTACCTTGCATAACATAGAGCACCAGAAGCCACATAAAAATACGCTGGGAAGTAACCTGTATCCACCACTGGCTGAATAATGGAAAAAATACAACTCTCACAATTCCTTTCCGAGTTAGCGATGTCCAGGGAATTTCAGGCTTGGCTTTGGCAAATGTAGAGCCTTGGAATTAAAGGAAAAACAAACAAGTCATAAATTGTGAATTACAAGAATTTCCTTACTTACGACTTCCTCTTTAGCCAAGACCAAACCCTGCCAGAAGGCTGCAGTTCAGAAGGGTGACAGCAGCCCAACTTCAGGCGCTCGTCCAATCTATACAGCCCGAACAGGCACGTCTAAAAGTAGCCCCTCATCTTATCTGAGCACACCGGCTGCTGACCTACCCAAGTCTGCTCTCACCAACCACTTAGCACAGCTTTTGCTGAACCACCCCGAATTCCTCCTGCCTCTGCTTTCAGGTTTTCAGTGCTCCTTTTGCACCAACGCTAGCAAGCACAGGCATCCTACCCTGCCGGTAAGATCTGGGGCTTCAACAGCGCTCGGTGCTGGTGCCGCTGCCAGAAAGCTGGATGACTCAGGCTGCGGGCAGCCGCTTAACAGTTCAAGAAAAAATACCGGCCAGAGAGCAGGTTCGCCTTTCCCCCACCCTGCGCAAAGCAGCGATGCATTAACGGCTGTGCGGGGACGCCGGGCACCAGCATCTCTCTCACGGACCGCTCACCTCTGATTAAATCCACGTCGATCAGATCAGGCTGAATGTGACCCTTCTTCTTAGGCTTGTTTTTGAAGCCCTACGAAGCCGAAAACAAAGGCCCGTTAGCTGCGAGGGGAGCCGAGCCCGGGCTGCGAGGGCGGCGGGAGAGCCCGGCCGCTGCCGCTACCTTCATCTCGGTTTGTTTGGGG
>NW_008794598.1:541304-560507 GCF_000699145.1 Aptenodytes forsteri | reverse complement strand
AGGCAGCACCAGGAGAGCGCCGAGCGCGGCTCCGCCCCGGCCGCCCACCGCCGCGGCTCTAGAGCAGAAATAAGCAGCCAGGCCGTAAAGGACAAAATCAGACTTTGTTTATTAAAAAAATACTTTACAGGAAAAAATTCTATGCATTCCGTTGGACTATTTTACAAAGAAATAGCTTAACAGTTTGACACTCGTGTACAGTCAGCTACTGACAGAAATGCACTGCGTTAGAGTATTCACACAGAGGCTCGAGCGCTTCGTCGCTGCACTACTCATTGTAAAACCTCTTTGAAACACTTGCTAATGTCAATAAATACACTAAGGCCGCACAAAGCAAACAGTCTTCCAGGCAATTGTACACGTCCCTCTGTAGGCAGAGACCTTAGATAAATTAAAACCACAGAAAAAATCGTAGCTGCCAATCAAAATCAAATTAAATCACAAAAACAGCAATACAGAAGTCTCTTTACATGTTGTACAAAGAAATCAGAAGCGTATGTATTTCTCTAAACACTCGGAGCGCCCCGCAGACACCTCCTCAGCCCCTGTGCCATCGCCCCCGAGGCTGCCACATGCCGCTGGGATTTCTCACCGGACAGCATAAGAATATACAGGACGAGCTTTCGGGGGAGAGAGGCCACTGTTCTGGGAGTAAAAACAAGCGCTCCCCTCTTCTCGCACCCCTCGAGCAAGTACAGAGCTGCCAACACTTGGCACTCCTCGGAAACTACAATTTCAGAGTTTATTACTCAGTTGATTCAGACCTGAAAACGGCAGGCCACGCCAGATGAAGGACTTGAGCTCACGCCTGTGGGAAAAGCTCTGACAATTAGCCTTGTCCAGGGGAACTGAACTGTAACATGCAGGAAAACTGACAGAGTACAGTAGAGAGCCCTTTTTCTGTATGGCAAGATCTATACCTGTGAAAAGTGTTGATTATAAATCCCCTGAGAACACTTCGCCGAGTGTCCCACCCTCCTGGAAGAGAACGTGTCGAGTATCTGCACAAAATGACTTGTAGCATGTCTAGAGGAGAGAGGAAATTGAAGCTAACTGGTATTTCATCTCTAAACTGCATTTCGCTGGTCCACTTCTAGCACCACTGAGCTACTCACCTTTATCCCAAGTGACAATTTTAATCAACAGGACTTTATTTAAAATAGAAGCCTAAGCCCGAGTTCCATATCTCAAAGCTGATCACTCTTCATAGACAGAGTGCTTGGTCAATTAGCAGTTGTCTCCAGTATAAAGCAGGAGTGTTTTCTCATTATCAGCTGACAGACATATCGCAGGGCAGATCCTCATAAATGGAGAATTGAGGATTTACAGTAGCTGACCAGCGCATTCATATTTATGAACTGCTTGGTATCTATCTGGGTACTACTGAGGACTATTACAACAACCCATGAAATTTGCTAAAGTTTGATTATCTCATTACATAGGCTGTTTTAGGAAATCTTACAGAGAAATTCAAACAGCCAGCTATTTAACATGAGCGATATTCAGAAACATTTACTTGGACCTACCCAGAGATTCGTTTTGCTCAGCAAACACTAAGTGGCTTGAACTCATTACTTCATTTCTAAATAGCTATAGCTTATAAAAATCAGTATTCTACATGTCTTGTTCTGGAAAACATTTGCATCTTTCCCATCAAGGCATTGTTCTAATTCTGCTCTGTTGTTTTCAGTGCAATTGAAGCAATCTTGAAACAATGGCTAGACAGCACAGCGATCAGCTTTGTAAGCAATCCCTCTCATACTTTACATCCAGAATTGAAGTGGAGTTTGAAAGTAGTATGTCATTTTGGTTAAAGCGTACCAAAATTGATAACATATTTAGGTAATAGATTTTTATAAAGTTTGCTCCTCTCCTCCTCAGTCTTCCAAGCATGCTAGAACAGCATCAGCAACATTCAAGTCATTTGAAGATACATTTCTGTATTTAAATCTGACATTAGATATTAAGTTAGTAATTGAATGGAACATAAAGAGAGCATGATACTATTGGTCATGTCCCTCCATCCAGAGAGATAAGTCAGAGCATTTTCCTGGTATTTCAGGCTGTAGTCACAGATTTCACTAAAGCTACAGTTTTGAAAACAACATGAGCCACTCTGGTCTTCTTCCTTTGTCCATTTGAAAACATGCTATTAGAATTTACAGAGGACTTCCAAATTGATTCCCTCTTCATTCTATTTCAACTTTCACTATGAAACAGACAAGTTGGTGTATGGGGGCTCTTAATCTGTTTATTCTGCCTTTAAAGTTATGTTTGCAGACTCCCTGTAGTATCTGCAGATTTGTCAATTCCTGAGTGATTGTACGCAGTGCTGGCTGTCAAAGAACGGCCACCTTATTGATGTACCTCTACTGACACGACCAAAGAATAGCACATGTGAGAAGTGAAATGGGCACTTGGAAGACTAGCAGACTTCGTAAAAAGGAAAGAACACCCTTGGGTAATACGATCTTTGAATGTGAAGGATGAACTGAAACCGCTATTGCCTGTGAGGAATTTTACTTTGCACAACCCTTAAAGCTATGAAATTCCTCTCAACATAAAAAGTGGAAAAAACCCACCAGAGAACAGACGGCTCATTTATGAACCAGTCTGGGTCATCTAGAATTTCTGCTAAGATTAAATTACACCCCTGCATGAATCACATTACTTTTCATCATGAAAGCTTTCCATTCTAACACCTTATTTACACAGATTACTAAACAAGTCACTACCACTTCAATCTGTAAATTAGTTTTAAATTGAAATATTTCCTAGTCCTCATTTTTGTACCGAAGACAATACATACATACACATAAGGAGTAATACAGGTTCTAACTAATCACTGCAGTATCTTCTGATGATTATTTTTCTATCAGTTTAAAATAGTGACCTCTACACTGAGGTGCTAATATGTATATAAAAGCCTACACAAACAATATTGCACAAAGTAAGATTTATAATAGAGTAACATATTTTAGAGACCCTTATAAAGAGAAGAGTAATAATTGATATTAAAAAGATGCATCCAGAACTAACACAGCATCTTTGCTTTTGTCTAGTCTAACATAGTGTTTCAAATCTTTCCTACCCCAGTGAGGATTAGAACAAATAAAGTTATCTGGAGACAGCTTAAGTTGCACCAAAACCCAACTTGTACTCTAAATGTGGGGAGGGGGAAGGGAGAGGGAGAACGGGACAGGACTTTTCCTTTTGATGACTGGAAAGGGCAGTAATAAATGGGGTGAGTGAAAGTCAAATACAGATTACACGTTAACATCCAGAAATATTGAAAGATTGTTTAAAAACTGTTGATAGCTGACACTCTACATATTTAGCATGTGCCACTGATTTTTCCACAGTACCTGGGCACCCAGAAGCTACACATGGAAACAGCAGTCCAATGCCATAATACTTTTTATTGTGAAATAGTAATACAAAACTTCCTAGAATAAGCACAGCCTTACTGTGTAAGTCAGTTATCAACTCAATGCTATTATATTAAGTGCATCAGTACAAGGGAAAGTGTGGTTCCATTGGACACATTACGACCTGATCAAAACAAGCTGCCAAGTTGGTTAGTATTTTAAAGCCTTAAAGTGCTCAAAGATAGCAGTTTCCTCCACAAGACTACCAATAGGTTCTCTAATTTTGACACTAGTATTAATCATGTTCAGGGAAGATGTATTTTGGAAGCAAAATTCTCACACCAAACAACGTAAGCAGTGCTGTGAAAAGTGTTAGGTCAGTAAGTCATTGCATTTCAACAGGATCAGACACTTTCTTCAGTTAATTTTACCGATCACCTTTGTAGGAACTGTAAGAAATAGAGATCAATTTCTATAGCTTGTATATAAACGCAACCTCTATATAAACCAACATGTCAAGAACAGACATACCAAAAATTTCACAAATCATCAAAAGTGCTGTGCTTTCTCTTTTTTTTTTCTTTTAAGCAATTAAAATGACATGGGAAAGTCACTTTGCAAGTCTTCTACAAAAGCATCACTTTCTGGTGAAGATTAGAGATAAAGTAAAAGTAGGGAAATAACACTGACCAATATAGTTCAATCATTTTATGTTCCTGGAGGAATTTCATTCTGACTTTGAGGAGATATTCAATATCTCTTTACTTAAACAGAAAGAAGTGGTAGACCACTGTTACAGGTTGTACTAAGGGGTTAAAATACAACTTGAATTTTGCATAATCTGTGTAAAAAAGATATGCTTGACATTTTGGAATGTCACCTTTCTTTATAGAATTATAGGCAAGATTTCTCCAATAAAACATAAGCCAGTTATAAAACTATAACTTCACATCAAAATTTTAAAAAGTTGTTAAAAAAATGTTTGATTATTTACATATCACACAGAAGAGCCTGCATGATCCTGTGGATTGTGTTGCTGATCAGACTCTATTTTAAAACCTGGAAGGGGCTGGGCCACCTGATCTGGTTGCACAAGTCCTGATATTGAAGAAACAGAGGAGGAGAGCACCCCTGTTGTAAGCTGCATTTCTATACCTGGTTCTTCAGACTCTATTTTTACACTCACACACTGGGGTTCACCTTCTGACTCTGTCTTTCCAGGAATACTACTGTTCAGGCTTGAATTGCTTTCTGCATTTTGAGAAGTCTCCCCCACAGGGTGATACTGTTTAAGTCTTATGTGCCAGGCTAAGCTGCAGACTGCTGACACTGTTTTGAACTGATGAATGACATTTCTAGGGATGAAGTAGATGTCATTGTCACACAACTGAATTCTAGCATAGCGAATGCCTTCCCGTCTCATTTGGTTTAGTTTGGCTTCATCCACCCATTGAACACACTGAGAGAAGGAAAGATGGTAAAGTTAGTGGTATACTCTGTTTAGAGGAAGCAATTCAGTATCCACCTATTTTCAACATACTTCATGTCTAAATCAGAATGTTTCTGTTTAACAGGTAAAACTTCAAATTTAAATGAGAAATGGACTTTTTAAGTATAATTTATCTAATGTGCACATCTTAGGAGAGGACAATGAACAGTTAAGAGCATTCTACAGTTGTAGTTGAAAACAGTAGGTTCGACATGAGGCTGCATTGCTTTGGCTGACAGGACTGAGTTTAGATGCCTTCACATCCTAAGACAACATCAGTATATTAGAAAAGGCAGAAACAGGCATACCTAATTGCTTCTATAGCACATATCATGACTCACAGCATAAATCCCAGCTTGGTGGAAAGGAAAAGTAGTTGGACTAGATGATCATTGTAGGTCCCTTCCAACTGAACTATTCTATTCTGAAACATGAGAAGGGAAATTGCCCAAGAGAGCCGTGAGTTGAGGGCCACTGAGGATACAAAAGGGCTGGCTACACAGTGAACCTGAAAACTGTTAGAAGCTGCTTGCAAAATGCTAAGAATGAGCTGTCACTAGGGAAGATTCAATACCTGTGACACTGGAGGTTCATGCAGGTCCAACTGAAGTCTCTGCACAACATCAGTGAAATCTTCAGCATGGAAACAAACCACATCTTTGGTTATACGAGGCTGGTCACTCCTAGAAAAAGATGAGAATTCCAGGAATTTTTAAAGAATTTGATTTATAGAAAATTATAGCTCTTTCCAGCAGAAAGTTTCATTGAACCAATGACCTACTTCAGTTTTACACTGCACACGAAGTCTCATCACTTCTCAATACACATTATTTTGAAAAGGAGGTATAATTCATAGATTTTTTTTTTTCCATTGTACTTCTTCCTTGATGCATGCACAACAGAAGTGATATTTTCGTGGACAATTACTATACTGAAATGTCCGAGAACTAGGTTCAAATTGCCACTAAAGTTCTCTGCCTGTTTAAGGAACCACAATTTGCCTCAACTCTTCCATTCTATAATTAGACAGAATAATTCTGTATTAAGGGGAAAATGTAAAGTAACAAAGTAACTCTGAAGCCAAAGCAATGAGGAGCTGGGCTTTATTCAACAGCTGTGAATCAGAGTAAAGGAAGTTCTGGCACCTTTTATTCATATGAAAAAATCTGAAGATATTGCTAGTGATGCTATCCAATTTCTACTGTAATTGCTAGAAATAACTATGATGCAAATCTAGTTTCTGTGCAAGGTCAACAGCAATGTCCTGGGTACATGAAATGAGAAAGCACTGTAGCTGTGAAATTAATTACATTGAGTTCTTAGATTACTGTTAAAGAAGTTAGCATTAATGTACCTATTCAGGAAAAAAACAATCACAGATGATGGTCCAGGCATGGTATCTTAAGGCTTATTTTGTATGTCACTAAAGTTTTCCGCAAACTGCTGTTAACAACTTTTCTACTGCCTCAAGAGGGAAAAATAGTAGGTATATAGCTTGTGTTTTTCAAGCTCTGGACAGCATTTGTCTCATTACGGGATTTAAACCATTTCTTTGATTAGGCTTGTTTTCCAAGGAATTTTCCTTTTTTAAGAGAGAAAACATTTAGCATTACCCCCTCCTACTAGAAATAGTTGCATTTCAGTGGCACTTACCATTCCCCAAACTGTACAGCCTTCAGAACACCTACAGCAGCTGTACTCTGCCAGTCAAACCCTTGACCCACATGATCAGCGTGAGCTCTAGTTCTGTCTTCAAACAGAACCTCACGGGGCTCACTGGTCCGAGGTAGGTACTGGAGATTCTTTATTTCGTTCATTGACCTACAACATGATAAAAAGACATACTAAAAAATGTTTCAGACTACTCAAAATAAATACTTGTATTAAAATAATCTTGAAGTGTTGTGTGCTGCAGGCTTCAAAATCAAAGAGCGAAGCACTTCCCTCTGATTTCTTCTAGGTGTTTATTTGACAAAAGATTGAAACAAATACAGCAAAGTACAATTCAGGTTATGAGATCAAACTTTATAAAACAAATCCAATCATAAAAAAAAATTTTTTGTTCACTTGTGCTGAAAGAATTCTTCCAGGAATTTAATGGTATGTAAAATAGAACTATTTTAATAGATACTAACTTTTAGTTATTTGGGAGTATGTCCAAAAATTCTGCTTGAAATTACAATATAAAATATGCTTCCAATTCTTTATCTCCTAAAATTTGTTCTACAGCACACTCTTTCTGAGAAAGATAGCAAGTACCTATGTATACCACAATATTTCCTAAGAAGGCAGACAGTATTACAAGTGCTTTAGCACTAACACTAAAATGCGACATGAACAGTGTAAGGATCTCTGCTGTTTTATAGCATTTCACCTGCCCCCATCACCGAATTAGTTCTTTCCACAGAAATAAGATGAATAAAACAAGTCTCCTGAAGGATAATAAAAAGAGGTTTCAATCTTAAGAAAGCATTGATCTAGGACATACTACTATGAAAAGTGGTGAAATAAAATAACCATCACAAATAACATATTTGTCTTATTCACTGAGCCAATTTGAAACAGAAATGAAAATGAAACTTAAATCTGTGAATTAGCCTTATGAAGAACTAGTTACATATAAAGTATTTAGGTTTTGTTCTCAAATCTAACACAGACATAACTGCAGTGTTTTACCTTTAATACCGAAAGGAAAACAAAACATTACCGGCGCCGTTTGAATGGCGATTTTGGCATATCAGCTGTTGGGATCATCTGCTCTCCTGGTCTCACCCACATTATGGGACCATCATCACTTTGTGACCTGCACTGAAGTCTGAGACTAGAAAGAGTACCCCAGGGCAAAGTCATCTAAAAGAAAACAAAAACAAAACAACCCACAAAACACACATAACACAAAACACTGGGTGAGATAGAAAAATTAAATGATGCCTTTGGTAAAACTGCTCAAATTTGCTGTCAAAAGAATTGCATAGAAACTAAAATAAGTTTGAGAGGTAAAACATATTCCAAGCTAACTTTATCAAAATTAGTTTTTAGGGAAGTAGTTGATTATGCAGTGCACATTATAAACTATATTTAATTTTTTAATTATTCACACAACTGTAGCTACCTAATTCAGTACCTTTTATTTGGATACAGGAAAGAATGTACCTCAGTAGCCCAAACAATAAGCACATCAATAGAGAAAATACTTTATGGTTTCTAATTACTTGTAAATATATGAAACTTAGTAATTGTTTAAATATCTATAGCACTCTAAACAAAACACCACAAGTTACTGCTTACTCTGAGAAAAGGAGATTCTTCTAACATATCTAGAAATTCTGGGAAGTAGTCCCCAACTTCTTCATCCACTGCTCCAACAAGACTGATCTGCCGCATTGGTCCTGCTCTGTAGGTTCCACAGCAGTACGTTCGATTGACCTGAGTGGCCAAAAAGGAAAAGGCAATACCACCACAGCTTTAGTTCTGTTACAAGAGATTAAAATTGACTGATATAATACACTAGGCCACAGCAGAGATGAATCTTGGATTCATCTACATGACTCATCTACATCTATTTCATTAGAGATGCCTTTGGGAATATGCACAGAGACTGCTTAGAACAGATGCCCATAGGGTATCCCAAGAGAAAAGAACTCCTGTCTGTATTACTGATAGGAAATACTTCTAAAGTTTGAGTAATAGCAAGTTCATATTTGACTAATTCAGGAACAATTCAACACTTCCAGGCTGACTTGAGAAATCCACCACGCAGTTTCATTGTGACTCAGTCCTTCACCAGCAAACTTAACTCTCCACTAATTTGTGCAGTTGACTGTTGCTTCTACATTTCAAACTGTATGCTATTGAAATATGTGCATTCTTCATTTCAGTCATGTCCTATAGGTCTTTTCCCTATGACTGTAGTGAAAAATCTAGGTGTCCTTCATGCAGTGGTTCTGGTAACATCGCTATAGTGTACACACAAAATTGGACAAAAATTGAGGAAATGAGAGGTCTAGCTAGAAATCCAGTGTTCATGTACAACAATTTCAGGATTACCATTTGCAATATAACCAGCTGTCTCTGTTGTGACCAGAAACACTTTATCTCTCTTACAGCTTTTTGCCATCCTCTGTAGCACAGACTGTCCCACTTTCCCAGGTCATCTGGAAACTTTTCTTGCCAATTTCCTGTTCCTGGAGGAGAACCACTGGCAAGACTCCAGTGTTCTCTACTCTCATCCTATGGACTGCAGCTATAACATGCCATATGGCCACAGAGTAGGTTGTATGTAGATGCAGCACCTATTCAATCTTAAAAGATAAGAAATTCTGCCATAATTAGTCTGTTTTGCATACTCAATTGTGTCTGAGCTCCAACCTTCCATCACTCTTCAACAGCCTCTCTACATTCATCAAGCAGTTCTAGTGGTGAAAAACTACAGCCAATCTCCATGGCTAAGTGGTGGGACAGGTACAAAGGACAGAGGGTTACTGGTAAATTTGCAGTTTTATAGTCATGTTCAGAAAGTGTGATACCTTTTATAACTCCATTTACAGATATATGTATGAAGAGCTTAGTTTTAAGTTTCGCAGTTTAGCCAACAAACCAGATGTAGTTAAACTACTCCATGAAGTTGTTAAAGGTAGATTAGGAGAGAGACTAATAAAACAAGAGTTACAGTTACTGCTGCAATTTTATCCTCTAGCAGCAACCATAGATATTTAGCTTCTTAATTATAGGAGTTTAGCTCACTCCTATTTCCAGAGTCCTCCTTTCTTTAGCTTTGTGTATATGCCGTTGGCAGTTCTGCATTAATTACACACATTTACATTTTAATTAAAAGCTAAGTAGGAGCCAAAGACGACTTCACATATAGCTTTATTCCTCAGCCCTAAGCCAACTGCTGCACCACATCACCTCTACTTGCATGTGTAGAAGTTTACATCCCAAGTCACTCACAGAACATTGTGCAGCTCAAGCACTCTACCTTCAAGTCCATCAAGACCAGCAACAGCAGCTGAATGAGCACATACTAACTTTCTGGTTTTGACCATACAGATTTTATGAACCAGGCACTATCTTCAGAGGCTGCTAATTCTTTTTGGCTGTTGCCCTAAGAAAGTTAAGTCTCCAAATCCTATTAGAACATTACTGGTAAAGGTTCATATCTAACATCAGTAAAGTGGAATGATTCCACCAGCTAGCTAGAATGCAATTCAGAGCAGCAGTATTGGAAAACCATAGCATTAGTCTAGTTTTGTGCGCCTATGGGAGAACTAAGGACTGAAATGCTCTGGTATTTAAGCCAGTTAAGTTTAACTGCCTGGTACTATTAAAGTAAGTGGAGATAGACTACTTCCAGATGAGAGTTGTTCTATTGAAACCACCTGTTGAGTATTCACTGGTATTTCACAGGTGTTGGTCACAAGTTAAAATGAATTATAATACCATATGCAGTTTTTCCTTGTAATGTTTTCAAAGGGAATTAAAAACTAGAAGCTTTAACATTATTTTTTTAATGCACTGGAATGCAATGAAAAAATAAAAAGAATTCAAGAGCTGTAAAAGAGACACTAGAAATACTTTAAGGAAATCTTGGATTTCAATGTTTTGCTAGTTTTTAATAGAACTTAAAGAAACAGATAGACTTGAGAATTAAAACCAGGATGTGTTTACACTGAAAATATGTACCAACTCATGGCAATTCCCAGCAGGCAGTAGTATTCATTGCAAGCACCTCAATCACAGGGGAAGTAGTCTATAGTTTAATACGCTGTAAAAAATTCCTTCACATATAGTTTCTCTCATCCTTAATTCCTCCAGAGCAGCACAAATACAAATACCACTGGTTAGGTTAGTGGTCTCAAGAATATGGAGTATGCTAAGACCTTGTGTGTAGTAACAAGCATGTTCATGACCATGTAAAAGAACAGGCATTTTACTCATGGGACACTAAACCACCCACCTGTAAAGGAAAACCAGGTAACCTGCTTGCTGCACCTTCTTGCAAACTACTTTGACATTTCATCTGCAAAGTGCTCTAGATGCACTCTTAACAGCCATATTAATTTCACAGCCATCTTCATGCACCCCTCTTTTCAGGGAAGAAAGGTAAGACTATGAAATACCTGAAGTCACTCTGAGAAAGGTCCTAGTGGATATAACAAAGTTTCTTATTTTTGTTTAAATTTCAATTCTTGCTTAGGAACCTAGCCTGTGTCATTCCAGTTTACATGGCTGTCAGAAGTTAATAACTTATTACCACAGCACCTTCACTGCTATAATTTGTTCACTATGCTTCTTTAAAAACATCAGTGGATCATATGAGTACTAACTGCCACTATCTATGGATCAGATCATGCACTACCTTTACTGCTATAGAAGGACCATTGGGCTAGTAAGACCACTCAGGTGTCCTGTGCCCTTTCAAAATGCCAAACAACTATCACTACCCTATGTATCCCCTACTCCATACAGGATCACACTAAGAGTGAAGTTATAGGCATATTTAAAATTAGCTTTTCGGTGTTAATGGAGACATTTTATAGCAGCTGAATGATGTGCCTATCAGTGTTCCGCACACTTGAGTGAGAATAGAAGTAGACAGCATCAGTGTTTCCTGTAGAAGTTACAGATCTAGTATTTGCATGTTACTGAGATAATTCAGACCACTGCCTCATGAAGGGTTAAGCAAGCAGTATACCTATGTAGGATAAGAAGAGGACATACAGATGAGACATAAGCTTGAGACAAATGAGGTTAAATTTCAGAAGTTTCTCTCTAGTTTCAAGAAAAGCATGAATCAGTTGACAGTGACAATATTTTAGTATGTCAAGTCAGCTATAAAACCAACCATGCAAACACTTTGCTATAGTAAGAAAGCAAGAACACAAGAAGGCTTACTATTTACAACAGAAGGAGGAAAGGAAGACAGTGTGACATGCCATTACAGCAAGGGTTTGTGTTTGACTAAAACCTGTCAGATATTTCAGCAAGACCACCGGGCATTATTTGTATGGCTTAAGTGATAAACCAAATTAAGTTTGCAGTACAGATGCACAATTTCTCTATTTCACACTTTGATAGCTTCTGCTAAAAAAAAAAAGAAATTGACCTTCCAGAATAAGAGACCTTCTTCCAGGAGTAAGAAAAGTTAAGGTGGAGCAGACAACCAAATCTGATATGGTTCATTAACCAAAGCTGTCAGGAATAGAGTAACCTTTTCTGACAGTATGTTGCAGAGTAGGAAAACTTATCCTATTATCACCTGTTGGCTGCTTCTCCCACCTCCTTCCCAGAAGGAGCTTATGCAAAACCTACTTCCCTCAACACTTTCCTGGCCTATTCCCAGAACCCCCACTCCTTTGTGACAGTTTAACTGTTCTTTGGGCCATACAGAGAACTGATCAGGCAGTTGATCATTTCTTCTTGGAAAAAACACTGAAGTGTTTTTTTCAAGTCTAGATATATTCCAATTCACTGAGTAGACCTAGAAGCAGTTGTACTGAAACAACTGATAGAGAAAACAAGAGTTCATTCTCACTGCACTGCTAAGAACTTTCAAGTTGAAGTATGCCCTTATGTGGAGAAAGCTTACACATCACTGTTCAGTGATTTGAGTCTTGAAAGCTCTTAGTCCAAGTGAGTAGCTCCAAACTAAAGCTTAGCTTTAGCACTAAAGTATTAGAACAAATGAGCCAGAGCCAATGCAAGCAAAAAATCCAGAGAACATTGAAGCTTAATTATTTTAATATACAGAAACCAAACAGTTATACTACAAATACACATTGGAATGCTTTGTTATAAACATTCAATTTACATTGTCCTCACTGCCCTGAGAACAGAGGAATTCACCTTGCAAGGGAGTTATAATTAACTAGATTTTTATGAAATCTTCCAGATTAAAGTCCTTATTTTGAATTGGAGACACTTCCTACTAAAATTCAGTTTGTCTGAAAAGGTACACAAAACAGCTGAATGTTGTACAAGCCAAAGGTCACATTAACTTCCAGTTAACTTGCAGTTTACAGATCAAAGTCTCCAGGACTCAAGACTACCTAATGCTTGAAATCCCCTTGCCACAGTATGGTTCAGTACAGCAAACAAGTTCATACATACAGAAGGTTCAACCTAGAATGGAGATGACTTTTAACTGAGCATCTTCAATTAAAAATAATATCAGTATTACAGCATACAATACTGTAATATGCTTAATCTGCAAAGGCGTAACTATAAAGTGCTTTTGTGTTGTACAATTTCTCATACAGGAAGGTCCAAAAGTGAAGCTTAGCCAATCTGTTCATTCCTCAACAGCGCTGCCAAGGAATAGCAGTAAAATAGCCAGACTTATCCTCCCTGTGCTTTCTTAAGCAGGGCATTTTAGCCTTCTCTATTTAAAGATAAGCTAGCTTGCAAAACTTGAGTTTTAGCAGCATGCAGCTACCATAGTTGAATCCACCAGTAATTTAAATGCATCCTTCAACTAAATATTTTACCATCACCTATATTCTCTGAAGAGTCCTGTTTCAGCTGTCTTAAGAGTTGTGACAACTATACTTCTCTATGTTTGCTCAGTGTGTGAACCACGCCAACATATTTCAGCCAGAGAAGATTAACCAGGTCATGCTGAGGCTGGGTTTAGAGAGGTGTTTTAGACCAACTGAACCTTATGTCATGACTCAATCAAGTTTAGACAGTACTTAGAATTAACTGAAATACCAGCACAGACTATAACCCAGTGAAGCCTCTTATTTATTACCATACGTTCCTCACATGTATTTATAGTATAAGCTATTCATGTTCACAAGACAGACATTCACCAAGAAAAAGTGTAATTGTTAAATATCCAATTGGCACTGTTTAGCCATTTTAGGGCGTCATCACATGTACTCAGAGTAAATTAGAATGTAATCATGATGTCAAAGAACATAGATAAATCACTAATACAGAAGACTTTAAAACCTAACCTGTGGACAAGTTTCACATCTGCAGAGCACAGGTATGTACTGTGCAAAAGTGTTCTTGCTGATAGCAGCAGTTTGTATGCTCAGACAGACTGGTTTTGGAGTACTATTCACTCTGATGCAGCTCTGTCAGTGCAAAGAATTACTTAAATCAAGAAATAGAAGCTGGTTTGAATTAAGTGCTGCAGCAGCTATTCATTGTCAAACAAATTTGTAAGCTAAATGTCAGAATTACTAATTTAATGGTATCTATGATGAATGCTGGAAAGTATTCAAAGACTCTGCAAGTGACCATGCAGTAACTTTCTGTAAAGCAGTAACTGTTTTTCCATTGCAAATCTTGCTTACAAGCATTTTGATAAACTCTGGAGAGATCCAGATAGCCCATCCACAAGCATTACTATTTCAAAATCTGTTGCTAAAAAAAGTCTGTTCCAATAGTACTGAAGTGCACTCCACTACAGAGTTTCAGGTTTTTCCTTCCAATTGGTGAACCAGTGAACATAATTTAAAGTCTTTATTCAAGACCTTAAAGTAATCAGCAGTTTGAATCTGTTCTCAGACTAGACTAAGCAAGAAGAGGTTTTATTCCATCTGAAACAAATTTATCTAAACTGTAATGTTGCTGTACGTTCATAGATAGTTCTAAGCTTGATCACAGGAGTCAAATGCAAGGGTTTTTCATATGGGAATCTTGAAATTAGCTTAGTTATTACTGTTGCATCCATTTAAGTTACATGGAGATACAGTTTGAGAATTTAAGATAGTTTAATCCTACTATGGAAATCAAGGTAGTATATAAAATGAAAGCCTTTTTCAAAGGCAATTAAAAAGATATTCTAACCACCCCTCTGAAGCTGGAAAGTTTAAACACCCAGCATCAGCTACTGATACAATTAAGATGTTAAAATACTTATTTGTTGTGAATGACATACTGAAACCTGAAAAGTAACGTCTTTTTCCAAAACAGATCTATTGAATAGAAAAAGCAGTGTTAGTATCTGCAATCTATACAACTCTTAATACAGACTTGCCTATTAATCTGAACAATGTCAGTGTTCTCCCAAGTTTAGAAGATCAACTCAAAGTCTGCAAGAAGATCAGTGCAGATCTTCTACAGGTCACAGTTAGCAGTGTCTGAAATGTGATTCACCAACTACCAGTGGGCACAAAAGCTTTAAGCAGAAACAGGAATAAACAGCACAGTAGCAGTAGTCCCAACATCATCTTTTTTCATCTGCTTAGAAAAAAATTTGTGCTTCACCTATTTTAGGCCATCCCTGCTCTGGATTAATGAGATTAATTGAATCTAGGTGTTGTGCAACTTATGCCTTTAAACAGTTCTTACCTGAGAGTGAAAATTTGAAATTGTTGTTGTTTCAATGTCCTTCTTGCCCAAAATTTCCATTTTCACTGGAGTGTTAGGAAAGTTAAAAGCAAAGTAATCCAGGAAGTCTGGTAAATAAGCAGCTGCTCCATGTACTATGGCTAAAGCATAGTAGGCTGCATTTTTATCATTTTCACTGAATGACAACGCAAGAAACTCTTCTGCAAATCTCTCCATCTCCACTGGAGACAAAAATGAGAGTTCATCCATGTAAGCATGAAGGACCAGAGCACCACCATTGGACTGATGTTCTTCATGAATGAAGTTACTAAATTTAGTGCCAGTTTTCAAGAAGCTGCTGCGAACAGAATGCTCCTGGTGTGTCACAAATGGTGTTTGTACTCCCTGGGGTATTCGATATTCCTGCATACCCAAATTCAGTCTGCAGAGCTGCTCATCCTTCAGATACCTGAAGGATTCCTTGTTCATTTCTAAGTTATCACACTGTCCTTGAGACAGAGTCTCTTTGTCAATGCGAGTGAGTCCAGCACACACTGTCTGCACTTCTTTGTTGTACATCTTCAGGCGTTTTCCCCTCATATCTTCCCGGTGTTTCTTTTTCTTTTTTTTCTTTATCTTCTTCATAATAAGACCATCAGCTCGCTGGGTTTTGCCATTTTCATCTGGAGTTTCTGGCAGCAACAATAAAGAGAAGATTAGAGTTCTGCAGTTGCAGCATATTCACCCAAAAAGAATTAAGGCCTCTCATTTGCTAAAGCTATCTATTCCCAGGAAGACTGACCAATAGTAATACCTTGACTTTTGACTTACAAGACTTAATTATACAACAAAAAAATGCAGTACATCTAGTTATTATGCAAAGAAAGCCTTGAATTAAGGAAAGATTCCAGAACTCAAGCTTAATATTTTAGAAATATTTCAATTTTTAATAGATTTATTAGAAAACCTTTAAAAGAAGTCCGTATTTCAGAACATCTATAATTAAGTACATTAATAACTTCTGACATTTAAGGCAGTGCCATGCAAGGGAAGAGGGTAAACAAGTATGTATTTAAACATCAAGACTTTCATTACAGAACACTTCCCTGATTTTGGATACACAATATAGAAGCAAAACAGAGTGCAACTGAAGAGGTACAAGCATTATTGACATTTAGAGGTAAAAATCCTTAAAGCAGTTAGCTTTCTGGCCAAAAGAATCTTAGACTGCTGATCTTTTGTATTAAAGGATCCAAATCATCACATCCACATCTTCAGCTATCTTTTGTTAGTCTTATAGTTAACTATTCAGTTAATTCAGAGCTAGAAATTAAGAGGTGGTTGGGTTTTTTTTAAAGGTTAATCAACCTGTAAAAGGCTGAAGGCCAAGAGATAAAACGTAAAGAAGTAGTTCTGTTAGACAAAATGTCATAGTTTAATTGCTCATCTTTTAGGAGTAAAAACTAATTCAAATAATATTCAGCAAGCGACAATGGTAGTTAGAAATCTTGATGGTCCAGCGTTAAAAAACTCAATTGCCAAGACAAGATTTAATCTGCCTGAATCGAAGAACTACTTCGAGCCAACAATGCACATAAACCTCTAAGAGCCACATTACTAGGATAGCTATGGGGATCAGAACAATCTCCTGCTGACGGTAACATCTGACTAGAAGATGCAATAGCTAAAGTTTTTCAGTTTCCCACAGCACAGGGCTTTATGCTAACAAAATTTCCTTTCTTTGTCTGCAAAGCTATCAAATTTGTACTCCCTCTTTATTCTCTTGCAATACTTGAAGTTAAAGAAAAAAAACATGTTCTCATCCTAAATCCAAAACACAGCATTGTACCAGCTACTAGGAAGGAAATTAACTCTATCCCTGCCGAAACCAGGACACTGATCTATGAGAAAAGGTGTAGTGATAAATACATGCAGCTTCAAGCTATTAGTCTAACCACAGTATTTAACTATATCATTAC
Source organism: Aptenodytes forsteri (assembly GCF_000699145.1). Classification (NCBI taxonomy): domain Eukaryota; kingdom Metazoa; phylum Chordata; class Aves; order Sphenisciformes; family Spheniscidae; genus Aptenodytes; species Aptenodytes forsteri. The sequence goes on along the minus strand of NW_008794598.1, from coordinate 543,390 downwards.
TAGTTTGGTCTCAGAGCTCTTTACTAAAGATGGTTGACCTTCATAACAGCCTGGTGTAATGAACAGAATTACTCATGAAGCAAAGGAAGAGTTGATTGCTTAATACTAACCTTCATACAATCGTCTTAGGACCTGAAATACAAGTTTTCACAGTGCTGCTGTTAGCCTTTACAAACAGCAAATGCCCTTATTTTTATATTACAGCTAGGGAAACCAGGAAAATAAAGGTGGTATCACTTGTTTTGGTAAGTCAACTGAAACAGTTCTTTGAATAAGCTTTTCTGGAAGTCTCAGAAGTTAAGCGTGCATAAGCTTACTCAATCACTAAGCTCTCAAGTACAGATACTGCTTTACTAACTGCAATGAACATACTAATCACACAGAAGATCTTTGTTCTGGTGGGACCAGAGATTCCAAGCTGAAACTAAACAAGAATCTCATGCCACCACTGAGCTGTTGGGAATACTTCCCTGTAGATGTTTTTAAGTTAATTTTTGGTTGTTAAAGGTGTCTTATTTTAAGCATTTATAATTTTAGATATAGTTTAAAAACCTCAGACATGGACTAGTTTTAATTCAGAGTATCTTCCTGCTTGAAGATATTCCCTAACATCAGACAGTCACGTAGCACTCTTTGCATTTTGGAACTTCCAGTGAACACTGGTCTATTTTCAGGATAAAAGCTATCCTGACCACTGCTGTATCCACTGAACACAGCAGAGTCCCACTACTACAGTGAGAGTAACCTCTGTATTAAGCGAAGCTAGAGAGTGACATTATGGTAATGCCCGACAATCTTGAAGGAAATATAGTTTTAATTATTCCTTTAAATAAGTGGAAAGCCTCCAGTACCTCAAACACAAAGAAAGCTATAGCCAGGCCATCAAACTATGGGCTCCCACAGTGAGGTAGAACAACAGCAGTGCCAATAACTCAGCTGGTCTAAAACTATTAGACATCACATAACTGAACACACTAGATGTTCATTGTCACCTGTGGCCAAAGATAAGAATAGTATAGTCAAAGAAATAGGCAGTTTAATTAGATTATACAAAGAAATAAGAACTGATAGTGAAAGACGAAAAGAAATCCATCCCCATCTGGAAACCCACTACATATGCAGCCTAGGACAAGTAGCAAAGAGCTTCAGATTTCCAGTAGGCAAACAGCTTTCCTTTGCAAATCTGGAATTCGGACAGTAGTTTTAAGAGTGTTTAAGCCTTCATTAAAAGACTCATTTGATTACTGGGTTAGAACCGACATACAGCGAGTGACACTCCTAGTCTACAAAGATATACTACTTCTGTAGTTTTATCAACATTTATCAAGCTAAAGATTGAAATTTACAACCCGATAGCTTTTATAGTCATTATTCAAACATAGTGGTTTAGAAGCATTAAACAGCAGTGAAAAGTCTCTCCCCATAATAGTTTTGCCCATTCTTAAGACAGTACTATGTAGAGTTTACACTATAGACCTAACTTTTGTAAGCACATGCACCTTTGGTTTCTTTGGCACAATACCTTCACATATACTCCTGGAGCATAATTCACAACATAATATCTTTATTACAGCAGCTTTTGCAATTGCTTTTTATCTATGTTGCTCACACTAAGAGGCTTTTTACTATCACAAATTTGTAAGCAGAACCAAAACAGTCATTCTGTACTGTTAAAAAAAAAAGACACCTCCCCCAAAATCCAGAGACATTTTGGCCTTCCTATTAGAGAAATCTCAGGGCGTTTATTAAAAACAAAAACAAACAAAACAAAACAGCAGCTTCTCAGTTCTAGTATATGTTAATGGAAGCATAGTAGGAAGAAAGCTTTACTATCAAAGCATTTGTATTTTGAACTTGCGATGAGGGCAGTTCTGAACAGCAGCTCTAGGGCAAGAGCAGCACCACCAGAGCTCCCACTGCCCGCACAGAGAGCCCGCAGCTCGGGTCCCCCTGCCACACACACCTGGGCTCCGCGCTCAGTCCTAGAGTGGAAGAAGCGTCGTGCCCCGCTACGACAGGAAACAGCGACAAGGACTACTCAGTCCACGGTCTGCTCACGCTACCTCGCGTGCCTCCACGCGAACAC
>NW_008794598.1:535946-540076 GCF_000699145.1 Aptenodytes forsteri | reverse complement strand
GCCGGCTGTCGGTGGGCGCACGGCGGCTGGTGTCGCAGTTCTGGTGAGGGTTTAGGCGGTGCGACATGGCGGCCGCCGGCCCGGGACGCCGGGGTGGGCTCAGCCCCCACACCCAGCTCCGCCACGCGAAGGCGTCGAGGCGCTCCTCCAGCCTCGGGCTCGCTTACGTCCAGGCCGCTTCACCAACTGGTGGTGGTGGTTTTGGTACAACACAGAAATATTTGCAACAGGAATATAAGTTAGGTAAGGTCTTTCGTTGGTTTCTGCTGTTGAGAAAACGGGTGACTTCGGTGAAAAATAAGGGAGGCTCCTCCTGGGCTGTATTAGCCATTGCTCTGGCAAAAGTAGCTTTAAACCAGCTTGAGTTCTCTATTATAGTAGTGGTCAGTAGATTCCTCTCTCGACCAAATTCCCCAAATCCCACTTTGTTTTTCTCTGTCCACAGGAAAATAATCATATAAAGCGGTTTTCAACATCTTTACTCCTCCCCACTGAGGATATAAATAGCAGTGGAATCTGGTGAGGAATGTCTCTAGAAATTTCATCTTCCGAGATAGCCGTCTGAAATTTTGTGCTGGAGAGTCACAAATCCTTAAAAACAGCATTGCTTTAAAAATACAAGATATTTCACGTGCTGTGGTGGTGTTTTGTTTTGGTTTTTTTTTCAGATAGCGAGGGCAGTTGGGTCAGCTAATTCTGCAGTCTGTTATACTAGTTGCTGCATGATCAATCAGCATCTTAGTCTTATTGACCAAAAACCTAGACAAATTATCTGATTCGCTCAGATGAAAAAAAACTTAGAGAAAAATTATTTCTAAAATCTGAGATGCTAATTCTCTTTTAGTCCAAGTAATGTAAACATTTAAGAAAGTGCAGGTCTTTGATTACGTTAGACCTACACGTGTGAGTGAAGTTACACAGATGCTGCGTCTGTACGATCCAGAGTCTTGTTCTGCTTTGGTCCTCTCTGTTGGCCTTCCGTATCATTCAATAGTCTTCGCTGGATCCTACCACCAGTTTACACTGCTTTGTTTCAGAAAGCTCAAATCCATCCTTTGGAAGTGAATACAAAAATGTGTCCCTCCTTAGAATAAAATACCTATTCCTGTTTTTAGTTTCCATCCTGTTGTAAATCAACTAAAAGTGCTTAGCTGCTGGTACTTCTATATTATTCTTTACTTTAAAACTAGTTGATGAAGAATGTGCAAGTAGTGCCTGAGCTGCAAATATCATGCAACAGCTTTTGATGCGTTTATTTTGATGGAAACCTTACTGGGATGAGCACTCAAGGCATATCGGAAGGACTTCAGAAATCTGTAATGCCAAATCTATAAAACATACCTAAATATTCCATGCTGGTGGTGGATTTCTTGGTCCTTTAGGTTTTGAAAATCGATTTGCAAAGCCTAGGAAAAGATTAATTTTTTTAATGCAACAAAGTCTGTATGTTATAGATGTTGATGATGTAATTCCTTAAGATAATACAGTATTTGAAAATACTTGTAATTTCAGTTCTTTCCCGAACTTTATGATATGGTAGAACATCCTGTAGTTGTAAGTCAGCTGGTGCAAAAGCAGTCTATCAGTGTGTCTATCTGACAAATACTGTCATTATAGCATGAATATCAAGATAACTGGATTTTATGCCTAATCTAATAAACAACTACTCTCTAGTAGAAGAATTTCAAATGGAAAACATGGTATTTCTCCTCTGCCATATTACACAACATAAGGCAGCAGCCTAGTGGCAATGCTACAGCTTTGTCTTTGTCTTCCGCTGTCTCTGTTGCCACATAAAGGCTTTCAGATACAGGAAAGCCAAATACACGCTTCAGACTCTTCACACACCGAGAAACATTTGTCAGAGTAGGTTTTAGGGTTTGTGTTTTCCATCCTTACCTGTTCTTTAAACAGTTCGTGGATAAAGTTGTAAATGTGTAAAAAATAATAAGCATTATTTATAATGTTTGTAATTTGTTAGCATTCAGCCTGGTACCCGCATTTAGACTTTCAAAAAACAGGTGCTTCCTACACCAAAACACAAAGAGAAAAACATACCAAAGTTAAGGAAAGACCTCGAATGGTTTGACGGGGCAGATTCTGATGGTTTTGTCAGTGAAGATGGACTACAGATGCCTAGAAATAAAAAATGAGACTGAAGTAGTTAGTCACTATGGTAATTCCCTCAAGAGCTGGACTCGGACACACCTATGGGAAAACACGTACTGCCACATGCGCGATAACTCTAGGCACGAATGCTATTTCAGCACAAGACAAAGTTAAGTACTTTGCACACTAGCAGAGCTTGAATGCCACACAGTTTTAACGACATCATTTGCTCATAGCAGGGAGCGAGTGTACTATTGCAGCACAATCCACTCAGAAAATGTGTGCTCAGAAGGGCTTTAAACAGTTTTTAGCAGTCCTGTTTTCAAGATAAGCATTTTCATTTTAGATCAAAGGGAACTTAATGACAAACTCCTTATTTGTGCTCCAAATAGACTGGGCAGAATCCAGGATGGGGCTCACATTCCCCACAGCACCCCTATCCCCCATTTTTAAAGTATTTGTCCCACAACACTGGTTTGAATGACCTGAAGAATTTGGTGATTTGGGTACACCAGAGCTGTCCCCATGGTACCCAAAGGGCATTGCAAGGGCACCACAGTATCCTTACAACTAAAACAACTATTGCTATCCAGATGAGATGGTACTCAGCTAGCCAGCGCAACTCTCTATGTCCTACTCCAAAGTAGCCAGATGTGCAGGGCGTTTCACATTTGACAAGTTTAAGGTTCTTGAAAATTCAGTCCCACATATTTCTTTATATACTTGCTTAAAGCCATCAGCAAGATGCACATTAGCCTGAAAGACTTACTTTTTCTCACATTTTTCAATATTTTCAAGCTCTGTAGGAGAAAAAAGAAGAAGGCTTGTTGGAAAAAAATGTAGCAAGCAGTAAGAAGAAGGCTTGTTGGAAAAAAATGTAGCAGGCAGTAGATCAGCTTCTATGATAAAGGGAATTCACTGATAAATATACATGTATCACATCTCATAAAAAGTATCGTGCCTAGCATCTGAGACTGAAATGCAGACTTCTGCCATTCACTTGGTCTCTGGCTTTTTTCTAGCCAGCCCAAATGCCTCCAGTTTGTATTATTCTTGCTGTTTTCCTCAAATGCTTTTCTGCTCAACCCTAACATCCCGAAGGACAATTGGCTCATGAGGATAATTAAGTAGGGCCACAACAAGAGGAGACTGATGATGAGCAGAGTCTGTCCTACACGGGAATTCAGACTCCACTCGAGCAACTTTTTCCAAGAGGACCTGGCACTTCAGGTGGAGTGCCAAGGCATAACCATTCACATGGGTATGGCTGTGTTACTCGGTTCCTAGTGCAGACAGTGGTTTTGTTTGCAGTTCTACAACAGAATGTTTTTATTAGCCTTGTTTCCTTCCCCTAAACATGAGTGGTCTCAAAGCAGGCAGTTTTCACAAGGTTAGCAGTGAGAAAGTAGCAGTATCTGTAGCTAGAACGATCTCTTCTTGTCACCCCCTCCATTTTCAATAGCTTTTGTTTTGTCTTGTTTCTTTTACCTTGCTTCTCCTGAAGCATTTCACAGGCTCTTTTGATGATGTTTTGGAAGCATTGTTCTCCAAGCCCGGAGGACTCGTCATAGAATTTCTTCCAGCAGGCTGCAGACCTGGGAACACACATCAGAACATTTTCAGCGGTCATTCATAAATCCTGCTTTTTTCTAAGTGCTTTGTTGTTGCTTTTCATTTCCTCTAATGCAGCAGTTCTAGAAATTTCCAGCAGGTCCCCTACTTGGGTTTACTTTCTTTATACCTGCTGAACTCTCCTGCAGTTAAGTCCTGAAGCACTACCGTTGGCAATGCTTTGAACAAGCAGGCCACGATCTCCTCAGCTATCTACAGGTTTAAGTGTAAGTATAAAATCTCAGTTACATGCCGAGAAAAGAACTCCTCACTTACTTGCTGCATCAGCAAGAACAAATGACTCCGGGGTTCTTTCAGGAAGCGGGGGAGGAGAGTTAGAACGATCCCAGGTTGTCTCTAAGAAAGCAAAGATAAAAGGGTTGGTTACCTAGTTTTGAATATATATATAT
>NW_008794598.1:518128-535913 GCF_000699145.1 Aptenodytes forsteri | reverse complement strand
AAGAAACAGGAGAGAGGAAGCCTACCTTGTTTCCCAGGTAGTCTGTTAGTTCTCGAATGTGACAGCGTGACATGGTTATATATATATATTTTTTTATATATATATATATATATATATATATATCAGTTCACTGAGAGCTCCACAGCACTCTAATCGGCATATCTCAATCATCTCAAAGGAAACACACAACATGCAGCAAAAGATGTGACAACCCTCAGCCTGAGGAGGCTGCGAGGGACATCGTCATGTACAGGGTGAGGCAGGAGCTGATTAGGAAATACAAAACTACCAGTTCATTTGGTTGCAGAACTGTCTAGTTCTGTTTAGAACTATTTAGTTGCAGAACTATTTAGCAACACAAAATTTCCGTTGGACTGAGCACAGATCCTAAAGACATTTACTAAATATGGTAAAGCAGCTTCAGTAAAAAGCAGACCTTATTTCCAAAGATAGCTTATCCCAGCATTAAACATACCTGTTTGTGGGCTCCGAAGCTTCACACTCTGGAAACAAAAAACAAGGAAGGTATTTGAAAGTCCCACAACCAAATGTTGTTCTCTTGCACACAAGCAAGCCAGAGAAGACAAAGAAATGATGTTACGTGCAAACACCCACACACCTCCATGCTGAGCATGTAATGGAAGATAGACTTACGCATTATAGTTTCACTTTGCAAAGCTATACTTCAACTATGGGATGATCAACAGATGCCTAAACTTTGTTCAGCTCCTGCCTGTTCCACAGGGCGGTGTGAACCTCAGTGGACCACTAACTCCCTGTTTTCATTATCCTTCTCTAAAATAGGAACAATATTTTTACTACCTTGTATGGGATTTAGGACCCCAAAAAATAATGTTTGGAGTAAAGTAGATATTGATATGGAAGAGCCTGACTGATACCACATCTTCCTCCCAGTCCTGAACCCTGAAATAATTTATGGAAAGTACACAGTGCCAAAACTAGGGTCTTTCTCACAGAAGGAAACACGATAAGGAAATTGGCATAGTGATAGTGCTGGAGAAGAGACAAAAAGCCGCTTACTTACCTTACATGGTCTCAGTCTCACTGAGTCGTTAAACACCTCTGAATGAGACTCGCCACTCCACTCCAAAGAGGTTCCGATATTTGTATTTCTGGCTGCAAGCTGAAAATCAGAAGTGGCCAGAGGAAGTTGTCCTAGAAACAATTGAACACAAGAGAGGTCATTTCTCATCCCAGACAGTCAGAGCAAAGGCACTGCTGGATGCTACGATACCACACAAACATGGGAGGAGCCCTCAGAGTACTTCTCAGCCCCTTTGTTAAATGCACTTACCAGATTCACTGGCCACAATAAAGGACTCGGGGGTTCGCTCGGGCAGGGGTGGAGGATCATCATCGTCATCTGGCTGTGGCAGGGTGGCTAATTGGGGAGACATGGACAGATTACCTACATGGCACGACACAGCAGGAGAACTACAGACCTCTGCAGAGACTCTGAGAGCTGACTGCTCTTGCCCAGCCATGCACCGGAGATGATGGTTAAACACCTCTAAAATGTAGTTAAAAATCCAAATAGTCCTCAGCACCAATTCACCTGCTGCTAGCTATGTGGCCCCAAGGACACACTTCCAGCAGTGTCGGCAGCAGAATTCCCATTGCACAGGGGAAAACGATGAGCGTACCCCCAGCACACAGACAAGCTCACAGCTGGCGGTACCATTGCTGCTTGGCTTGTGCTGCAGCTCCCATAGCTTTCCGAGAGTCTCTAGCATCTAGATAACGAGCACACTTCTGTGACACTGAATCCTGAAGGGCCTGAGCAGGACAAAGCTGAGAAAATGCCAAAGCTGCAGACAGCGGGAAATGCCTGACTGGGCCAGGACTGACCAGACCAAGGAATAATTCTACCCCCTTCATATGGTGGGTGATGGTTTTAAGGCTACAGATCTGGGCAAAACACTAATGTTGAAGTCCTGGTTCTCTCAGTCTCAGTGGGATGTCAGCGTCCCCCTGCACGACACTCTGTGGAAAGGAGTGTTTTTTGACCTGGAAACGAGATCCTCGAAGAAAACCATTTCTGGGAGTTTCCTGAATGCTTCTTGGAGCACCCTGTTTTAAGAATTGGTCAGCACCAATCCCTGCCTTCCTGTGAGAGCCATAGCAAGGTGACACAGTACTCCAGAGCAGCTGTGTAACGCGAAACCCAAGATCATGCTGTTCTAAAAACATTGTTTATTTTTATGGGAAAAATTTAAGGCAGGATGAAATGAGTGTGAGGATGAAACCAGTTGCTCCTTCAGCTTTTGCGGGAACACAGTCCCGAGGAGCAGCTACAGCCCTGCCCGTACGCCAAAAGACAACACCCGCCACTCCCTCCAGCACACCGAAATCCAGAGTGACCAAGCTCAGCTTGCTGCAGTGTTGCACCACTTACTCGGGGAGGATATCCTCTCGCCGTTCAGCAGGGGAGTGTGGTGGGACACAGGCCTGGGTGGTGGGGAGCTGGCCGTGGCAGGCTGCAGTGGGGCACTCACAGAGCAAGAAGGGAGAAATGCATCCTGCCCCTCTGCAAAGCACTCAGTAAGCACCGGGGACATGGGGTCCTCTGGAGAGAGTGAAGAGAAGTAGGGGTCTTCTGCAGAGCAGAAGAAAGGGTAAGGACTTTGCCCATGGTTCCTGCAGCTTGGGGGGCTGTCTGCATCTCGGCTCGAGTGGTTCAGCTCAACAGGGGAAAATCCGTCCTGCTTCTTCCCCTGAAAGCTTGAGTAACAGGCATTTGGCAACCGTGAACTCAAAACAGGCTTTGCACCCCCTCCATCCCATTCCCAGCCTTCTCCCTGGTGCACCAGCACAAAAGGGGTCGATGCAGTCCGTGTCAGAGGTGCTCTGCCACGAGGCCATCTTCTGCCTGCTCCCTTTGGTTCCAGGTTCAGAAGCAGCTGCTCAGGAGAGATGCTGTTGAACTCCAAACTGCGGTGTTTCTGGTGAGCATTCCCAGCGCCCCATTTCTCAGCGGCAGCTGCCTTCCTGCGGTTGATGAAGTTCAAAGTGCCAAAGGAGATGGCCTGTCTGATGGGAGGGACCCCATGTCCAGAGCTGTCGTGTACTCCCATGGCAGACAACGATGTCAGGGATGCTTTGGTTTGTACCACCGGAGGAAGGCGTTGATGCACATCCTGTTCCTCTCGCTCTGAGCTGGAATAAAGCACCATGATGTGAAGTCAAAGCCATCTAGTACTCAGAAATCTCTGTTAGCCTACTAACAAGGCCCCACAACATTGCTCCTAAGAGCAGATCCGTCCTCCAGGAACGTAGAGCCTGGTTCAGCCTCAAGCAAGGAGGACAGGGAAGGACTGTGCACCCTGGTGCCCCATTTTAACACCATTAAAGGTGAACAGAGGAGGCTCCTTTATGCAGGTAAACTACCGCCTCAATGCAGACTATACCAAAAAGCAAAATTATTTACAGAAAGCAGACACTGCAAACTGAAACATGCCCACAGAAAGATCCCGCCACCCTCTGAAGCTGCCCGTGACAGGAGGCTAGACTCCTCAGGCTTGCTGTTCCTACAGCAAGAGGCACTGGAGTGGCACATGCAGATGAAAGATGGGACCAGGAGGGGGGCATCCTGCAGGATACACAGCTCCAGGCAGAGGGCTGAGATGAACCAGCATTGGGGTGTCTCCACGTGCATGAGCCTTTTTTATACTGCTCTGTGATGTGTTTCCAGTTCGTATGTGAAACACCGTGTAAGCACAACATGAAACAGACCCAAGGGCAGAAGAGGGGGACAGATAATGGCATGCAGGGAAGAGGCTGAGACTTAGTCTCAGAGACACATCAGTGAGAAGAGCAGGAGTTATGTTATGTTAGGACTCAAGGGAGGCTGCAGGTCCTGCTGACAACTGAAATGCAACATTCAAACAGAACTCTGTCACAAAGCACACATAAAAAAATGCATCTTCCTGAAATCGTATGCGTGACTGAAAATACTAACCCAGGGGATATTTGTGCTGTGGTCTTACCAGGTTAGTAATCTCAGAGAATAAATATCTTCCACTGGAGTCAGAAGTGGCTTGGCTACAGGATGCCTTGTTTGTACCTAGCAAAAGAAAAGATTAGAAAACAAGAGAATGAGGAGGAAGAATGCAAAGAACACAAGCATGCTATTTCAGGAGTTGGAGTTTGTGCCAGCTACTTTTAATTATTAATGCAGTTTGGAAGTGACAAACACCAACTTGAAAACACCAAGTTGGAGCTGAAAACTGAGGACAGATCCTTCTGAACAGCAATTCCTGTCAGCACCTTTTTGAAATGAGAGTACAGCGCCGTACAACCATGCAGCTGTTTCAAACACCTGCAAAACAGCCTACGCAGACAACTCTGCCTTCAGGACCCTATGCGGCCATTCAGCCTGGTTTCATTTGTGACACCTCAGCACATGACCACCCCCCATGCTCTGCAAAGTGCTTTCAGAGGGCAGTGAGGTTTAGGCGGGCGAGAGGCTTGGCCAGGAGCTACAAAACCACATCCGGACTTGAACCTTTTTCTGCATTTTGTGTCAACCTCGTCTTGCATCTCCTTTGCTTACAGACTGTCCACAAGACATAGAAAGAGGCTCTTTTCAGCTCTTTTCTCACTCAGCTCTGGCTTGGAACAGCCTGCAAATCCTATGGAAAAACTGCGGCACGAGTCCCATGGCAGGGTACCGTTCCCAATTCTTTAGACAAAAGCTTCTGACAAAATAAGCTAACTATAACCTTTCAGCCTTTGCCTAAGAATGGCAATGCATTTACTTCAGCCAGATTGCAAACAGCTGCACAGGCAAGGTAAGGTTCATGCCAGCAGTCACAGAAGAACAGCAAGAACAAAGAAAAGCTTAACCATGGATGCTTTGGATGTTCCTGTTTATATGCAACTTTGTACCAAGACCACATTGTTTTTCCTCAGAGGTGTATCAGATTTGAAAGACTTATGAGATATTTTAGCCTACTATCTCCCACAGGCAGGCTGTAATGCTAATTACCTCACTAGAATACCACCATGTTGCAGACTAACACTTTTAGCCATACCACCTTGTGCACCCAAGCTTCCCAACCTGGATTGAAAGTCACTCTGTTGCTTGCAAGCACTCCATGAAGACAAGTTTCACTGGCACATCCACATGGAAATCAGCCGCTGCTGTAGGAAGTTGGTGCTTTTCTATTCACTTATTACATTAAACAATTATAAAAGTATATAGAAAATGGTTTTGAGACCAAAGACAACTTAGCTCTCGCTTGGGGCCAAATCCTGTGATAAGCATTGCACATTCAGGGAAACAGCTGGATTCTCATGGGTTAACTTGAAAAGAGGCTCAGTTTGGGCATAAAGGATAGCAGAAAACATGGCGATTCATTCCAGGTCTGCAGAGGAGACCTCTGCAGTAGGAATCTAGGTTAGAGCTGGCATGCCCTGGGGACTTTTACCTGTGAAGCAGCAGAATCTTCCTGGGCATTGAGTGCTTTAATCTGCCTTTTGAAGAGCTCAATCACCGCATCATAAACCAGCTCATACTGCTCCTGCGTTCCAGACAAATAAAACAGACATGAGAGCCAGCACCTGCAGTACTTGTAAATGGCCACCTGTTACCCAAATCAAGCATCAGCCCCCGAGAGAAGCTGCCACTTTCCAGTCCATTGGCAGGGTAAATTCTCAGAAGAGGTAGAAGCCACAACTTTCAGAGGGTTCAGACTGAAGCATTTGGGTTTTTTTCGGGTGCACAAACAACGCTATTCTTCACTGAGCTTCCTCCTCAGTCTGTCTCAGCTGAGAAGGGTTCCCACTTTATTTCCTGGACAGTCCCTTGTTTCACAGCGTAAGCGTTCAACAAATCAGACTGCAAACACTAAGCTATTCCAGCTGTCTACAAGGAAATGGTCAGCTACCAAATTAATTTCTGCAAAATTATTCTTCTGTTCAGAAAAGGGACCTTACAGAACATCTACAGGCCCCAGTTCCCAGCAGCACAACCGCTCTGTGTTTCCTTACTGCAAACCCTCCTGGGGAAAAGCTGAGGTCCCAGTATGGGGAGTATACTAGTTGGCAAAATGTCCTGAACATACCTTGGTCTGCACTATGGAAGGCCTTTGCGTGCGCATTTCCTGGATCAGACTAAAAATACTGAAGTTCACTGGAACAATCTTGCAAGAAAGAGAAAAGGTGAAAAATTACAGACAGGTCTAATTCCAAGCAGCTTCCAATCGTGATGCAGTTTAGAGCAGTGTCCAAAATTGAGGCCTACTATTGCAAGAATTTTTAACAAAGGACCTGCTTAGAGTGCCATTTTTGATTATGAACCAGCTTGCCTCCTCCCTCCTGTCTTGCACTCCACAGAAAATACCCTTTTTATAACAGCATTGGTAACAGCTCTGAATAGCACGAAGGGCAAGACACCGATTTCCCAGATCAATGCATCCAGGGTTATTGCGGCACAGAAAACAGCCGCTCCTCAGAGTCCCAGCAACCTGCTGCAAGGCCAGGGATTACTTCACTGTTAAAACATATGTTTTTATTGAAGAGTCAGAGTAAAGCAAGGTGTTAGTTTGGAAACCCTGGATTTCTGATGCTTAAGTGCGGAGAGACAGATAGACAGTAAACTTGTATTGAAGACTGAAGGCCAGCGCAGAGCCAAGCTCCCTGATCCGAAGGTCCTGCCAGAGGGAGCAACAGGAGGGAGGATTCTGCCCCATCAGTACAAGCATCGGGGGCTATTTGCATTGGGATGGGGAGGGGAGCAATGGCAACGGACAGTGCATGGATGATGCAGAGCCTAAAGAGAGAGAAGCAGCACAAATGGGGAATGGGGTATCAGCGGTTTGGCCACTGCCGTTCTCCAGTCAGGCTGCGGGGAGTTCCCATTCATGGCTGTCATCTGAAATACATCTGCATGCAGTCAGAGGGGGGTGAAAGGGAGAGTAAAGGGAGAGAGAAGGGGAGGGAGAGACAGAGACGTGCAGCGGTGCTGCATGCAGGCACTGTTCGAAAACGCAGACCGGGCTGGCACTCACTCCATCCTTCAGCAGCTTCTGGGTGAAGTCGATTGCACAGATGACTCCTGTTCTCCCGCAGCCAGCACTGCAATGACAGTCACAGCAGGGTTGCTAGCAGAGGTCAAAGGATGGGCACGCTGTATTTTCTGACAAGGATATTTGAAAAAGATCCACAGCCTTCTGTGACCCTCCCATCCCACATCGCGGAGGGTGCAGACCCACACGACGGCCCTGCTGCTCCTGCTGCAGCTTCACCCGCCCCATGTAAGGCAGCACCTGCCCACAGCTCTGCTGCAGGCTGGAAGGCACATCTCGTGCTCCTGCAAACAGATCTCAGTCCTCCTGTGGCAACCAGCCCACACGTGGACATGTCCAGTGTTGGTGGTCTCTTAACTACACGTGCTGTCGCTGGCCTGCTGCTGTCTCCTTTCCTGCCACCTGGCCGTGCTAGCTGTCCTCAGAGGACACATTTGCCTTAGGACTTCCTACGAGAGGAGCTTGGCTGCTGGCTTGCGCCAGCTGCCACCCTGCCTGCAGCCACTTGGGAAGCGAGAGCACGGGGGGCCAGGGGGCCGGCAGCCCTTCCCCACTGGTGACCAGCTCACCCACCTGCAGTGGATGCAGATGGGGATGCTGTCATCCGGCTGGTAGCAGCGAATCTCGCTGATGAGCTCCAGGATGGGGTCAATGGACGAGGGGACGTCGTGGTCCGGCCAGTTTTTATAGTGGAACTGGTGGACAGTGCGGATTTCCTGCAAGAGGAGAAGAGCACTGGCAGGGTCCAGGGCTGGCCTGCCCCACTGAGGGGATGCTGCCGCGGCTCCTGCAGGCACAGACTGGGATGTCGGCATGGTAGGGGGAAGCTGGCATGCTGCAGACATCTCCAGTTCCCTTCTGCATCGGTAGGCAAAGGTTAGAGGTGCAGACTGCAGCTGTTCTTGCTACAAAAGAAGCATTGCCATTTCATGACATTCTTCAGGTTACCTGTTGGCCTCACTTACCCAGGGTCTGATTTGCCACAACTGACAAACAGCTTCAGAAATTGAGGTTTGAGTTAATTAATTGTTTACTTTCTTCATACTGTCAAATATCAAATAGCAGGCTGAGCAGCGTAAAATTTTCTGCACAAAGTGTGCCATATTTTAATATTTATATAATAAAGCTAGCCAAGATGCATTTCCTGCCTTGACCTTTCCTACTTACCCCATTCAGGGTCACCTTTAAAGTCCTAATCACATACTCATTTTTCTTCTCTTCAGCTTCCTGCAGAACAAGAAGTTGAGAGTCATATTTTCTGCAGATGACACGAGTTTCCAGTGCACGTGATGTGACATGGTGCTCGCGGCAGCTGTACTCACACAGGCGACGGAGAAAGGACCACACTGCAGGGGAGAGCCGCCCACCTCTGCCCAGTACTGCTCACATTTCTTCTGTTGCGAGAAGCAGGACAGTTTGGTTATTCACCACCGGCCCACCCGCACTGCCTCTTGTCTCACTCTGCCGGACAAAACTCATGCTGGGGGGAGGCCCGGCTCTTGCCACTGGCCAGCTCCAGCCTCCCCTTCCCTGGAGCCATCATTGCTGGTTTTTCCCTTCCAAAGAGGCTAGCTACACTACTGGAAATGGTTTAAGAATCTGCAGCTGGAGACTCAGGAAACAGCTTGTATCAAACAGAAACTCACTGTCACTAATAAGATTTAATAAAAATCTGCGTCTCGCCACCCCGCCCTGGCACTGTCACGGCAGGAGCCATCTCTGACACGTTACTCACCTTTCCCATTTCAAACTCCATACAAGCCATGACCACAACCTGCAGAAAGAAGGTTCATTAGAAAAGTCTGAACACCAGTTTCTTATCCAGGCAGCAAAATCAAACTCATCACTTGCGGGCACTTATCAGCAATGAGCAAGTTCTGTGGGCTGCCTTCCCCAGAGTCCCAGACTGCTAGGCAAATCAAACTCAGGACATCATCCACAGCCCGGGTGCGAGGACCTTTCCCACTCAGAGCCCGAATGCAGAGACAGCCACAAGCAGACTCCTGTCTCAGCAGAGTGTGGAGGAGGCTCACGGGAAGGATGCGGGGCACACACAACATCTGGAGTGAAACCCTGACACTCCCACTGTCTGCTTAGTCAAAAAGGACTTCTGGCTGGCTGTACAGACAACTTTTCTATTTTCAAAAAAAAAAAAAAAGAAAGGCATATAAATCTGCACCTTACCAGGACTTCATACTCCCAAATCATCCTCCAAAAGTCAATGACAGTAGTGGGGAGAGGACCCTGTGTTGCAATGTATGCTCTTGGCCCATAGACACCCTAAAACAGCATTCAGATCAGACATGGAGACATATTTCATAGTTCACTAGCAGAAATAAAGTCATCCCTCTTTCTGAATCTTACTTCTATCCAATGAGCCCATTAAGGACTTAGAAGGGCTTTTATATAGTTGAAATTTAGGCACCTAAATTAAATTAAGCAACCTGAAACCAATGGTGTGCAAACCTCCCAAAGGAAGACCCAAGCCATGGAGCTGGGCTTGAGTTGAGATCTGCTCCCAGAGACCACCAGTTCTTGCAGTGCATCTGGGAGCTTGGGGGTGATGTCGCAACAGCTGATCCAGCTCTCCAGTGTGCAGCTTGGCACATCTGTGGCAGCTGGCCAAAGAACAAACCCCTTGTGAAGGTCTGTTCTTCTGCAGATGGGTTGCACAGAGCCCTCGGTCACTGTGGAGAATGAAGGAAACCTTCCATCTACCATCTATCAAAGAAGGGTCATGAGCGCAGGAGAGTCCCAAAACACATGGAGCTCCCGAGGGTGAACCAGCCCGCATTGACCTGCCCTGTTGCTCGCCGCTGCAGTGGGACTGAGCTGTGCTGCTGTGCAAGGCTTCCTGCCTGTGCATTGGTGTCAGGCAAGGCGATTCTGGCCACAGGCAATTTTGCACCACTGTCACCCACCAAAGGCAGTAACACTGACGAGGAAGTTGGGGCTGTGAGCCACAAACTGTTCCACCACCCGCCCCAACATGAGCACGTGTGCCTTGCCCTGTAGCCTCATGCCTCTGTGCGGCAAGGGGTGTTTTTGAAGGGCTCACTGATTGTACACATCTTCTTTACATCGATTATCCTTGAGCATAGCCCAGAAACTACTGCATAGTCCTTTCACTCACCACAGCTGCAGGACCTGCTCCTCCTGGCACAACTCAACCAGGCAGCACTAACAGCTGCTACAAACACCTTTGCACGGCAAAACACCATGAAAGAAACAATACCTTGATGAAGTTGGCATTGATGTAATGAGAGTCTGCATCTGATGTGATCAGGGACAACTCCACTCTGCTGTGGTCAACTGCAGGCACAAAAGCAGAAGAAGCAGCAGTTACTGTTTGTCTTTCATGGTGGTTGAGCTCCTCAGACAAGGTGCTTTGGAGGAGCACATCCATCAGAGAGCTCACCCCAGAGCAGATGAATGGCTGTGCAAGCAGCTAATGCCTCCTCCTGCACCTACCAATAGCCCTGCACAGAATTGCCGTTGCCTACACATTGCACATTGAGAATTGGACCTGTGTGAACCTCGTGAGATTTAACAAGGCCAAGTGCAGGGTCCTGCACCTGGGTCAGGGCAACCCCTGGTATCAACACAGGCTGGGGGACGAAGGGATTGAAAGCAGCCCTGCCGAGAAGGACTTGGGGGTACTTGGTAGATGAAAAGCTGGACATGAGCCAGCAATGTGCGCTCGCAGCCCAGAAGGCCAACCGTATCCTGGGCTGCATCAAAAGCAGCGTGGCCAGCAGGTCGAGGGAGGAGATTCTGCCCCTCTGCTCTGCTCTGGTGAGACCCCACCTGGAGTACTGCGTCCAGCTCTGGAGCCCTCAGCATGGGAAAGACACGGACCTGTTGGAGCGGGTCCAGAGGAGGGTCACAAAAATGATCAGGGGGCTGGAACACCTCTCCTATGAAGAAAGGCTGGGAGAGTTGGGGTTGTTCAGCCTAGAGGAGAGAAGGCTTTGGGGAGACCTTATTGCAGCCTATCAGTACTTAAAGGGGGCTTATAAAAAAGATGGCAGCAAATTTTTTAGCAGGGCCTGTTGCTACAGGACAAGGGGGAATGGCTTTAAACTGAAGGGGGGTAGATTTAGACTAGATATAAGGAAGACATTTTTTACGCTGAGGGTGGTGAAGCACTGGCCCAGGTTGCCCAGAGAGGTGGTGGATGCCCCCTCCCTGGAAACATTCCAGGTCAGGTTGGACAGGACTCTGAGCAACCTGATCTAGTTGAAGATGTCCATGCCCATGGCAGGGGGGTTGGACTAGATGACCTTTAGAGGTCCCTTCCAACCCAAACTATTCTGTGATTCTATGATGATTCTATGATTCTACACACAGGCAGCAGACAGGCAAGCTCTCTTTCAGAGTGGCGGTGGTGTCTTAGGCAAGAGCTGCAGATGCTGCCACTACCCCAAGTGCAACGCCAATCTCCTCCTCTTGACCACGGAGCAAGCCAAGCCTAGAATCACTCTGCGCTCCATCTTACAGGCTCAAATGAGGTCTGTGGGTTTAGAGGGGTTTTTTTCAAGCTAGAATAGATGAAAGGGACAGTCTGCTCTGATCCTATGACAGACTCTTCTTTGGAGACTTTTGCACCAAGCCAGGACAAGCCACAACAGTTTTTAACTGTAGTCTGCTTTGTATGTCATGGAGACATCTTTGTCCAAAGCTGTTCTCTACAAGGCCTTGGAAAACAAGTGGTTGCAATGCTGCCCAGAAAGCTTGCAAGGACAGTCATTAGAGGATGTGTTTCCTACTGAACAGAAGTTCTTCTGTCTGTAGAAAATACGTGCCAAAGTATTCCAGAGCATGCACTGCAACAGTCAAAGATAAACCCTTTAATCTGAACAGCAGAATTCAAGGCCAACTGACAGGCAGTGATATGCTCATATGCAAGCAACAGTGCAGGCAGATACTGGAGGAAGAGAACAGACTCGAGCTAGCAAAAGAAAAGGCTGAATAGGAACATTTGCCATTTCCAACCTACAGGGTAAGATGTCCTTGTATCTGTTCTTCTTCATGTTCTCTGGTTGCTCAGATGCTGCTGTAGGGTAGATTTTATCCGATCTGTACTTTGTTGACTGCCTTTTCAACTTCTGTGATAAAAGAATGGAACAAATTACAGCAGATGTGCTATGCACAACACACTACTAGAGAGTATGTGTGAAGGTCTCTAGGGGTCAGGTTCACTACCACAAAGCAAAGTCTGCACCATTAATTCTTTCCTGAGTGGCTTTTCTCAAGGTACTCAGAGCAAGAATAGAGACAGGAGCCACCTGAGAGCCCCAGCACAGGCTTCTGAAGAATGGAAAGTGTGTGCTGAGGCAGTGCCCACACGAGGCTCGGGCATGTAGGCTTCTGAAGTGAAATGATGCATTTATACAGCACATAAAGCATCGCCCTCACAAATAAGTGAGACACAGGGGAATCATTCTCAGTATAAATGGCACCCAGGTAAGAGGAGTAACAATGTTAAACCACGTTTAACAAATGATATCAGAAAAGCCAGATAAATCAATTGATTTTTCTCACTTTGGTAAAGATGCTCCCATCTATAGCTGCAAACAGCAATGCTCAAGCCACTAAAGGAGCACAAGCAATCGGAGCAAAGTAGCTACATGTGCTGATGAAAGAGAAAGGAGAAGGAGTCCTAGGATAGACCCTTAGAGGTATGAATCTCCCATCTCTTTCATTTCCAGGATAAAGCTGCAGCACTCCTAGAGAGTTCAAGCATCTTTTTCCTGCCAAAGCATAGAATTTTATTTCACTGACATCAGCTTCTAAATAACACACACTGTTCACTACCATCAACTTCAAAAGCACCATTCTTGCTGTATTTTTTCTTTCATAATTTTTTGTCTACCTAACCACTTTTCTTGAAACCAAGGAATGCTTTTGATTTAAAACAAAAGGTCATTTCTCTAATCAGTGTCTCTACGGTTTGTCACTATGAAGGGTAAGGCTCCCTTTCCTGTCACCCTGGAGCCATACCTTCACAGCCCTTCTCTGCTGGGGTCCAGAGAATTGGGCTGACACTGAAGAACCCTCAGTATCATGTGCCTTTATGAAAGAAAGGTGTGCAGTGGTGAAAAGCAAAGAAAAGGGACCACAGGCACACCTGAGGTGAGAGGGTTTCTCATGCCTCGTGCACACCTCACGGTGACCCACCTGAGCTGCTAATAGGAAGTGGGAACGGTGGCTCAGCCGCTCACAGCATGGGGAAAAACAGCCCACCGGTCTTGGGGTCGCTGAACCAAAATAGCGCCGTGGTCAAAGCCCTCTCTGGTGTGCTCGAGGGCTTGGAGGCTGCAGCTCTGGCATGACAGCACATGAGCAAGAATCTCAGGAGTCCTGATGGTTTTGGGGCCCTGATTTTTGGTTGCTCACCATAAATCGCTTCGAGAGTCAGCTCACCAGTGACCTTCCCACGGGAGCTCATAAGTGTCTGCGTTTCAGCTCTCCCAAAAGCTCTCATCCCGTTTTGAGAATCCTGGCCCCTGTCCTTCCTTGCTGCAGACCCAACATCTAAGCAGCTGCAGGAGAGCTGCAAAACTCCCCTTGACTCCAGCCTGCTCTAGACAAGCACCCGCTAGGACACGACACCCTCCAGGGCCTGCATGCATTAAGCTTCAGAGTGATGATATTTGCCAAAAGGCCACATCAGGAGCTGGAGGGCTTTGTAGCTTGTACATATTTGACCAAGCCAAGCAGCCCCTTAGCAATACCACAGATAAAAGGTATACACAGCAACATGTATCTCATCTCCACATTATTCTGTGCACAGATATTCAGATCCAAGTCAGAGTTGCTGTTTTTTAACATTAAACTGCAATTTTTAAACCCTAAATTCTGCTGCTCTCCAGCCACAATACCACAGGAGTTGCAGGTCTCACTGACCTGGATGGAATGAGTCAGGAAGAGGGTACAGGAGGCTCAGCACAGTTCATGTGTCCAGTCTCTATTAATCAAGAACATGGGGGCAGGCACAGTGTGATAGAAGTTGTGGGAGCAGGATGGTTTTTGTAGACTACACGTCCCTGTAACCTCCCGAGCTCTTCTGGTGTTGGTTGCATCATGCCCCTGCCTCCTTCCAATGCAACCCCAACTTCCAGGGTAAGCTTTCATGGAAGGGGCATCTCGTAGTACTGAAGCCAGTCTTCTCATAGCTGAGCCTCTGAATCATCTTACTTTTCTGTCCCTGCATAAACTGGCATAAAACTGCTTGGGAAATGGCTACATATGAGAAAGCAAGTGAGAGCAAGAAGGATCAAACTCTTGCTGTGAGACTGCACAAACAGAAAAAGGGAACTCGAACAAAAAACCCTGTCATTTACAGTAACACCACCACAATTGGCATGTACGAATGCTTGTTCACACAAAGAGAGACATTAGGATGGAGAAATAGCATCAAACGTTTCTACCAAGTTTGGAAATGCAAGCCATCACAATTGCCTGTTAAGGCTTTTGCACTTGCAGAAGTGGCCAGATGGCCAGATGGCCAATTACTCGGGCCGTCCTGGGAAGATCTCGTCCCAGTACAACAGGAAACGCAGCCCTGACCACTTCTACCTGCCATTTTGGTCAGAAAATTAACTGTACATTTGGCTGCTAGAACTAGTACATGCACTGAGGCTCCGCAGCCCTGCTGCCTCGCATGGCACACTACAACCCCAGCACAGCAGTGAGAGGAGGAAATTCAGCAGCCTGTGACAGCACTTTGTTCCATGGAACAACAGACTGTCACTGCAGGCTCAGATTAATCACTTCCCTCCAACCCAGACACCTGGAAACCAAACACTAAGCTTTTCCCAAGTGTTTGAAGTGCCAGTCTTCACTGGTATGACAAAGCAGGGCTGGATCTCGTGGGGACTCCTAAGTAACCCCTGCACCTTCCCCAGAGACCACTGCCTGATGCAACCCCTATGAGGAGGGGTAGCTCAGGGCCAGTGGTTATTCTGGTGTTTGAGACATTTGAGATCTTACAGATGTACCAGTTTTACCCTTCTCTATGTCTGCTAAAGCCGGGCAATGCCTTTGCTTCTCAAAGTAGCCCAGACAGCCTGCCAGAACAACCTTCCTCTAGCTGATAGATCAGCAGCCCTCACCAGCCCTCAGCTTTAACTGTGAGACAGTGGATTGCCATCTAAGACTCACCCGTGCCACCCAAACAAATAAAAAGATGTCAGAGATCAGGGCACTGTGCAGATCTCAACCAGCTAGACACTGCAGAACACCGGGGAAGGCAAGAGCCATCAGCATTTTTTGCTAGTTTTGCCTTTAGGGAACAAGAAATTAATTTCCAGGAGGGGCCAGAAGCATTGCTGGACATAAAACACATGCACTCATTGCGAATGGATGCATGAGCCCTTCCACGTAACCTAGCGCAGCGCTGGAGGCTGGAGAAGTGGCCCGTCCAGCTGCTCAGATCGCCGTCTTCTCGCACCTTGGCCAAGGTGCCCGGTGTTGATGAGAGGTACAACAGTCTCGGGTCCACAGGGCATTTATCTGAACACCCGCTCCCTGCTCTGCAGGTGGTACGGGGGCAGGGTGGGGGATTTCTATTGAAATGAAAAAAGGAAAAGCTATATCAAGTAGCAACCGGAGATCCCTGACAGGAACACGTGTATCACAGATATAACAGATTGCAATGGGGAGAAGGGACAGTGGCTCCATATTCCTCACTATACCCCCAGTTGTATTACCAGGTGAAGTGAAACTGCGTCTTGACAAGTGCATTCACAAAGTAGAAAACAGGAAGCACTCGGGTAATTATTTAAAAAGCAAACAGTTTTACTTTGAATGCAAACTATTAAATTACTCTTCTGTCTTTATATTCCTTTTACCCCAGTTAACTCCTGTGTCTCTTCCTGCTGTAATATTCACAGAAAATCTTATTGTCACATGTAAATCACATCCCCGTTTGAGGAGAAGTGACTGAGCTGTTCTTTAAATCAACTGAAACACAAAGCCGTGCCTTAAGTGAACTTACCAAAAACTCGTCTACAAACTCTTCTCGGTTGAGCTTCTTGCCTTGGGCCCTTTCCAGGTTTTGCAGCAGAATCTCCCTTTGGTCCATATTGCCGGAGACCGAGCGCAACTGGCCTACCAAACCTGGGAACGGACATGTCAAGTGCATGCCGCAGCGGAAAGCACCAGCCCGGAGAGCACTCGCGGCAGGCTGTGGTTTACTGACTTCATCACAAGTCTTAAAGGAAATTAGTACGTAACAGATATCGTGGTCAAATAAAACAAAACACACAACCTGGGGCCCTAGCGCCTCCTTTTAAAACCACACGCACTTTGCGTGTGCCCCACAGCAAGGTTAGGCAGCACTGAGCCGGGCCGGAGCCTCGCAGCAGGAGCAGACTGCCCCGGGTCCCTCGGCCACAGCGTGCCTCCAGCGTGCCCAGCTGTTCCCCGTGCACTGTGCCACGAAGCTGGTCAGACGTTGGAGACCAGAGCCAAGCACCCCAACATCTGACTTCTTTAAGCACCATGTCCAGCCGTCACCAGCAGCACGGCCCTCCCGGGCCACAGTCCAGAGGGGCGAGCACGGGGGGCAGCAGCTGAGCACACGTGCCCACGGGCAGCTGCGGGGGAAGGCTTCAGACTCGGAATATGCTGCAGCTAGAAGAGTCCCTAAAACAGCATGCAAAATCCACAGCTCCCCTTCACACTTATAACTTAGCCTGTTTTCCACATTAACTGCAAAATATTTTGAAAGAATACTTCAGGCAGATGCTGAGCACCCGAACCTGGCTTGCACGTGTTACTCCCCTGAACTGCACGACTGCTTCTGAACAGAGAAAACCTATCGACATGCTTCAGGTCAACTCTTCCAGCCACAGTTCCCCACATCTGGTAGCTTGGGCTAGAAGACAGGGTCAAATCTGACTCCAGTAGACTACAGAAATCCAGTTAATTATGCCAGCCTAATTCACCTCACTCACTCTCAGTAACACTTACAGGTACTCTAAAAAACCCATAGGACAAAGTAGAGGTAATCCTAAAATGGGAAGGAAATGCAGAGAGCAACGTTCTCAAAGGCCATCTGTTTTCTCTACTTGCAGAAGTGGGGAAAACTAAACTAAACTGAACTAACCTAAACTAAACACAACCCCCCAAAAACTAAAAAAAAGTATGGAAGTCACAACCTTGATCTTTCCGATATCTTACATTTTGCACAAAGATTTCTGTCTGGCTGTACCAAGTCTGTTTCTCTTTCCGATTGTAACTATAGTCATTAAATGTATTCCCCTTCCGTGTTTTCTCACAGATTGGGTACAGAATAGCTACAAGATTTCTGTATCCAGCTGCTAAAAGGCAAAGGACTGCTGATCACTCTTTCAGAGTGTCCTGGTTTTGGCAGGGATAGAGTTAATTTCCTTCCTAGTAGCTGGTACAGTGTTTTGGATTTAGGGTGAGAACAATGTTGATAACACACCGATGTTTTAGTTGTTGCTAGGTAGTGCTTACACTAGCCAAGGACTTTTCAGCTTCCCATGCTCTACCGACTGAGCAGGCTGGAGGTGCACAAGAAGCTGGGAGGGGGCACAGCCAGGACAGCTGACCCCAACTGGCCAGAGGGACATTCCATACCATGCGACGTCATGCTCAGCATATAAAGCTGGGGGAAGAAGGAAGTGATGGCATTTGTGTTCCCAAGTAACCGTTACGCGTGATGGAGCCCTGCTTTCCTGGAGATGGCTGAACACCTGCCTGCC
>NW_008794598.1:505730-517797 GCF_000699145.1 Aptenodytes forsteri | reverse complement strand
CCCACCGGGGGGGAGTGAGCAAGTGGCTGTGTGGGGCTTAGTTGCCGGCTGAGGTTAAACCACAACAGAGAGCCATCACTCTTAGTTTAAAATAATGTCAAATTTTAATTTTGCAAAAATAAGCCTTTGAATCACCTGAGAGGAACAGAGAGATCTTTAGAATAACAAATGGAAATGTGTTTTAAAACAAATATTTACCTGACGAGTCTGAAAATTAACACTGCAGCACTAAGCACTAATCTAGAAACCTCGAATAAGAGTGAAGCCCACTTTTATGGCTAAATTTAAGACAAACACAAGCAGAAAAACAAATTAATAACAACGAACACTTATTAACTTCTGGTTTTAGTGATACAGAATGTCTTTTACATGTTGCTTATGCGTAGAGTTCTGCTTGCAGTCTCCTGAAGAAATACAACAGCATTTCTCCCAGTTGAATCAATGAGAAGCCCAGCTTCACCTTCTGGAAAGTAGTATAGCCCTTTCTCTCAATTGTCCAAGTTCTCCTGAAAACAAACAAAAAACCCCATGTGGATGTGTTTTAGAGAAAGAATTCAAGGCAGGTTTAAAGGAACCAGCAGGAAGAGAAGGACGCGGGATGGAGGGACGGGTGACCCGCCTCCCGCTGCAACCCTCTCCTGGACCGATTTCATCCCTTCCCCTGGTAAAATGCGCCAAGCGGGGTCTGGTCATCTGTGTGAGCGGGACGGCGCTTTTTGTATGACCCATCCTTCGTTATTTTGATTGTCATCTAAGGAAGCAAGCTGAGCTCCCAAGATAAGGAATTAAACCCTGAGACAGAGAAGCAGATGGGAATTTTGATGCTGGCTTCAGTAAGACTTCATTGAGGTGTTTAGCAAAGCCGTGCTCCACGGCTATACGCCGAGTTAGCTGGTGCACATGTCTGGGGGGACGCTCTGGGCATCAGTGACGAGCCGAGCGAGGCGGGTGGGAGAGGTGAGAGACACAAAGGAAGAGCCATAAACGTCCAGGCAAACATCACCACCACCTTTACATCCTTACCCATCCGCCGCAGGCCTCAATGTAGCTTCTCACTTGAGAATTTCCATTGATCACATTTATGAGTTGGCTGGGCTGCACCATAGATGGGACTTTCTTAGCAACATGCATTAGCAATTTCACAGAAACAGAGAGAAAAACTCTCTCATAGACCAGCTCGGGGTTCTGGTTACTCCAGCTCCTGCTGAGAGAGTCCACGGCAGCCCCAAACTTCTCCATCTGCAAGCATCAAGAGGGCAGTTTGAGCTTCTTTTTAAATGACAGTGTGATAAATAAGTCCTGGCTCAAAATCCAAGATTGAGTTAAATTCCTGCATTTGCTGCTTCTACCCATGACTAGAGCAGGTGACCCCACAGCTTCCTGGTGATACCCGTACAGCGCAGGACGTTCAAGGCAGGGCTCTCCTTTACTGCTGCTTGTACAAACCGCAGCAGTGGGAAGCGCGATTGAAGGACTGGGGAGGACAGCTGGCAGTCTAACCAGAGCTGCAGCAAACCTGAAGCTACAACTGCCTGCAGTGCTTGCACCAGAAGTGTGCTGGCACGAGAGCTCTGGCCGCAGGGCAGGCTGGAGCCAGATCACCTGCAGCAGGCTGGAGCACCTGCTCTGCCCCTCTCACCACAGTCTTCCTCCTTTCCCCCTCTACACACTAGCTGCCCCCACCAGCTCCAGACTGCAGAGCATCTCCTGCAGAGACAGGCCGGCCCATGCAGCTCCAGGGCTTCTCAGGTGATAAAAAGCAGCACCTTTGGAAGAGAGGAGGAGAAAAGGCAGCTCGCACTGTGCCTTGTCCAGCTTCTGTCCTGGTGGCTCGCACACTGCCCGTGACACAGAAATGAAGGGAGGCTGCGGGGCATCGTGCCCCTTTCCCTCAGACCCGCGACTCCTGCAGCGTAAGCTGTGCTGCTCCCCAGGCTTTTTCTATTCTCCAACACAAGGCGACACAAGGCTAGCCTACAGACAAGGACCTGGCCAGGCCAGGCAGGACAGGGTGTGCTTTACCTTCCCCTTGAGCACTTCAGCAAGAGCCTCTGAGGAAACCTTTTCAAAATCCATGTTGCACTGGTCCCCCATCTGCCGCAGGCGACTGGCGACCACGACTGGGTCAAACCTGGTTGGAGGCTCTCCTGCAGACTGCACAGGGTCTAGAGCAGAGAGAGCAGGGTGAGGGGTTTCAGCATAACGCATTAAAGGCAGAGAAAGAGAACATACGCTGACAGCCCAGCCTCTTTAGCTGTCTACTGCATCCAAAACGCTGCCTTCAACGGGTGCTACGGTAGTTACTGCCTCAAGCACTCAGGAGGTTAATGCAGGGTAGACCTATGACAAGACACATTGGGAAATGTAAAACCAAAGTCCCTAAGAAATATCATACAACCATTCAAGTGTTAATTGATTTACAGGGAGCAAGGGGCTCTGTACTATGGGTTTGTCCAGGTCTCTTTCCTCCCACCTCAGTTGCTTCGTGCCCAAGTCTCAGCTTATCCCCTACTCCTGTTTCTCCAAGGGCATCCCTAAGGCCTCTCTTTTACCCCTCCGGGTTCCGGCAGCTCCTTCCTCCCAGGCTGCCAGAAGCAAGCAAGGAAGGTCAGAGGACTCGGAAAACATCTCATCTCTCTCTTCTGACTGCAGTGACACAGCAGCATCGATCAGACGGCAAAGTCCTGCCTGCATTCCCCCAGCATTTCAAGGCTGCAGATCATCGTGTGCAGTCTTCGGAGAATTTAGATATTATACTCAAGGTCTCTTCTGAACAAGTGCAAATTGCAACGTTTCAAAGTCTTATAGTGACCCAAATTTAGGAAGGTTTTCAGAAAGGAGCAAAAGGCATACTTCACAAATCTCAAGTATATAAAACCATTAGAACTTCTCAGCTAAACCACTTAAAGGGGGCGGGGGGGGGAGCGCCTCAGTTACAGCATTTTTCCCTTAAAGCAGCCTGAGGGGAAAAAAACAACAACAGCGTATTATTTATTTTTTCTGAATATTACCAAAACAAGGTTCAGCCAGAAGGAGCTACCCGACACTGAAAGTTTCAGCCAAACCATTTCCATGTTTGACAAAGTCATAAGGAACTGAAAGCAGGATCTTTTGACATAAAGTGGTGGGCAACTATCTGGAGGCATCGCTTCCTGATCCAACCCTGCTCCCTCATTCAGCCGCTAATTCCAGCTTAGCTCGTCTCATTCAGGTGCACTCGGCGCCTGCAGCCCTGGGCAGAAGCCTGCATCTCCCGGGGGTCTGGGGCAGTTTCACAGTGCTCAGGACAGCAGAGGCAGAGGCACAAGCATCTAATCCAGGAGAGGGAGACAAGCAGTATGCTAATGGAGACTTTCTTTAGGCAAAATGACAAACTTCCGTGAAGCTTTTGAGAAATCGACTTTTCTTGCTATCTGGTGTCAGCAAGATCCCAGTGTCTCTTGGGACATTTTAGCTGGTTTGTTGCCGAGAAAATAATGGGAAAAGCAATATGAATACAGGCTAAATTCTGGGTTTCTTGCAGCATTGCCAGCAAACCAAAGTAGCCCAAATGATATTAGGAGCTTTGTGAAGCAAAGACCACATTCTGTCTTACATGTTAAAGCAACTGTTTTCATCCAATAAGCAATATGATCTTTCTTTTTGATAATGACAATTAAAACTTGTCCCACCCCATTGGTTTCGAGCAATTTACTCAGGACCTGCGGATCTGTGTGGGGCACAGCAGCCGGCGGCGCCTTCCCTGCCAGCACTGCCAGCTACCAGCACCCGCAGCCCCAAGGAGTGGAAAGCGGGGTGGCCGTCCTTCACAGCCCCCATTGCCAGACCCTGCCAAGGCAGACTGCAGCTGTGGGCTGCCCAAGATTTAAACAACTTTACCTTGCTCTAACTTTTCCCCCAAAACAGAGAGAGTTTGGAAGTCATCACAAGTCTGCATTTTAGGAAACCCAACAACCCCAAGCTACAACCTCCTTCCGTTAAGCTTTCAGTCAAAACTCTCCTCTCTCATCTACAGCAAACAAACCATTTTTTCCTCCCACACAGGCCCTACCTCCCGAGTCTGTCTCCAGGCTCCGGCAGTCACTCCCATCTTCACCTGCGAGGTCAGAGAACAAGGCTTCCACGATGCATTCTGTCTGCTCCTCGAAGGTTGCCATTTCAGCGTGTCTCCCCGCTGCAGAGTCGGCAGGGACACCACTGCAGCTGCTGCTCTTTGCAGGTGAGCTTTGCCTCCGGATTTTGGCTTTTCCCGGAGCTGCACAGGTTCTTCCTTCTGGGAAGAGTATGACCCCAGAGTCCACCCCCGGAACAGCACAACATGCCAATATTTGCTCTCTTAACTGTCGTCATTCAAGCTATGGGTGTGGTTTAGTTTTGAAATAAGTAATTTAAGATCAACTGAAATAAGTATTTACAAGTTATCGAAGACTGTTGACCTGTTCATTCATCAGGAAGGGTGTCTGGATAAAAGGCTAGAAGCTCCAAGTCCCATCCCAGGCAAAGACTAGACTCGGTCTAGCCACAGCAGCATAAATGATAGCTTGCCAACAAGCTATCAACTGTTTTTTTTCTGAAAACTGCACAATGCCGATGCTCCAATGCAGCTCTCCGCAAGGACAGGAATACAACATATGCATAAAGACACTGGAAACTGTTAATAGGAGCTGTGCTACAGCTGACTTCTTATCACTCGTAGGTAGCTCACCTGTTACAGTAATTTGGCATATGAGACTGAAACATATTGTTGCACAATTGCTCCTTAAAGCCTTGCTTCAGGGAGGTTGAGAGAGAAAAGCCCCGTCTGACACAGAGGCAGGAGCTGGACTGCAGCTCTCTCCGGATCCACGGTAGTGATCGGATGACTCCATCCTGCAGACTTCAGAGTTGAATGAACAAATACTCCGGAAAACAGCCAGGAATGAGTCACATTTTTATTAGGAAAATCAACAATAAAATCTAAAACCTGTTGTTTAACAGTGACAGCAGTGTTTCAGTGAAGTGCATGGAAGGCATATTGCAATTTAAAGGTACAATACAGTCATTAAAAGAAATTAAAAATTAAAAGAAATCTTACAGAATAGGGTTAACAAAGCCACTCCTTATGGAGTGCCATAAAGCCCTGTTATGGTAACCAATGCACCTCAACCTTCAGCCAAGGAGCCTTCTTCAGGGTTTTGCCACTGTGTGAAACATGGCTCTGACAAGGACACTTTTCATGACACCGTACGAAGTCCAACTCTCCGTAACTTTCAGTAGAGCAGATGGAGTGCTGTCAACATGCTCTTCAAAAAACAAGTCCCAAGGCTGGCCAGAGTGTAACTTCAAAAACTGTAAAAATTTACAGCACTGCACCATCTCGTGTACTGTATTGTGAGGACAGGATGACAGGACTGCACAGAAGTAAGTACTACACAGAAAACAAACCTTTAAATACCCGTTCTAGTTACAAAGTAACAAATGGTAAAAATCAGTATCAGCAAAAATTTAATATTCCATACAGGTTAATTATCTAAACAGCAATTCTTCCATTATTGGTGTGAGCACCAAGGACTGACAGCTCACTGACATGGCCAAAGTGATGCAGGCTACAAAACCCATGCCTTATTAACTCACGCAAACACATCATACACAACCTGCACACTCCTGCATTTTCTTACAGTAGTTCCGAGGGGGGAATTTCAGAGAGGGCGATTCATGATTGCAGTAACACAATTCAACTAGAAAATACACTTCTTTCTCTTGAAAAAGAAACATACTGTTTCTAGCGAGCACGATGTACCCTGTCCACCCACCTCTGACACAGCAGAGCTCTGTTCACCTGTAAGGGAAGCTACTATCAAAATCCGTCTATCAGACAGAAAACTAAACCACATGTAAAGGGAGCCAAGAACTAAATACTTCTCTCTTCACTGCACTGTTCCTCTTAATGTGAGATAAGCAGCAGAGTCCTGGAGTCTCTGAACTGGTTTTTGAATTATTTACAATTCTCATGAAAAAAACTCTCCAAAACACATCCCTGAATTTTGCTCATTTCTGGTTCCACCAGTCACGTTAGTGCCTTGTGACAATCACCATAGCTGCCACCACTTCTGTGACTCATGCCAGAAGCAGTGGGCTCACGAATGCATTACCTTGTCCTTTCCCCAGCCCAGAGGGAGGACAGACCGTTCACCCTGCCCCATTCACCAGCTGCCGCAATCCCATACCTGCGAGCTGCAGCTATTCCCACACCACGTGTCCTTGCTAGGCCCAGCTCTGCTCCAGGAAAGGGCTGCTAACACTCCCACAGTTTAAAAGTACAAAACCAGCATCAAGTATGGCAAATGAAGCCAGAAGAAGAAACTTTTCCTGTGCCCCGAGCAAGCAGCCTACTGGCAGCCGTGAACAATCAGGACCCCAGTCCGGCAACTGCCCCCATGACTGTCCTTAACGCCGAAATAAAGGTTTGCAGTGCCTCCGGCTTTGCCTCACTCTGCTTCACTGAAACCTGCATCTCTGAATCTGCCGCCTCAAGCAAAAGCTCTGTTAGGAAGAGGCAACCTGCGTCATCCTGAGCACTGAGATAAGCTTTCCACGGCTGGACGCCAGCTTTGCTCATAGCAATAGTCTGGATGTGGACAACGTGAAGAGCCGTCTGTATGGTATCCGGATGAACAGTCCCACACCAGGGCAGGGAGAGGTGGCAGCTCATGTCCAAGCTCAGCCAGGTCTTCTCAAACTGTTCTGCAGTCAGGTAAACATCAGGAATTAAGGTCAGGCTGCCTGTATTGGGATGAACCTTGAGGACTTCTTTACTCCCTTCAGAAATCAGTGACTCTGAAATGAAACCACAAACGTGAGATGCAGCATATAAGATGCAGCTCCCAATTTCACAAAGAACATCTTACGCAGCCATCAGATGAAGAGGGCTGGAATCACAGCGCCTTCAGCGGTGATCAGCCATGCATTGCACAAGATAGTCAGAACACTAAGACAGCATTCTCAAAGCACTGTGATCTTCTTCTAAAGAAACCCATGTGAGAACATCTACTGACAAGGGGAAAATGGATCCCAGATGAAGGTGAGGCGGGTTACCTGTGTCGCTGTTCCTGGAGTCAGTACAAGAAGAACAAGCGTAAGAGGGTTCTGCTGGCTGGTGAGCAGTGACGAGTGCCCAGCGTTCTCTGCCATAAACTGGTGCAAGAGTATTAAACTCTGAAGCCCATGTATTCACAGGTCGCTCAGTTTGGTCTTCCAGGAGCCCCAGAGAGGGGTCAGACTTGGGGCTACACAGGACCCATTTCACTTCTTCCACACCAGACTGCAAAAGGCGATAGTAGAACAATCCACGGTCTCGTACTGCCATATCCATCTCCTCCTCTGGGAATTAGAGAGACATAATTTATGTAGAATTCTATCATCCAGATTTCCCCGAAGTACTAACCCTTAATTACTAAAAACAGATTCCCAGGGATACAGTGTAAACCTGTTACGCTCACCAACCAGACAGCTAGGGGCCAAGTAGCAGCCTAAGGCATAAAGCCACCTTATCTTGCCGTCCTGGATGGTCTCTTCACGATGCTGACACGCAGCATCCATGCACTGGGGACACAGCCAAACCAGGTCCCAAAAAGCCTGTACTACAGCTTCAAACAGAATGAAGGGAACCCACCTATGCAGTAATAGAGCAGTCTCCCTAGCATGTCCTGACACTCAGCAGGACGAGACAGGAAAAGTCGCACCAATGCTGTCAGAAGCTCCATCTTCACTGCTGGGAACATCTCTGATTTCACGTTCTCCACAAACTCCTCTAAAACATAGGGGGCATTCGGTACTTTCTCACCATGTGCGCCCAGGAGCCAGATCAGCGCGCGCTTGCCCTGAAGGAACCACGGAAAAAAATAGCAAACAGGCACTGTTTACCAGAAAGACAGTGCCAACATGAAATAAACAGATAAGAGAGAACAAGTCTTCTAAAGATTTCTGGTCTTTGCCCGCCAATCATGAGCCAAAGGAAAGCCAAACAGTCGTTGTCCACCCATCCTCAACAGCTGCAAGCCCAAGGCACAAAGCCACCTTACCTCACTGTCCTGGATGGCGTCCTCACAGCTAGGCAGTGCCCGACACACTGCATCCGTGCACTGGGGACACAGCCAAACCAGGTCCCGAAAAGCCTGTACTACCGCTGCAATGAAACAAAACGCTCAGCATTCCCGAAGAGTTATAAAACTACCTGGGGGGGAAAAAAAAAAAATCCAAAAAACCCCACCCGAGAGACTTCGCAAATCTTAGCTAGGGAGGTCAGCACCTTGCTTGTGCCTATGATTTGAGACACCCTTCTTCAAAGTCCCATGACACTGCATTCGTCAGAGCAAAGTTGCACCAAGTCTAAAATAAAGTACTGAAACTTCCGATTGTTCCTCTGGCTGCTGGAAAGTAATCTCTCTTCTGGACATTCCCTAGCCTTTAAAAAGACACTGACTCATGATGCTTCAGACACACAAGGTTAGAATGACAAATTAAAACTAACACCAATTCAAAATGAGTCTCGTGAACTTTAGGTCAAAATTTTAAAGGCTCTGCTGCCCACTTACAGAAACACCAGCAGCTTCTAAGACCTAATTCAACAGCTGAGTGCAAGCATGTGATTTCCAAAACTGAAAGCAAGACCATTTAAAAGAGAGGGCAGAAAGAGCAATGATATGAAGTTAGACCTGAGGGCAGCAGAAGAAAAAGAGAAGCCTGGGTACAACTGAATCAGATTATTATATAAGGAACGGAAATCACAAAGATTTATTAATCATCTTGGCTTTCAAACAGTCACTAAAATGTCTCTGCCGAGTCCCTCACTCTCTAAGTCAGCAGGCAGCAGCCAGAAAGGAGCCTCCACATCGGACCATGAACGCAGGTATGACCATCTCCCCCTTCACCACACAGAGTAGTTCCTAAGGAAGGAAAAACTACAATGTCTGGTCACACTATATACCCCCACTCCACCAGGAAGACTTCCACCTGAAGATGCCAATTAAACGAAAAGCCAAGTTTGGGATCACAAGCCTCAGCAAGGCCACTTCCTGAAAGCATAAGCCAGGCAAACAGCCGGCAGATGATTACCTGAAGTGATATGTTCCTGCTGAAGCCCCAGGAGCTCTGTCAGAATCCCTACGCACTGTTCTGTGTACGTCCTAGCAATATTGCCTGCAGAGACACCAAAGGACATAAAAGTCAACCTTTTGTCAGAGTGAAATAGGAACATGAGCCCAACTATTCATCACAAACTCACTTTAAAGAAACAGCCTTTCCCTTTTCCGTTTTGACTACAATTTCTGAAAAGTGTAGTCAAATGAGCTTGTTCCCCACACAAGGGATATGCTCCTTTCTCTGAAGCCGTGCCTCAGAAGTCGTCTGAACACATAAGAAAGGCATTTTAGCATCCGTGGCCTTCTCCTTATGAATACTATAGGAACTCACCTATTTTAAAGCTTACAAAAACAAAACTAAAGTGCCCCAAATCACCTTAACTGCCCCCACCACGACTCAAAGAACAAGCAGGTATTAGAGCACTCCTCCACCCACTACAGAGTTTCATTCAACACTATAAGGCTCATTAATAAGATGAAATGACACAATTTCTTCAGAGCATCTCATCAGAGCACAGACAATTGAATGAGATTCAAGGACATTATGCACACCCTGAAACAGTTCAATACCAGGACTTCTGAAAAAATCAGCACAATCGTGGTTTAGAAACACACACAAAACATTCCTGGGGAGGCTGGTCTATAGAGGGCTGTACTGCTTCAGCACACATCAGTTATTTGGCATTTGCCCAGATATACTTCAGCAGAGAAAGGCCCACCTTAAAGGCCTAGGGCTGCAGCTGCTCCTGAAGCAAGACACAGCTCTTACCTATGGCGAAGATCGCCCCTTGGGCAAGCTCTACCGATACATCAGTGCAATAGCCCTTCAGCTCCTCCAGCACTTGCTGTACGTTTTCGTCATTCACCAGCTCACACAACACCTCCATCTTCTGGCATTTGATGTAGTGGGGCTCTGAATACGAACAGAAGAACTTTTTGTAGTGGCTGCTAAAATGGCCAGGAAGGCTACCAAGGATCTGACGCACATGGCACAGCGCAGTGAAGCAGAGCTCCCTGCTCTCAGAAGTGCAGGCAGACAGCAGCGGTCCCTTCACTCTCACCAAAACATCTGCCTGCACATGTGGGTACTCCCTGGCCAGCACTAGGAAAAGCTTGGTGGCTGCCATCACAACGCTGGGGCTGCTGCTTTTGAGATAGCCATCCAGTAAATTGAGTATGTCGAAGAGTTCCTCCTCACTGCGGGGTCTGTAACGCAGAAGGAAGGTAAGCACCTCACTTTGCCCCCACTGATCCAGATCAGCCATCCTGCCAAGAGAATAAACACAGCTTGCAGGAGTCAAGAAGCGCACGAAGATCTGCGCTGTGCAGAGTAGAGGCCTTAGCCTCCGAGTTTCTTACGGTCTCTGTTCCAAACCAAAGGCTATGCTTCAGAAGTAGATACCACAATTTTATCACAAGAGAATTGACTAGTTTATGCACATAGGCTTAACCCAGTATCAGTCATGTGCACTTTTGCTGGTGCTCTAAGCCAGACAGCAACATTGACAAGAACCCTGGGCAGAGCAATACCCCCCTTTTGCCAGATCATATAGAATTATCTGCAGAAAAGTTAATTTCTTCAAGTAATGGATAAGTTATATATCCTTCAACGGATTGGGAGAGACATACTAGAATATACCCGTCCCACAAATATATCATGCATACTGTCACAAAAAAAACCCCAACTAATCGCATTAACTTACAATTCCACAACAAACCACCAGCCAAAGCAAAGACCCCCTGGAAAAGCAGAGCATCTCAGATGTCTCTTAAGATCTTAGCAGAAAAGTAATTTGGTTTCTCTTAGGATGGGCACCTCCATTTTTGGGTGCCTGACTCTTCCCTTCAAGTTCTGACAGGAGCCCAGAAATACCTGCTTTGCTAGCATGCAAAACACCAAGAACAAGAATGAAGCTTCCAGCACTGTCTTATTATGAGAGAAAACAAACCTGTTGAGGAGATGATGGGCAATGGGTTTGTTGATGACAACTCCTCCCTCCTTCTTCAAGATCTCTTCTAAGGCCCTCAGACAATTCACGACTACAATAGGATCCTGATCACGAAGCAAACTGTATAGCTCATTCACCAACGCACCATCTGCGAAGAAGCAGAGGTCTCTATATCAAATTCTATTGACACGCTGCAATTTAATCACTGCCTATAAGCATTTATCACGAACAAAAGGTACATCTTGAACTAGGAGAAGCAGTCAACAAAACATCCAGCTCTACAGTAACTCCTGCCCCTGGCACAACTGTTCCCCGAAGGTCTGCGGGTGTGAGAACGGCACCCAGCCGATCAGAGCCTGCGGAACCAGCCAGGTGTCGCAGGAGGCCCTGTAAAAGCAGGTACCATGTAAAAGGGGCACTCTGATGTGGAACCTCGCAGTGCCTGGTGTTTCAGTAACAGTCTGATACGCAGCGATAGCCCGCTTATCTTCCTCTTTCTGTCTCCCAGCCACGACAACCCAGCGGCAGCGCAGCGAACCCAGGACGTAAAAGCAGGTACCATGTAAAAGGGGCACTCTGATGTGGAACCTCGCAGTGCCTGGTGTTTCAGTAACAGTCTGATACGCAGCGATAGCCCGCTTATCTTCCTCTTTCTGTCCCCCAGCCACGACAACCCAGCGGCAGCGCAGCGAAC
The DNA here is from genome assembly GCF_000699145.1 of Aptenodytes forsteri. Lineage (NCBI taxonomy): Eukaryota > Metazoa > Chordata > Aves > Sphenisciformes > Spheniscidae > Aptenodytes > Aptenodytes forsteri. The sequence continues at coordinate 506,035 of NW_008794598.1, read as the reverse complement.
CCAGGACAAACCGCAGGCCAGAACACGCTCTCAACTCCCACGGGCCACCGCCTCCTCCCCAGCGCGCTCCACCACGGGGGACAGCCCTGCGCAGCCCGGCGCGAAGCCCGCTTACCCACTTCGGAGTCCCCCTGCAGCTTCAGCATCTTGGCGCAGCCGAGCACGGCCGCTCTCCGCACGTAGGAGGCCTTGTCCCGCAGGCCGCTGAGGAGGGGCTGCTGGAGGTACTCCTGAATGCCGGGCATCCTGCGGGCGGGCGGGCGTCAGCGGGCCGCCGCCCCGGCCCCCTCCCGCCGCCCCGGCCC
>NW_008794598.1:497168-504658 GCF_000699145.1 Aptenodytes forsteri | reverse complement strand
CCCCCGGTCCTCGCCGCCCCGCCCGGTCCTCACCGCCCGGTTGTCCCCGCAGGTGCCGACGTGCTGGATCCGGCCGCTGGAGGTGGGGCAGAGCCACGTGCTGGGCAAGGAGGTGACAGTGACGCTGCTTGACTCCAACCACTGCCCCGGCTCTGTCATGTTCCTCTTTGAGGGTGCCTTCGGCACCATCCTCTACACAGGTACGGGGCAGGCCCCCGCGGCCCCTGCCGCGGCCCCCGCTCTGCCCTGACGGCCCTGTCCTTGCAGGGGACTTCCGCTACACGAGCACCATGCAGGGTGAGCCGGCGCTGAGGGGCCGCCACATTGACCGCCTCTACCTGGACAACACCCACTGCCACCCGCACCGGCCCCTGCCCTCGCGGCAGCATGCCACGCGCCAGGCCGCCCACGTCATCCGCATGCACCCACGACACCAAGTCGTCATCGGTGAGTGCCACTTCACGCTGCAGTGCCCTCAGCACCCTCCCCTCGGCAGGGGCTTGTGCCTCCTTGCCCCATCCCTGGTGTGCTGCTCATGGCTCTCCTTGCAGGTGTGTACAGCCTGGGGAAGGAGGCACTGCTGGTGGACCTGGCAATGGAGTTCAGCACCTGGGTTGTGGTGAGCCCCTGGCGCCTGGAGCAGATGCGGCTGCTGGAGCTGCCTGATGTGTTCACCACCGAGGAGGGGGCTGGCTGGATCCGTGCTGTGGATATCACTGAGATCCGCTGGGATACCCTTGTCAGCTGGAACACGCTGCACCCTACCATTGCCATCCTCCCTACCGGCAGGCCCGTGAAGGTCACCCACCCCAACATCTACCCCGTTCTGTACTCGGATCACTCATCCTTTTCGGAGCTGTGCGAGTTTGTGAAGTGGCTGAAACCTTGCTCGGTCATTCCAATTGTGAGGGGCGGCATATGCCAGGCTTACTTTCAGAAATACCTAAGTTCTGCCCCCCCGGCACTTCCTGACCTCAAAATCCCAAAGCCTGTGCAAGAGTCTGTACAGCAGCAAAGCAAAAGGAAGGCGCAGGAACCCAGGCGTCTCTTGAAAAGAGCTGCCCGGCATTCTGTGCCCCGAGGAGTTGTTTATGAGTCCCCAGAGAAACATACTGAAAAATCTGAAGAGTTCATGGGTGTTAAGGTTCTTCAGCAGAACTGCTGTGAGTCAGCTTTCTGCTCAGAAGGTTGCACTTGTTGTCACCCAGGCAAGGAGAAAGGAAAGGAAGAGCTGAGTGGAGAACAGCCAGGAGTAGCAAGAGCAGCTAGCGCTGTTAGCCAGGCACCTGTTTCTGATGAGCACTTTCCAACTGGATTTGCAGGGCAGTATTTACTCACTCCCTTAAATATCCTAAAGCAGAATTCCTCACAGAAATTTGACAAGCTGGTAGAAGATTTCTTTAGGAGGGGAGAAGCGTCCTAAAAAACTGTGTGACACTTGCCAGTGCCAATGCAGTTGATAGCAGTGATTCTAGAGGTCTTACTGCTGCATCCCATTCTCTGCTCAAGTTTCCCATCCGAAGAGAGGAGCTCAGCTATGGGGCTCTACTTTCTTTAACTCTTATAAGAGGACAAGGAGGAAACTAGAACCAGTTTGTAGGTGTTAGATTTTTTAAAATTTATTTATTTTTATATCTATCTACATCTGTTGGGTCTCTAACACTACACTCGGGCAGTGTGGTCCCACTGCGTGTGTGCCTTATATCTACCTTTTGCAGTGACTTGTCTTTTGTGACAAAAGGTACTGCCAGGTTGATTCAAGTTGAGCTGCAGAGGGTGGGAGCTGCCTGCAGCTGAAGTAATTAATGGGGATGGATGTGATGAAAGAAGCAAGAAGGGGGAATCTGAGAGCCCCAAAGATTCTTCTTTCTATATGCCTCATTGACAATGACTGGTTCATTCCAAGGTGCATTACAAATAATATGTATTAAGGTACATTTAAAAAATGGTGCTTAAAGAAATCTAGAAAATGAAGTGCTTCCAAGTCTATTAATCTATTTTCTATCTATTAATCTACTAATACCTCCAGACAGCACTGCTTTTGTATCCAGCCAACTGCAGCTGGACAGAGTTCTGCTCTCCTGAAAGCACCATCCTAATGTTAACTGTCAATGCGTGTTTTCAGGTTACTGGCTGGAAAAAGTAGGAATTGTCTGGGTTCTTGAGTTCTGGACTTTCCGGAATGGGTTACTAGATCCTCTGCAGTCTCTGCACTCAAGTCTGCAAGTCTGAATTCTGCTTGACTGCAAAACATTTCTGGTAACTGCCAGCGTTCTGCTAGGCCCACTGCCTGTTCTTATCACTCAGTGGCAAATGGGATGGAAGATAATGAACCATCTGCTTAGGGGTGTAAAGTGCTCAGTCTTAGCAGCATTGTTTGGAAGGAGTACTGTGGCTGAACAGCAAAATTGGCTCTGTTAGTTAGAGGTCAGGCACTTTCCTGCTCCAGATCAGCTGCAGAGAGCCACAGCCTCGCTGGCGCAATCAGGAAGCATCAGTGGTGCGACTAGCCAGTGGGTACCCACTGTGGAGCCTGGAAACACTGTAGTTATCCATGCCAAACTGCGCTAAAAACATTACAAATTGGCTCCCCATGGGGTCAAGGCAGCAACACTAGAGTGGAAATGGTCACTAGGCACTTTCCTGGAGTAACAAACCAGCTTGTTATTCAGCTTTTTCTAGCTTCCTTTTTGTTACTTTCAACACAAAATGTGTCATGTGATCTTGATCACGATCAGAGTCTTTTCTGAATGTAGTGTCCTGCAAGGTCTCTCTAAGACCCGTCAGCTAGATGGGTTGAATTCCCTGAATCGAGCCAGAAAGGGAAGCGTTTGCTCTTTGAGTAAAGCTAGGGCTTGTGGAAAGCAAAGATGCCTGTAGGTGCAGCAGCCACACCTGCTAAAAACAAGGCTGTCCTGGACAGTAATCATGATGACAGCCAGAGTGGGTACGTTTGGAAAGCTGGCTGGCAAACAGGAGTCCTAACTCCAACCCTGTGCCTTCCCAGGCACCGCAACATTTATCACTATAATGTAAGCAGCGCCTCTCACTGGGACTGCCTGTTGATTGTGCCTGCCAGCTGCTAAGGGGACATCAGAAGCGATGGAGCGGTGTTCTGTGAAATACACTTCAAAAGGGGTAGCAAGGGCAGCTGAAGCTTCTTCCTGTGGTCTGTATGGTCCTGTTTCTTGGGGGTTTCTGTGTGGATTATTTGCTACTCAAAACTCAACTGCAGAGCCCCATTGGGTCAGTATGAGTGGAGACACCTGCACCTTTGTAACACCCGAGACTGCCAGGGAAATAACTGTGCTATACTTGTAGTGTTTTGTCTGCTGCTGGCTGCCTTGGAGGTGCAGGCTGTTATTTTAATATTGTTGAAATTTAAGTGACTCATTTGACAGGCAGGTGAGTGAAGCACTGCCTGAACTCCCAGATTCCACTTCTTGCGTGCAGCCTCTCCATTGCTCAGAAGGAATGCTTGCCTTCTGAGTCACTGCTCCATTTAGGTATGTTGCGAATTACCTTGGAGATCTGATGCGTTTCACTGCTGATGTTCTGTGGCATCCAGCCTTTCCTCCTTTATCCTTATCAACCACTCTTATCAATCATTTATTCAAGTAAATGAAGTAGAGAACCTCCTGGTGAACCTCTGGGCAAAATGGAGTTGTAAATGTTAATTCTTTACAGAGGCAACTCTGATCACACAAAAAGGAGTGAAAATTGCAGAGACTTCAGAAGCTGGGGATCTGCACCCCATTTCTGAACACTTAGTTAAAACTGCAGAGAAATGCTGGCTTCTGTTACTAGAGCTTAAAAGGTAATTCCTGCCACTTCAGAAATAAATTATCCAAATTACATAGAGCCAAGGAAACCTAAAATCTCTCCATGGTTTTAAAAGGAAATAGAAGCAGGAGAGACTTGACCAACAGTCTGCATGCTGGAGATCCTTGCCTCAGCACAGCAGGTGCATGAGGCATTTTAGAGTGCCATGTTTCCTTCCTCTCTTAGGTGTTAAAATACTACTTTTGTGTGTTATCCTAAAATCCTGGAAAACAAAACATGGCCTTGTGAGGAAGAGTGGCAGTATAGTGTTTCTGAGAATCCTTCAGCTTCCCCCGAAGTCTCCTGGCAGTAAATAGCTGGCCTTTTACAGGCCTTGTTCTCTCCCTCATGCTTGCCTCCAAAATGTCCCTCTTTTCCTACCGCCAGCCTAGCTCACAGGGGAGTGTCGGTGCAGCGGAGAGCTGGAGTGTTATCTACACCAGGGTCTGAACGTGCTGCTTCCAGCTCAGCTGCACAGGGCTCTGTCAACACTGCTACCACAGGTGTGTTTTGCTCACAAGAGTGACAATGAGAAGCTGTAGCCAAGTATTAGCTTGACTGTGGGGTATCTAAGGGCCACATGCTTGGAAACTTACAGTTATCCTGGCAGGAAAAAAAAAACGGTGCTCAGACCAAAGTCCTCCCAAATCTATATACGCAGAGCATGCTTGAGTGGCTTATCTCTGTTCCGCAGTTGGGAACCGAGCCCCAGTGGGATGAAACAACTCACCCAAGGCCTTACAGAGCCTACAGAGGAGCTAGGAGCGAGCTGAGTTCCTTTTGGCAAGTTTTCAGCACTGTTTTAACAAGCTTTGATCAAATGCTGGCATGTCATGAGGGCAGGGCAGGCTTATGGTTCTGGGAGCAGGGCTGCCTGCTGAGTTCCTTCCACGCAGTTGCCTGTGAAAGTCCAGTCGCTATACTATGAAACAGTTTATTTGGCTCTAGCTTCTCTAAAACAGAGTAGAAAATCATGAAGGGGTACCCTGCCTATGCTATGGAGAGAACGAAATGTACTCTTTAAGCTTAGGTTGCTACCAAGAGAGGGAGGTAAAACTTAACTAGCTCATGCGCTCCACAGCAAACAAGTGTATAATGTAACTTCGTAGGGAGCACCCTAGAGCACTCCGCTCAGTAGTGTTTCTAACTCTGCTTCCTCTGCTACAAGGCGAAAGCACTTACGACAACTTCTCTCTCTTCTGCTGCAGAGCTGCTGTCCGTTTCTGCAGCACAGGTTCTTCTTACTGTTGTTTTCTAGATAAAAAGAAGTGTGTCATGGGGAAATCTTTTCTTCTTCACCAAGAAAACTAATTCAATGAGTTTACATAATTTCCTATATGGTGCGTTGTAGCTTTGGGCTTATTCCAAATTAACCTCAAGCTTAAAATCTCTGGCTTTGTGCTCTTTTATGGACCCCTCTGAAAAAGTAGTAGGATGAGGAGAAAAGGTAGAGTCACCCTGATAATCATGTGAGGTGCTGCCTTCAAATGAGCTGCTGTCTGGCTGTGGGTGTTCTGTGTGCATTCGCGATTCCTTCTGCTAAATTTGGGCTCTTTTGCTAAGGTCGCTACAGTGCCTAAATTTTCTTTGCTGTCACTTTGCGCTTGGCCAAAGGCCAGCCTCAGCACAAGCGGCCGTGAGTGCGCACTAAATTGTTTGGGACAGACCTTACTTGACAGAAAGCCTCTTGGCCCTGGCTCAGGGAGTCTGGGACTTCGTGAGCAGGTGCTCGGGAAGATGAGAATATTTTCATTTTGTGTGCATGCTCCACTCAGGACAGACGTGCAGCATGGAGCACCACGTGGGGCTGATCCTGTGCTTGCTTTCCAGGCATTGCTACCGGTAAACGATGGAGTGTAGGGTTTGGGCCATCTGGGAAGCAGTGCTCCTCACCCCACAGGCAGGAGCTGCAGAACTGCATGGGGGAGGTGGAGGGAGAGCCTGGGGAGGCGAGTTCCCCCCTTCTCATAGGGGTGAGTTCCGCAGTAAGCCCAGATCACAGACCATGTCAGGCTCCCTCGGGTTTCAAGGGGCTCTGAGCCAAGCCCTTGCTGAAGTGTGTTCCATACTTTCTGGCTTTGGAGTTCACTGTAAGCCTGAAGAAAATAAGGCCAAGAGAAATGCAACCCCCACATCCTCCATGCAGGACCGAGACCTTCCTTTAGCAGATAGTACAGAGGGGTGAGCGTCTGAATGGTATTTTGCTAGAGGAAGAAAGTAGAAAATGTGATTTCTTGAATCTTAAGCATGCGCACACGTTACTTGTAGGATTTTATATAAAAGAGCAACACTGTCCCATTCACTCTTCTCTGCTGGCAGCTGGTTGTCTCACTGTCCATTGCAGCGTTATTTAGTGCCCCAAATCATGGCTGCAGTTAGACTTGCCCAGCAATCTCTCATGGAAAAAAGTTGCACTTAAGTTTCTGCAAAGCAGAAAACCTCCTCGATACACCCCGAGCTTTCTCCCTCCCCGGGGGATCCGATGGTGGCCCTGAGGATGGTTTAGAAAGGCGCTTGTGTAATAGCAAACACCGAGACGAAGGCTCTGTCAGTGTGCGTTCCCGCATCTGAATTTTAGCGTGTGTCTGCATGAACTCTCCCACCCACCCGAGGTGGGGCACTGTGCCGACTGGTGCGGGCCTCAGCTGGAGAAGTCGTGACGGTCAGGAGGACGGACGTGCTCTGCAGGGAGGGCCCAGCCCTCGCGGCAGAGGGGTGGAGGGGATGCTGTGGAGGGTCCCCAGGAGCGCTTTCTTTCTGGGGCCTTACGTTGTTTTCAGGGGTCTCGGGGGGGCGATTTCCTTCTGCATTTCAGAAGGATCAGTGGAGTAATACTTCTGCCTTTATGTTTTTATGTGTAGCAGGTATTACTTGGTACTTTTTAAAGATGATCATACAGCCATCCCTGACAGATGCACGCTTTGCTCGGTGCTAGAATTCGGCACTTTTTGTCTGAGGACCAAGACCCGTCACACCCTCAGGGAAGTTATGTTATTAAATGTGCTCTGACATTCAGGGACATGTAGGCATGTTTTTGCCAACTCAGCATCGCTGCTTCGGCCTTGGATCGCTGTGACCCATTAACCAACGCCCCAGAGTTACAGGACTGGGTTTCCAACAGCCTCAAAAAGCCCAAGATGACGACGTGCGGTGGCTTTTGCTGGGCTGGTGTAGTCTCCATCTTTCACCTTATTCCTGCCTTTGCCTAGAACAATCTAACTGTAGCAAACAGTGGATTGCGAGACCAAGGTTTGGGTTTTTTTCTATTGCATGTTCTTTTTTCCCACTAATCTTCATCTCCACCTGGATGCACACTACCAGCCTTCATTCTTTCACAGGGTGCAGGCTGACGCTTATTGCACTGCTGTTCGTGTAAGAGTAAATATGAAGCTGTGAAAGTTTCTGAGATTTTGGTAGGAGTATTTGTAAACACCTTTAAACACTGTAAGCTTTTGAAAGAAAATCAAGAAACGTCTCTGTAATATTATTTTGACTCTGCAAGAGGCCGAATTAAAAAACCCTTAAGGATGGAGTTCCCGAGCGCCTGACGCTGATCTGACTCGCCTAATCCCTTTCAGAAGTGTTCGACCTCCGAGAAGGCGGCCCGGCCGCCTTTCCCAACCTCCCCCTTGGCACACGGGAGCGCTCCGGCGGCCGCGGCCTCCCCC
>NW_008794598.1:468550-495894 GCF_000699145.1 Aptenodytes forsteri | reverse complement strand
GCTTCCGATGAGGAGTTTGACTTGTCCGGTTTAGACTTCACGTTGACTCTGTTTTTACAGTTGCGGGGGGAACAGGCCTGGGCGCGGGGGGGGAAAGTGCTCTTAATTTTCTCAGCATCTTCCCACTTCCGTGCCGTCTTCCATTCTTCAGTACTGTTTTCCCATCTTGTGCTGGGATTTCTTTAGCCTTTCGAAAGCTGGCTAAAGAGCTGTCTGCTTCTTATGCTGCAGGCAGTGAGGTAAAATGCAGTAATTCCACCGGAGAGCCTTGCTCCGTGGATGCCCTTAGCATCAGCAGTTCAAAAGGATGCCTTCCTAGGTGATAGGCACCATACGGTGCTTAGAAAAATACTTGTCATTCTGTTTCTTGTGCGGATGGAGGATCTTGTTCCATTGCAACCTGCTGCCACTAAGCAGTCCTAATGAGTTCTCTTCTCCCTTTTCAGGTATGGCCTCACAGCTGCAGGTGTTCTCCCCTCCGTCAGTATCCTCGAGTGCCTTCTGCAGTGCCAAGAAACTGAAAGTGGAGCCCTCTGTCTGGGATGTTTCAGGACAGAGCAGTAGTGACAAGTATTATACCCACAGCAAAAACCTCCCAGCAGCTCAAGGGCAAGCAAGCTCCTCTCATCAGGTAGCCAATTTCAGCATCCCTGCTTACGATCAGAACCTCCTTCTCCCTGCCCCGTCAGTCGAGCACATTGTGGTTACAGCAGCCGACAGCACAGGCAGCAGCGCAACAGCGTCCTTCCAGAACAGCCAAACCCTAACACATAGGAGCAACGTTTCTTTACTGGAACCATACCAAAAATGTGGATTAAAAAGGAAAAGTGAAGAGGTCGACAGCAACGGTAGTGTGCAGATAATTGAGGAACATCCACCTCTCATGCTGCAAAACAGACCTGCGGTGGGTGCTGCGGCCACAACCACCACGGTAACCACTAAAAGCAGCAGTTCCAGTGGTGAAGGGGATTATCAGCTGGTCCAGCATGAGATCCTGTGCTCTATGACAAACAGCTACGAGGTCTTGGAATTCCTGGGCCGAGGGACGTTTGGGCAGGTGGCGAAATGCTGGAAACGTAGCACGAAGGAGATTGTAGCCATCAAAATCCTGAAGAACCATCCTTCCTATGCTAGGCAGGGCCAGATAGAGGTGAGCATCCTCTCTCGCTTGAGCAGTGAGAATGCTGACGAATATAACTTTGTTCGCTCCTATGAGTGCTTTCAACACAAGAATCATACATGCCTTGTATTTGAGATGCTAGAACAGAACTTATATGATTTCTTAAAGCAAAATAAGTTCAGTCCATTGCCCCTGAAATACATCCGGCCAATTCTGCAGCAAGTGGCTACTGCCTTGATGAAGTTAAAGAGCTTGGGTCTGATACATGCTGATTTGAAACCAGAAAACATCATGCTGGTGGATCCTGCGCGCCAGCCCTACAGAGTGAAGGTGATAGACTTTGGTTCAGCCAGTCACGTGTCTAAAGCAGTGTGCTCCACTTATTTGCAGTCGCGCTATTACAGGTAAGTACTGATACAACCCTCACTTTCATACGCTGCGCGAGCAAAGAAAAGCTAATCCTGATGGGGTGCTAGGGGTAGGGGTTTGCTTCTACAAGTACTTCACTCTTCCGCCATTAGGTGTAATCCCAGTTGAGGGGGGAGGAGGAAATGATCAGCCTATCCACTGTTCTGCATGTTTCCTGGAGATTTCTTCTGAAATTTGTATGTAAATAAACAGAACTTCTGCTTTGCAAGTGTGACATAATATGCAGTCCAGTACCTTCCTTTTACCCCAGATTAGTGCAGTAAGTTGATTTTACCCTGTCGCTAGTTTGTGACGAAACAGCAAACTGGGGAAGCAGTACGCTACTAATACAGCATTTTGGATTATTTGCCATGATCGGAAACTAGTCCATTAACCATGCTCATTTAGAAGGGAGAAAAGTCAAAGGGATGCCCATTTCTTTTTATTCTGTTTCTTCTGGTTCCATCTTTGTCTGAACCCACTTCATGAGCACGTGACTTCCTGTATCAGCCCTCGGTAAGTCACGCTTTCATGAGACCTGTAGCTCTTTTGAAACGGGGATGAGCTAGATCTCTGCTTCCCTTAGCAAAATGTAGAAGTGGCTTCTACCCAACTCCTGTCTAAGAATTAAAAATAAACTCTGGGCAAAAATGTTAAAACTCGGAAACTGTGGAGCTAAAGCAAACTGTGCTTTTTCTCTCAATTATTCCTCCAGCTTGGTTCTGTAAATAGTGTGTATATTTCAATATAAGTAGCAGTAGACTTCAATAAATGGATGCGGAAAGAACTTCTGGCGTCAAAAGGACATGAAAAAAGTCTGTGCTGTGTGTCAGGGTTGCTTTCAGTGGAATGTGAGCTCACTTGACGCAAAACTTAACTAGTATCTAGTCCATCCAGCTGGGACAAGACAGAGGACTTGAGACACTCCACCCCACCCTGTGTCTCTGCCCTGTTTGATGTCTTTCCCGTCCACCTAGCTTCAGTTTAAAGCCCTGGCTTGTTGTAGGCTTGTTCTGTTTGTTCCTCATACTCCCTGTAACCTTGCCCCCTTTTGTTTTTTTGTTGGTGTTTTTTTTTTAACTCCCTCTAACACCGAGTACCAGCTTTCTGTGCTGTTTCTTTCTTAATCTTTTCTTAATCCATTCCTCACGATCTTCACTCAGCTTGTTGGCACCAATCTTTCCAATTCTAAACTATTGATTGTTATTTTTTGTAACGCAGTAGTCTTCTATGCACCATAGCTCTGTTAAAATGCTCGCTGTCTAAAATGCATTATTCGTTTTGTTGTTGTTGCATTGAAAGAGGTGACCGCTGATCAAGAATCTGCTCTGACTTGCAACACATGTAAGCAAAGCAGTTTGGGGAGGCATATAGTGCTTTCCAGTTTCTGATACCGCAAAAAACAGATTTGGCTGAGGCAAAAGCAGCAAGGGATGATAAGTATCTTAAAGGGTCTGCTGGGAAGGAAGCTGTCTGCTTCATCTTTGTGTGCGGCACTGAACTCCAAGCCGCTTCCGCCTCCCTGACGCGGAGTGACTGACGCTGCCAGAAAGGCAAATAACCTGAGATTAGATGGTGTTTAAGGCTGTCTGCTTGACTGAAGTTAAGAATGCTGTGATGTGGAAATCTAATATTTAGTGATACGTAATTAGTTTAATGGTGATGATTACTAAAATCCATAATCTAGGAACTTATGGAGATGGTGTAGAAACCAGCTTATTGTGGGAGAACTGGATTGCTTTAACCATATTCACATTAAATTAGTGTTCAGATGAGTTCAAAGTTGGAAATTTTTTCAATGCTGTGCTTAATAAAACAGTATAGACAATTGTTCTTTTGGTTCTCTGTCAGCTATTAAAAATAAACTTCTCATTCTGTGTTCACTTTTTTGTTTTTAATACCTGTTACTGGCACTTATGTAACCTCTGTCTCCTGTAGAGACATCTAAACCAGCCGGACTCGGGTACTGTAAGGTGAATTTTCTGATACATATACCCTGAAGGAAAAAAAACTTCCTTTAATAATTATGCTCAGTGCTGCTGGAGGTCATCTTGTCCAACAGCCCTGCTCACTCCAGGTTCTGATTGTACTTCTGGCAGTTGGACAACTTGCATCGGTCTCAATGACACTGCTGGAGCTATACATCCAGTTGGGATGTAGTATTGGGTTTGTCAGCGCAAGCGTGATAAGGCTGAGGCAGGTTCCCTCTCTCCACAGGCATTACTGCTGCCTCTGCAGTGTAGCCCCAGTCAAGAAGGGCAGTTTTGCTGCCATGACATGGTTGACTTAAAGTGTGAGTAGAAGTGCCCACGAAGAATTCTTTGGCTCTGAAGCCAGGCATGGACTAGGAGTAGGCTGGCTGGCAGTCATGCTTCTGTGCAGTGAGTAGTTTCTATGACAGTCCTGAGATCTATTAGCAGTAATTCCTGACCTGAAAACCAGAATATACGCTTGTTACATGAGGTGCAGAAGGGTATGGATGCTTTTGTTCTCCCTGGGGAGGATAAACAATAAAAGGAAGCAGACAGCTTGCAGAAATGAAAAATCCCTGGGAATCCCTGCTGTTCAGAGAGTGAGGTTTACTTGTGTCCTATGTTATATGTAAGTACAGCCATCATGCGAGTCTTACTCAGATCCCTACCTCCTGATGTTTCCTGTGGGTCAGTGTAGAGGCACCTAGCAAATTGAAGATACTAAGCTGAAGGACTGAACAATTTGGGCCATGAGAAGGTGGCACTGAGTGTGGAGGGAGCTTGCAGAGTGCAGTAGTATCTGTTTCTTACCTCTGCTTTGGGCTACATGACCTACTTCTGTCCCAGTCATGTTGGCCTGGGAAGCAGCAGTGCACGCTGCCAAATCTTGCTAATCCAGCTCTGAGTGGTGATCATGTTATTCACTGCATTGCTAGTTGCAGTTGTACAAGCTTCATGTTACCATCATTCTTCACAAGGGGGAGGGCTGAAGACCCATGTGTAAAACATGGTGTGTTTTGAAATGCTAAAAGTAAGTCTTGAGTTTTTCCGCTACTGCTGTGAATCCTTTCTCTTCTGAGAGTGCCTGAGCATATTTGCCAACTTTGGGAGTCAGAGTTTGGCAAGCATGTATGCAAAGAAAGAATGTTGTTGATTTCTATTTCAAAGAGCTTAAGATTGTAAAATCACTTTAATCTCTTGACAGACCAGCTATGAAAGTGACCTCTGCCTGTTGTCCTGTTTCAACTCACATCTCATAAGGCTAATTATAGTGGTGTAAAAGGAGATGAGAGAGATTCTGATTTACCAGCTCTGTCCTGCAATCAAAATGAGATCAGGTGGCTTGTGAGAAGTTCATTTATTTAGTTTTGGGGAATAAAATGCATAGAGTTCAACTTGCTATCATTTTGGTATTGAGGTTTTGGAATACCTAAGTCTATTCCAGCATGTAGTTAAAGACTAACAAACTATCACATCCAGCCTTTGTTGCCACTGATCCCTCTTTCCAATGGAATTGGTGGGATTTTTGTAATGCACTCATAAAGGATTAGCATGCTCTGCTTATTCCACAAGCCACTTAGTTTAGTTTGTTTGCTAGTCCAAACCAAGGAAACTTATGCATGCAGCGTTCCTTATAGGACCCAAACCTGTCATATCTGAATTGGAAATTCCTGCGTAAGTAGGGTAATCAAGAGGATCGATACAGTTTGTTGATGATGACTAGTAGACCAGCGGCACATGGGGTTCTGAAAATCCTGTGTGAATGACTGCATCATACTTGCTCTGCTTGTGAAGACCAAAGTACTACAGAAACGGATTCCTCTTGTTTGCACCTGTTAGCCTATAGAAAGTTGGATCTATTCTAGCATAGTTCTTTAAAATATAAATGTTTAGCAGGACATTCAGCATTCAAATATCAGATACTTACCATATTTGCATAATCATTTTATATTTTCACATATGTGAAACCATTCCAAAGTCAACTACTGCCAGGGATAGACAAACAAGAAGGTAGAAACAGATCAATGTCAAGTAGAGCGAGTGTCAGAATGTCTTAGCTTAAATAATCTATTATTCTGATTACTAAAGGTATATCGTGGCTCTGTTTTGGGGGGGGCTCAGACAGAATAGAAGAACCTCCTTGCTTTAAGGCTGAACGATAGAGAATAGGTATGACCTCACTGCAGCAAACAGCTGGTTCAGCTATCTTTTTTTGATAGATCTTGTGCCTTCTCAGGGGCACTGTGCCTGGGCAACTGGGATGAGTGCATTTGTTTTGGAGACTGGCTAATGGTAATTGTGTTGTCACCTAAAACAAAAGCTGTATCTGTGTCACCACGACACAAAGGGTGATTAATTGGAGAGTCGCTTCTTGCCATGTACAAACAGTTGGGAGGTACATTCAGGTTGAACAGTTGAGGAAGGTGAGTGTCAGATCTATTGACACCTGTACATTATGCAAGCCCTGTTTTTTAGAATCCTGTAGAAAGATCAGAACTGGTTTCAGAGCCTTTTTTAACAACAGAAATATCCACACTGTAACACAAGAAATGTCGTGCAAGCCCTGGGGCATGCTCCCTGAGTCATGACCAGAAAATAGATGGCCAGGAGTTTAGGACTTTTCTGTCTTCCTTTGTGCTTGTGTCAGTTATGCATGAAGACGATCAAGGTTTTTGTGTTTCCTGTACTTTCCAGAGTAAATTCCCATACCAACTCACATGGTTTTTGCAGCACTTGGGTTTTATGCTGTATGCAAATGTATGACCAGAATTTAGCCTGACAGAAAGGCATCGGTTTGTTTCAGAACAGCATGTAGGTGAAGAGTTGTACTAAAACATCCTTTTGTGTTATGAGTCAGTTCCAGACAGAAATCTCCCTGAAATGAAATTCCAACCTGTTGCAGAAGCAAACCCTGCTTGGAGTTTGAGTTTTTTTCATCACCTTCTCGTAAAGGCTAAGCCAGACAGGTAAATTTTGCATTAGGTGTGGTTCAGTGCGCAGAAACCTGTAACACAACCTTGCAAAGCCATCACAATCTCCAGCTGTGTTCTCTCCATCCATTTTAAATTCGAAACTTTCCAAACAAAGTTTGTATGAAAACCCGCTGATAGAAACCGAGCAGCCTTCTGAAGAGCTCCTTTTTCTAGCTCTGCAGATGCTGTTCTTTTCCACATGAAAACAGGCAGCCTTCTGCAGCTGGTTACCTGGAATCTTGAGACCTTCTTCTGAGAAAAGTCTGAGCACCATTTGCCATAACTTTTCTTCGCGATTCTGTTAGGGTAGGTTGTGCGCCGTCTCAGGGATGCTTCGCACCATACATACTGTCAGGTTTAATTAAACTGGTTACTGAAGGAGTAACTTCGTATCACAGTTGCATAAAGGCCACCTAGGAGTTGGAGGGCACCACAGCAATAAAAGGAATCCAGCCATGCCACTAAGCGATAAAAAGGTTGGGATCTGTTAGGGCACTTGAGGAAACATCTTCTGCTTTAAAGTGAATCACTTAGTTTCACACAGACTTACTTGTGCTTGGAGGAGAGAAGGAGGGGTGTTATCCGGAGTGATTTATAGGAAAGAACTGCATGCTTTCAGAGTCGAAGGTTTTACTTTTTTTTTTTTCCCCTCCCCCCCCACCTCAACAGAGCTCCTGAAATCATACTGGGTTTACCGTTCTGTGAAGCTATTGACATGTGGTCACTGGGCTGTGTGATAGCTGAGCTGTTTCTAGGCTGGCCTCTGTATCCAGGAGCATCTGAGTATGATCAGGTGAGAGTGCGTGGCGGATGTGGGGATGTTCAAATGAAATCACAATGATCTGTGTCCGGACCCTTGGAACCCAATGTACCTATGTCAAATTTAATCTATTATAAATCGCTGTTGTCTGTCATCTTAAGTTCATTTTCTCTCTGGTGTTCCCATTGCCTGTCTGTCTCTGTTGTTGTACAGGAGAGCACAGTTCTGTGTGTTTTAACTTGAGTTGAATGTAGTCATCCAATATATAGAGTCAATTTACAGTTAACCCCCTGGCTTCCAAACCCAAAAGCTGTTGAAATACCTTCCTGTCAAAACAGAAGTGAGGTGTGTGTCCTGCCTTGAAACGCCCTCTGTAATTTCACTGTGAGGGCAGTTTTTCCATGTGGAGACAGAGCAAGCCTATCATTCCTGTCCTGTTAATACCTACAGCAGCCCTCATTCTTAATGCAAAGTGTGGGCCCCAAGCTGTCTCTGAAATACAAGGGCAAGAGACTGAAAAGGCATCTTGAACTAATTAGTTCTTTCTGTGGATACTTAGCATTATTACCTGGGCTAGCCTGTTGCCTATAAAAGGACAAAAAGTCTATATCAGAGGTTTTTTGAGGGTAACTTTTCCACTGTGGTTTTTATGGTGGTATCTTGTTACAATGCTTGGTATAGTTTTCCTTATGCGATGAAATACATGAAAACTTACTAAGTTTGAAAACTTACTTGTGTTACATCTTCCCAGCACTGTAAATTTCCAAAGGAAACACAGTGGTACCTTAATGAGCAGAATGAGTTAGAAAATTACTGAGGTACAGCACGGTGGTTTCCTTGCACACTGCGTTTTGTGTAATTCTGAGAACCTTATCTAGTCATGCAGGTGGGCAGGGAGGAGGTGCTTTTTCCATTGCTTAATAGACAGGATTTTGCAGTCCTTTGTGAGGCAGCATGAGGTGTGACTTCATGTGGTTGATTTTGATATCTGAATTGCCCTTGAAAAATAGGGATGACTTGCTTTCATATTTTCTGAGATTCTGCAGGAGCAAGTGAAAGCTCAGGCAGAACTTGAGAGGACCTCTCCAGGAACGAGTTCATGGGTTGGAATGGGATTTAAAATTATCTTTTTAAACACCCTTTGGCTGTAAAGCAAGAGTTATGTCTCATGAAAATAGCAGAACTCTTAGCTGAACTATTGTGTAGATAAAAAAATACTCACCTGCAGACACTTCAGATCCACACTGGCATAAATGAAAAGTGAGTCAATGAATTCATATGGATCACATGCTATAACAGTGAGTTAAATGCCCTGCAATGTTCAGCTGTTTTGGCACAGTGGAATAGCAGGAGTTTTGCAAATAAGAAACGAGACATGCTAAAGGACCTATAATCGATAATTCGAACAAAGCCTGGTTACCTTAACACTGTGTTTGCAGTCCTCATTTTATAAATCAGTCTTATCAGGGTTTTTTTCTTAAACTTTTAGATAGACTCCTTTGAGGGGAGAGTCATGACAAAGGCAATGTCGCATTTCTCACAGTACATCTTGAGAGCAAATAGCATTAGCAGTTGGGCAACATTTGGAATATTTGAAAAAGCTTATTATTGTGTTTTTTCATAACTTGCTGTTTTCTTTCCTTTTGAGCATACCTTTTTATTTGTTAGCTCTTTACCAGTGTCTTACTGGTACTGTCACAACTATTCAGGTGCATTTTCCAAAATTCCAAGCCATTTGTTTTGTTACATGTAAAGTAAAGTATATTAAATGTTTCTGAGGATGTAAGAATCTGGTTGTACTAGAGGTTTGGTCTTGCTTTCTTGGCCAGTGAGAGCTTTGCCATGACATTATTCTCAAATTGTGTGCCTAGAGTATATGTAGCCAGTCACAGCAATGTTGCTTAGATACTTATGCATTTAATTATATATACATACGTGATAACTTCTGTGGTATTTTTCTCTCAAAATGTGTGCTGCTTACATTGCTGATATTGAAGACTATTGGTGTTACTTCATCCATGTCTCAAAAGCTTACAGTCTGCTCACATATACTTGGGCAAAAAGAGTTTCCATAAAATAAGAAAGATGTATTTAAAACCTAAAATTTCTGCAGATAATATGATTGAAAAAATTAAGTGTCCTTATAAACACTTGAGAAGGTCCCTTTAATTTTGCAGTTTGCAGTTTCAGTTATCTGGGCATTCTTTACTCACAGGTTATTTCCTATTCACTGTGAACAAACCTGGCTGATAATTACTCCATTAGCTATGAGTTCTTTATGTTGGGAGTCCTCATTCTTTTAATTTTCTTTCCTAGATTCGTTATATTTCACAAACTCAAGGCCTTCCAGCGGAGTATCTTCTCAGTGCGGGAACGAAAACAAGCAGGTTTTTTAACAGAGATCCAAATTTGGGATACCCACTGTGGAGGCTAAAGGTTTGTCTGTGTTTTTAATTCCCAATTCTGTTTTGTTCATTGAGGACTTGATATAAATTCACACTTAGTTTTAGCGTGCTGTGAAAACATTCTGTGTGAAGATTGGATTTGAAATGCCATTCAAATATAGCTGATTTATGTATTTCATTTCAGAAACTGCACAGACCCCCTGGTACTCGTCTAACAATAGCAGCTGTGCATGATAGTACCAGCAAAGAGTGGGTGTTAAAGTAATTGAGATAATAGTTACTTATTATGGCCTGCTCAGTCTTGGTGAAGTATGTCATCTTGTTGTCATCTCCTGACAATACAAAGAGTAAAACAGGGAGTATTTCATGATGGTGTTTGTTAGTTTAACAGAAATCTATTTGTGTATTGGCAGAGGACAGGAAAGAATCAGATGAGGACAGGAAAGAATCAGATGTACACTTCATTTGCCTTTAAAGCTGAGCAGCAAAAGGAAGGGGATTTTGCCTGTCGTCGTCTTCGTAAAAGAGAGATTTAAAATATTTATAGCCTCTTCTCTTCCTAAATCAGAAATCTTCAGTAGTTCTGGCATTAGCACTACCTAACAAAGCCTTGAAATGAAGTCATCCTGTTGTTAATTCAGCTTTGAAATGAATGATCTTTCCAGTTGAGGAAATGAGAACCCATGGCTGTTCTGGTTTGGCCTACTGGCATGTGATTTGTCTTAAAGCGGGCAAAAGATCACCTGGCTTGGCTCTTTTCTTGCTGCTTTTTCTTTATCAATATGCGGTATCTCAGTTTATATTAACAAATGCTTTCTTTCATAGACCCCAGAAGAACATGAGTTGGAGACAGGAATAAAATCAAAAGAAGCTCGGAAATATATATTCAACTGTTTGGATGATATGGCGCAGGTGTGTGGAGATCTTGTAACACGCAGATACTATCACATTAATTACATATGTTATTGGGATCTCTAAAAATGAGTCTCCTGTGTCAGAGCAGTCCTCTTCCACATGCTGTTGAGAACACTGATGTAGGTTTGCCATGGTGCCAATTTGCATCAGAAATCACTGTATTAAAAGACTATCAAAATGTTAATTATGAAGCTGTTAGAAATTTCTTGTTTTTTCTTAGGCCTTGATCTGGTAGATGCAACAAGCGTGCTTAGCCTGTTATTGCTAGTAGTCGTCAAGCTGTAGGAGAGCTAAGCACCTCCAGCTGTGTTTATAGGATTAGGCCTCTTACTGGACTTTGGAAATGTTGACAGGAACTACAGATCGTTCTATTTTTTCATTCTATTTTCAGAGGTAAAATGAAGGAATATCTGAATGTTTTTAATATCATGAGGCCTTGAATCTTAAATATGTTGGTCTCAATTTTCTGTTGCTTTTGTAGCGGTTATCATCACATCTGTACAGAGAATATAGAATCTTGCCATTTTGATTTGCTAGCCCCTTATAGCCCCACACAAAAAATGAGGGCATATTGCCAGGCAGTGGAGAATGAAGCCTGGCTGATACCTATTGAACAGACCAACTTCGTGCTGAGATGAGAATTCCATGTGTAAGTTTGACTTCCTTTTATAGAATGAGCAAGGGAAAGGCTGTGTGTTAGCACTGTAGTACCTAAAATTAAGCTGGCTAAGAGACAGAAATGCTTAATAAATATTTCTGCATGATGTGAAATTAGTGAATTGTTAGGTAGCAATTAATTTGATGTTTGTGTGAACTACTCTCATTTTATTTTCAAGGTGAATATGTCTACAGACTTAGAAGGGACTGACATGTTGGCAGAGAAGGCTGACCGAAGGGAATATATTGATTTGTTGAAGAAAATGTTGACAATTGATGCAGATAAGAGGATTACTCCACTGAAGACTTTGAACCATCCATTTGTTACAATGACACATCTACTGGATTTCCCACACAGTAATCAGTAGGCTTCCTTAGATTTCTTGTTTTGTTTCAGGAGGACTTATTGGAAACACAGAACAGCACTTTTCTGCTTTCTGTCAATGGTGTTTTCTGCAGTTTCTGGCTGATCTGAAAATAGCAATGGCATGTATAAGGAATGGAATGTTCATAAGCTTCCTTTTCATGTTTTAGGACATTCTTTGTTGGTTAAAAAAAAGAACCTAAACCTAAAGGCATGTGCGTAAAGTTGGGAATCTGTCATGTCTCTGTTGTACTGTTTTTACGTATCTGATATCTTCCTTCTGTCATTCTGTTTCAGTGTGAAATCTTGCTTTCAGAATATGGAGATCTGCAAGCGAAGAGTTAATATGTATGATACAGTGAATCAGATTAAGAGCCCATTCACAACTCATGTTGCTCCTAATACAAGCACAAATCTGACAATGAGTTTTAACAACCAGCTCAATACAGTACACAATCAGGTATAGCATCTTTTAGTTGTTTTATACTAATCAAAGAAATGGAGTAGTCTAATTTTGTGCCTTCAGGCCAAATCCTGTTCTGCAAAATACTATATTTAAATTGCTCTCCAGAATTTGTAGTCTTGTCTTGAAATTTAATTTTCCAAAACTCAGGCCAAGGCAGTTTCTTTGCTTCACCTAATCATATTTGCCTGTCAGTTCAGCAACATAAGTAAAGTTGGTGCAATTCATGTTTTTTCTCCTATGTTGTCTTATGCCTTTTACCTGAAACCTTTTCCTGGTGCTTCCTTCATAGCATAATACTGATGATTCCTGTTGTTTGTTTTATAACAAGTATGAGTGATAAATCTGACTTTTTTTTTTTTCTTAGGCCAGTGTATTGGCCTCCAATTCTACTGCTGCTGCTACTCTTTCCCTGGCAAACTCGGACGTCTCACTGCTAAACTATCAGTCTGCTCTGTATCCATCATCTGCAGCACCAGTTGCAGGAGTGGCACAACAGAGTGTTTCCTTGCAACCTGGAACCACCCAGATCTGCACGCAGACTGACCCATTCCAGCAAACATTCATTGTTTGTCCCCCTGCTTTTCAAAGTAAGCGGAAAAACCCTTTGTATGGTACTGTGGTTTCAGTTAGGTAGAAATGAGAAGTTGTAATTTGCACTAAATTGAGAAGGTACAGAAGACCACTCTGTGCATGTCACACAGTGCTCTTGCGTCAGATGTAAGTGCAGAATCAGGTCAGACATGTGTAGACAATTTGGTTCTCTTCCAGGTCATGCTTGAACAGGTGACAGTATCTTGCCTGCCTAGGTTGCAGTCTTCATCTGGTTGCTCAACCAGTTTTTCCCCCCAAACTGAACACAACAGCATTCCACAGAAAGCAGTGAACAGAGGAGCCAGACCTATCTGAAAATAAGAAAGCGTCATGCTGTGTTTTGTATGTCAGGAGTGAATATCTGGTCTTTGAGTCTCAGTTCACAAGCATTGATGCAGCTGTGTAGTTTGCTAGCAACAAATTGTCACAGATTGCAAATAAGTGAGGTTAGCACAAGCATAGCTCTATTAATCCTGAAAGTTCTCTCTTTATGCTTATATCTGGATTGTGTTAGTATGGAGGGTTAGATATGAAATGGGAACTGATAGTGTAAGGTTTGAACTTTGAACTTAGTCTCAAGCAACATAGAATTAGATGTCTGTGTTATCTGTGTTTCTGAAAACAAGACTGTGGACTTCAACAGAGCCAAGCTTTTGCAGACTGGTTGTCCATCATTGCCCTTTGGCATACCGGGACTGCAGAAGTATTTACTTCAGCTGGTGTTCTATTAGTATGTTTTTGTCAAAGGGAATAGCCTTTCTTTCTCTTCATCTGACCCTGTCTTCTGCCCTTACCTGGTAGGAATTTGATTTTGGAAAGAAACTAGGGAAGAAAAAAAAGAATAACAAAACAGCTTAGCGGTGATGTGTTCTTGTCCTCCACAGCTGGACTTCAGGCAACTACAAAGCATTCTGGGTTCCCAGTAAGGATGGAGAATGCTGTCCCAATTGTACCGCAGGCACCTGCAGCACAGCCACTGCAGATCCAGTCTGGAGTTCTCACACAGGTAAAAAAAAAAACCAAACCCAAAAAACCCCGTAGAGTTAACTGCAATTCCTAGCACCATCCAGGAGAACCTGACTGCCCCTCTGGTGCTGGGGTGGATGCAGGGGGTTCTCAGAACACTCTGAAAGGTTAAATGCAGATCACTTCTAAGACAGTGTTTTCTTGTTTTGTTTTCCTGGAATATTTAAAGTCTAAATTATTTTATGTCATGTGCCTCCCTGGTTTTAGGAGTTTGATTTAATAATGGGAATAAATATGTAGTATTCAGCTGCTAAAAACAGGCTGTATTTTTTCACGGGTGTACACTGCCTTATAGGTAGTGGTGTACATTTTTGCCTACACTTTAAAAACGTGGCAGCAAATTTTAGAAGAAATGGTTTCTGTGAGAAGCGAGATCCGAGTAAACAGAAGTAGCAACACAGATTACTCATGTTAAATTTTCATCTTTAAACCAACAAAATTATTTCTGAATCCTTCTCAGTTACATTGTTAGTGTGAATCGATGTGTAGCAATGACATACCTATTTCTGTTGTTTGCAGTTTAAACAATATGCGATAGCAAAATTCACAAATACTTCTAAAAAATGATATTTTAAACATTAGTAATGTGTCGTAAATTAAAACAATTTTTATTTCCAAAAAGTAATGTTTTCATATATAGCGAGTACCCTGTGATTCACAGGTTTTATTCACTGAAAAATTGTAATTGCCTTTATAATTAAGTGCACTTTTATTTATTTGCATAGTTTTAGTTTCTGCTGACATTAACACATACTTTATTAGTTTTACTCTCCAGGCAGTATATTGTACTTACTGACCTACTTGTAGAGGAGTAATTTTTAGATTGTTCAGTCCAAATAATTTTGGTGGCATTCTGTGATTTCTGGTTTGTTTAGCATAATTATACAGGTAACGGTATCTAAAAAGCAGAATACACTTGAAGGAGGCCCACCTGAATCCAAACCCTGCTTTTCCTGAGAGTGCAAATTGTATGCTAAGAATCTAGTTTTAATTAGACATTTGATGGACTAATATGTGCCTTGGTAGTTTCATCACAGATAACTTTGCTCTTTCATGATACAAAAGACCTACCGTGCCTTCTATTAAATCCCTTAGTTTATCTTTTTCCAAGAGTACTGTATGTGAATTTAGAGGTACAATAGTAAATGCTGTGTCCTGCTGGGGGTGCAGTTTGTGTTATGGCTTAGTGCAGTGTACGTAGTGTAACTTGCTCTCTGGGACCCAGTAAAGTGTCAATAGCTGAACACTTTCTCATTTTTACTTTTTAACTGTGTCATCGGAGAGATCCTGTTCCCAAATTCCCTGTTCCTTGTGTTCCCCTCAGGGAACTGCTTAGAGGAACATGCCCGGAGGGTCTGGGTGTTGGTTTCACTGCATCCATTACAATTCTGGAGTCTGCTCAAGCACCATAGAATGCCAGTGAGGTGAAAGCTTTTCTGGCCCTATTGCTGAACCCACTTATCCTGCCTCAGTACGTGTGTTTCACTCACTGCCTGATCTACATTTCAGGGAAGCTGTACACCACTAATGGTAGCAACTCTTCATCCTCAAGTAGCCACCATCACGCCGCAGTATGCGGTCCCCTTTACTCTGAACTGCGCAGCCGGCCGGCCAGCGCTAGTAGAACAGACGGCTGCAGTACTGGTAATTGCCTCCCTTGATTGTGTTCACTAACTGAGTTTTTGTTTTAACTTAGACTTGCAGAGGGCATGGAAGCATGTGCCATCTTGTGGCTGTGTTCTCGCTACATCTTAATGTCTTGTTGTTTTCCTCCCCAACATTGCTGAAGCACTGTCTGACTCTGACGTTTAGTGTGGCTCTGTAAAGAATCCAGATCCATTGACTATTACTTTTTACTAGCCTAGTATTATAAAGCTCTTCTAAGCTATACTATAGAAGAGTTATAATTGTTCTTGTTCTTCGCTTACTATCCTATCTTTGCCTTTTGATTGTTGAATACAAAGGAATCAGTCTTTAGCTTGACTCTGCTACAGGTACCTGGATGGCCAGAATTTGAACTACTTGGCAAGCTAGCTACATATTTTGTTTTCAACACATGTAAAGCTGCTTTGCATGTAGAAATGTTTCAGGTCATTAAGCACAGGCTAAAATCTCTAATGATAGCAAATTCTTTAATGTATTGCTTTAGCAGTCGATTTCTCTTAACCTCTGTTGAACATTGACAATAATTTTCTGGCCTTTTGTTATTTATAGCCAATCGCAGGTAGCTTGCTTCCTCCAGATAAAGATACCATTCTTCACAGATACTTTCAGTTCATATGTGTTTCTTGGTTGAAATTAAAGGTGAGCTCTAGTATCCAAAACGGCAATAGCTAGCTTTTAGGCTATTTGGAACAATTTTTAAAAAGGATGGGGGAAGGGAATAAACACACCTTTAAGAAGCGTATGTTTTTAAAATTGTCCTCTTCTGTATTCGTTTGGCACCTGCATCAGAACAACTTTGCAAATGCCACGAAGAAGTCATTGTAAAACTCCAGAATCAGATCAGTGAAGCTTATGAAAACATTGCAGTGCACTTAAGTGCTGGTATCCTCACGTGTCTTTCAAAGCATATTCCATTACGTGAACCATGTTGTTTCTTGTGGCTTTAAAGTGGTAGTTTGAGTGTCATTTTCTTCCAAGAGGGAGACCTCTGCTGAAGTGGAATTTGCTCAAGTCATACCTGTACTGAAATTAAAACCCACTTGTTTGAGTTCTTCTGAACCAAGTTAACTGCTCCCTATTTCTGAGGATGGGAAGGCAGGAGAGTGGGGTTCTCCTGGGTCACAGCTCTGAGCTAAACAGACCCAGGGATGTATCTCCTTTCCTCCTCTTGAATTTTGATTGCTGAAAGGCTGCAATCTAGGCTCTGAAAATGGCAAGGGGTGACTGTAGCAGAGCTTGGGACACAAGTGAGTTGTTAGTGATGTTTTCAAAAGTGTATTTGGGCTTTTGATTCAACAGGCAAATTCTGTTCTCCTGTGTGTGTGCAGTGGACTTGACGTTCAACTCCCCTGTACATCAGTGGAGATCAGAGCCAGCTGTCTCCAGACTATGAGCCTGATTCTGAGTTTCTCTGGAGGACTTACTATTTCTGTTTGGATTCTGGGAGCCTTTGGCGTGAATTTGCTCACCTTTAGTGCTTCCGACACTTCTCCCTTGCTGCTTCCCCTGAGTTTGCATTAGCCATTTGCTAAGCTTTGCATATTTTTGTCCTTCCTCTGTCAAAACAGTTCGTCGCTTGGAAGGCCCGATTTCTGCCTCTCATTGGGAATTTGTATCTTGCTGTATTAAACTCTCTGCTTTGTCTTGTGCAGGTGTTGGCTTTTGGAAAGACGCATGGTGTGACTTTTAACATATTTCTCTTTTTATTATTATTATTATTATTATGCTTATGTTGGCAGAGGTTTTAGCAGTTCTCTGCTTTGAAGGCTTCTTGTTTGGAACCGGTATTTGTAATAAGTGGATCTGTTACTTGCAGAAATATTTTATTTAAAACAGCAGGTGTTTATGGTTTTGCAGTTTAAACTGCAAGAAAGAGAGCCATATATTTTCAAAATCATAGAAATATTGTACTGCCAAATTTATTTTCCTTTTTGTTTGGGTTTTTTCCCTGAAAAAAATGCATTTTGTCAATTTGGACTGGAACATTAATAATATTAATGAATTGAAAATATCTTCACGTATCTCCCTTGTAACGAAATGTTTCTCTCAGTGAGGCTTTTCTTAAATACTTTTGTTGAGGTGGGGTGAATTTTCACAATAATAACACTGTCTCAGCTCTCTCAGTGTGAGCCCTGTAAGGCAGAAAAACAGAAAGGACCAAATTGGCTTCATATTTTGGAATCCTTCAGCAGAGCAGTGTGCATAAACTTACATGCAGAAACAGTCCTGAACACTCATGCTGCATCTGGCAGTACAATATCTGGCTGCATTCTGCAGTACAATATTAACACTCTTTTCCCCAGGTGACATCTGTGATACAAATGGTTAGCAAAGTGTCAGGGGAAGCTTCTCTCTCTGGTTTTCTTGTTCTTTTACTGTATGGAGACCTATTGAGAAAGTGCAATGATGTGCCGTTATCTCTGCAAGCTAACAATCTACACGAGTGCATTTATTGCTTGGAACAAATCTCTCTCTCTCTCTCTCTCTCTCCCTCCACCGGTAGGAACTGAAATCTAGTGAACTTGTGTATCTGCTTGTTGTTTTGCAGCAGGCGTGGCCTGGGGGAACCCAGCAGATACTGCTTCCTTCCACCTGGCAGCAGCTCCCAGGGGTTGCTTTGCACAACTCTGTTCAGCCAGCGGCTGTGATTCCGGAGACGATCGGCAGCAGCCAGCAATTAGCTGACTGGAGGTAGGGATTGCACAGGATCCAACTCCATGCCGAATGGAAATACGTGCCATCGCAGTACTGCCTGCAGTGCACAGAATTTCTCCCTTCCCTTCAAAGTCACGCAGGGGCTCAGTGCAGCTTGCGGTGCCTGCAGTGTAGTCATGGGATTTGGGTCTTTTTTTTTTTTTTTTTTTTTCCCCTGCCCCAGGAATGCACATTCCCATGGAAATCAGTATAGCACTCTCATGCAACAGCCATCACTACTGACCAACCACGTGACATTAGCTACAGCGCAGCCTCTGAATGTTGGAGTTGCTCATGTTGTTAGGCAGCAGCAAAGCAGCAATGTTCCAGCAAAGAAGAACAAGCAGCCAGCACCAAGTGCAGCCAAGTAAGGCTTCCTTTCCAGCCCTAGAAAGACTGTGGGTGTGTTTGTGGAAGTTGCCTTTATGATGTGAAAAACGGGTCTTCTGATCACAGAGGCATTGTCTGTGTAACTTTTTAATGTGCTACAGTTCCTTTTTAAGATGTCTTGGAAAAAGTCTCTGTACTGTAGTCACTGATATAAGTCATAATAATTTCAGTGAGAGTGCAAGGAACGTGACTGACCAAGTGCTTTACTGTACTGGTCAAAGGCGGGTTTTACACATTACGGGTGTGTTGCTGCCATAGCAATACAAGTGACAGGATTGACATCTGTCTAACAAGGGGTAGCAGGTTTCTGGCAGTGTTCATATTAATCAGTCCTGTTCAGAGCATCACTGAGTGCATTGGTCCCTTCTGGGATGCGTTCTATGGCGCTCTCCTGTATGAGTGTCCGCACTGAGGTTCTCTTTGTGTATTTCAAGATGTTTCTTCTTGTATGTGTGCTCCAGCGTGCTGGAGCCTGGCTGTTCTTAATGCTGGTGCTGGTTTGTCCCAGCCTGCTGACACGTAGCTAAATACTGCTTTGGTTTTCCTTCAGGCCCAGCTCAACTCTAGAGACTGTGCCCTCCCAAGTTTACTCACTCATTGGGAGCAGTCCTCTGCGCTCCACCTCCTCCTCTTCCAATGTGCTCGTCCCAGTGCAGGAGCAGCACCAGCCCATTGTCATCCCAGACACTCCAAGCCCACCCGTCAGTGTCATCACCATTCGCAGCGACACAGATGAGGAAGAGGACAGTAAATACAAACCTGCCAGGTAGGAAGTTCATTTAGGCAGCCAGTGCTGATTTGTCCTGATCTCAGCCCAAGCATCAAGGAGAACACTACATGCAAAGCCCTGGCTAGGGTAAGAAGCACTACATAAGACAGAAAATTCTGCATCATGTCCGCTGTCCTGTTTGTCTCTCTAGTTAATCAGAATTTCATCTGACCACGAGGGAAGATACGAGATCCCGGAGGGAGTTCTCCTGTATCTTGTGGTAAAAGCTAGACTGTTTCCCATTTGTTTTGTTTTGTTTTTTTCCCCCCTACAGTTTGGGTATGAAGCAGAGATCCAACGTCATCAGCTACGTTACTGTTAATGACTCCCCTGATTCCGACTCCTCCCTGAACAGCCCCTATGCCACAGACCCACTTTCCTCTCTCAGGAGTACAGGTGGTGCCCTGGAGCTGCCGAGTAGAGGAGCAGCTGACAGCTCCAGCTCTCGGACTATCATTGTGCCACCACTGAAAACACAGCTCAATGACTGCATTGTAGCTACCCAAGCTTCAGGTAGGTATGCTCTCATAGGTTACTGTGTAACCTCAGTAGTTTTTGCCAAGGCTCAGATGCTGTCTTATCCCTGACAGCTTTGTCCTCGCAGTTTTGGACTATCTGCATTGGGTTTTCAGCAGCTTTAGGTTTCACAGCTGCTGTTATGAGAGTGCAAGCCTTGGTCTATTTTCAGTTTCATTGATAGATTTACCTTTCATGTATGCTTGGCTGCATTTAGAAAGATCTGTAAAAATTCCTGATGATTTCTTGTACAATCAGATTTTAAATCGTAATTGAAGAAAAGGCTCTGCTACGGAAATAGTCCCTGTGCGTTATTCCGTTACCTAAGCTGGTTATCACAGTGCATGGCGTGTGAAAGGGAAGAATGGACTAAGGTTTTGAAATCTTTCAGGCATCCTGAGCAGCACCAGTAAGACCAAGCCAGTGGCCTCTGTGAGTGGGCAGTCATCAGGATGCTGTATAACACCTACTGGGTACCGCTCACATCGCGTGGTAACAAATGGTGTGCAGCCTCTCAATCTCAGCCAGGTAAGCACTGTGTGACTTTTGCTGACCTTTGAACATGATGCTTTAGAATTGCTTTAGAAACACTACGCTGCTGTATGGCAGGGAGAATGACTTGGTTACAAGAGGATCAATAGCTGCTACCTCAAATTCTTTGAAACTGATTCTGTCCTGTGGCCATGCAGGGTAGGGTAAACCCTGTTGGGAGTATAGGTGGAGTTTCTCAAGGCAAAGAATTTGTTACTGTACCAGAGGGTAGGAGAAGGAAGCATAGTTATGTCCATATTTTTTCTTCGTGCTCCTAGTCACACCTGTCTTGCAGTGAGACATTCCTGCCACTCGGGTGGGAGAGCGACACCAGGATCCAGCTGTTGTGTTAGAGTAGCATTGAAGGCACTCAACGATATGAGAAGCGGAGATTCTTTTGTTCTTTACCTTCCTTCTCATAAAGGCCTGACCAGGAGATTAAGGCTGGACCTTGTCTCTCAAACTAACAGTTAGCACCTGACTTCCCTTGAAACTTTTAGAGATTGGTTTCACTTCAATTTGTGTCACTGCTCTTGATGTTTGAGTCAAGCCGCAGTAGCCTATCAGAAGAGAGGAAGCATTACACCTCCAGTTCATTTCTGGCATGGGGTCGAGACAGGCTTTGTTGTGCTAAAATGGAGCAGCCCTGCTGCCGCTCTCACTGAGGTGCAGAAGAATAGATGTGTGAGGAGTTCAAGGGCTGGGTCAGTCTTAGGACCTGCCTGTACTTGTACAGCTGTGTACTGTAATACCCCAGGTGTGGCAGTTTGATCCCATTGTAGAGGAGAAGTGTAACCTTTGTCTCAGTGGAACTGCAGTAAACCTCAAATTTATGTGAGGCTTTCACAGAGCTGGGAAGGGAGGATCTGTAGAAGTGTCAGTCCTGCAGCTAGAGCAGGGGTGTTGATTGGGAGGCTCTGGCTTGACCCTTCCTTGCTCACCTCCTGTCCACTGCACTTTTCCCTGAGGATAGCCACTAACCTTATTTACTTCTTCTCCCTGCAGAACCAGCAAACAACAGTGCTGGCCTCACAGGAGAGAAGTGGAAATGCTGTCCCACGTAGGCAGCAAGCTTATGTGGCACCCCTCACGTCAACTATTTCTCAGGCTCCCTACACGTTTCAGCACAGCAGCCCAGTGCATCCCCACCTGGCAGCAGCAACGGCAAACGCACACCTGTCCAGCCAGCCACATATGTACACTTATGCTCCAACCACTGCTGCAACACTGGGCTCCACCACCTCCATCGCCCACCTCTTCTCCCCTCAGGGCTCTTCGCGGCACACCACGTACGCTGCCCACCCTAGCACACTTGTCCACCAGGTCCCTGTGAGTGTTGGTCCAAGTCTGCTGACTTCCGCAAATGTTCCGCCTGCCCAGTACCAACACCAGTTTGCTCCCCAGTCCTATATTGGTGCTTCCAGAGGATCTGCTATTTACACTGGATATCCGCTGAGCCCTACAAAGATCAACCAGTACTCATACTTGTAGTTCCTAGTAAAGCACTGTCCTGCAATAGGCCTGAGAAATTGGAGAAGGATTTCAGGTGAACCTTTACCTGGTAGTGACTGCCTGTTTTTTTTTTCTCCCTGATCTGGTTGTATGTTGTTCAAAAATGTCTCTAGTGAGTTCAGTCACTAACTGAGCAGCATGCTTTGTTACCAGTATGAGGGTCACTAATTAAGTTTTTAAAATTTTACTTACTTTTTATAGATGCTTTTAAAAAGTTCATGGTCACATTTAAAATTGTTCTGTTGTGCTAATCAAAAGGGGAAAGAAAATCAGTGTCTTGGAAGACAGATCCTGATGACTTTTTTAACTTGTACAACTTAAACAAAAAGACTAGCAGATTATATTTTAGCAGCTTGCACAAATCCATGTTGCCACTAAAAATGTAATGCACGTTTCTCTCATTATGTTGCTGGGGCAGTTTTAAAATCAAGTTTAATATTTTAACATTTGTTCTCTAATTCACTTTGTCTCTAACAAATTGCTGGTTCTGCAAAAGCCATTACATCTCCGTATATGTTACTGTCAAAGTTTTTTGTTTACTTCTCTGCTTTGTTTAAGGACTGGTAGAGGCAGCTGCCTCATACTAGCAACATTTTATATTCAGGAATCCGTGTACACCCTGAAATCTGTTTTGTTTTCTTGGAAATTCCATGTCTCCATAACACAGCTGAATTTTTATTGCATTCATTGCAGAATTCTTCTAAGTTTTTTCAAACTGTATTCAAGATCTCACTGTGTAACAGAACTCAGCAGCTTTGTCAGGATGCTGTAGTCTTCAGCTGAGAATGAATAGTGCAGCATTGCTCTAAAATTTGGTTTCTGCAACTTATTAGATGCTGGCCCTATAACGGAGCTGGATTCCTTCACAGAAGCACAGGGCTTTTCTTTGTTCTGTTATTCTTAATATTTTTCCTCACATGATTCATTTAGGAGGGAGTTGAATTTGAAATACAATGAAACATCACTGTATTGATGTGTACAGCTTTTTATACTCCTGTGAGCGTATCCTCCTGGATATGTCAACAGCTACTTTAAAGCGCTCTTAATAAGACTTGTATACAGTACATGCATGTAGGAATTGGGGGGAAAAAAAAAAGAGAAAGAAAAAGAAAAAAAGGAAAAAAATCCAGATTTTAAAGTTTATTACTGAATTTAAAACTATTTTAGAAGTTTTGTATTGGTGGTGTTTTAATATTTTACATAAAATGAAATATGTACATATTGATTAGAAAAATATAACAAGCAAAACTTCCTGCTAACCCCAAATGTTCTGTCTTTGTAATCAAAATGTGTAGTGATTATACTTGAACTCTGTACTTTGTGTTTGTCTAATTCTTAAACGTTCCTGGGGATGGAATTGATGTATCCTTTGTATTTAAACCAAAATGAATTGATTCATGTTGGAATGTATGTGATATAATGCAATGGTTAGAGCTCATCACTGTAGCACTGAGAGAGGAGTAGAGCTTCATGAGAGAAAAGGATACCTTCTGATTTGTTTTGCACAGGTATGTGTGATGAAGAGTTGTTTGGTGTGTCCCCTTATTGTAGTGCCTTAAATGATGATGTAGTGTGACTAGAGTTTACAGTGAGCTTGCCTTATGAGGGACCAGCAAGCCCCCGTCGAATTGAAGCAATTCACTAAGCTTATCACAGCAAGAACAGCAGTATGTTGCATAGGTGCATTGTTCTCAGTTTTAATGCTATCATAAAAAGCTACATTTTTGTTCGGAGTGAAGCGATGTTTCCTTAAAGCTTTTCCTTGAAATGGCATATGTACTGTTAGATGTCTGTCAGTGCATTTCGAATAAGGTAGTGCTGGGAATGCATTGGAATGTTTAGTCTAATATTGCAGAAGTGATTAAATATGTGCAATCACTTTTTATTAGATTAGTATGGCGTTACCTTCCCCCACGTTAATAGCAGACATTTCTTGTAAAATATTGCTAGCTTGGTGATAGAATATTTATACCAAAGAGAGCCTGCTGTAAAGCACATAATACCATTAAAAAGTTTTATAATGCTACTGCTAATGCGGAGTCGTTGGGAAGGTTTGTCAGCTGTAGCCCTAGTTAGTGTTCAGAGGAAATACTCATTTTGGATAATCAGTGCAGTTTTTAAACTACACTTTGTTTTCTTGGGTCCCTCGTACTAGGATTTATTTCTCATCTTCAGTACGTAGATTAAGTATCTTGTCCAAATGGATGATAAACTGGCTTGAGCGGTTGTATTACTGCAGCAATAAGAGGTTTTGGTAACCTTGAATCCCAGTTTATGTTCCGTCCCAGTGGAAAAGAGGCCAGTTCTCTGACCGATATGTGACAAGAAGTGCAAAAGTCATTTCTGAAATTCCACATTATTGTTAGCAGAAAGTCTGGACTGACCTGAAATTGGTGAACTGTTAAAGGTTTGGCATCTCTTTCGATAGAGGGATCAAGGACTTTGGAACTGGACAGTAGCATTAGCGATGTTGTTGTTCAGTGTATTTTTAGTCAGAGCACTTCTGTAAGTGTGCGGATAACCAACCGATCTTGCTATTCCACATCATTGGTGTAAACGATGCTATTTGTTGCTGTAGGCACTTTCTTACTTTTTTCCATATTACATTGTGTTCAGTACTTGCCTTGAGATACCTCTTGGGTACAGAGTTGTGCCTTTCCTTCGAAAGGCAAAACAAGCTCCAATTCCTGTTTCAGGAAAACATTATTCCCTGTTTCACAAATAGTAAAGTGTTTTCCATGAAGTCCTAACAGGAAAAAAAGACCTCTAGCAAAATCTGCTAATAATTTCAAGAAGAGCTTGCCCACTTCCCCCGCAAAAAGCAGGTTAAAATGACCATTTATCTTTAGAGTCATTATTATGTAATTAAACCCAATGAAATGTATTCACAAAGCATGGTGTCATCTCTTCCACTGTCCAAGTTTCCGAAAGTACTGGAACAAGGAGGACAAGATGGAAATGACAAAGGTAAAATGAAACATACTCCATTTAAAACAAGTTGTTGATTACCCTGAAATTCCTCTGTGATACACAGCATAAACCAAGCAAACAAAAACCCCACCCCAGCAGGGCCAGATTTTCATCTTGGCGCTGGCTTCACAAGTGTGGCGGATCCCACTCTGGCCCCAGTATGTGTTGCCCAATTTAAGTATATTGTAGACTGCTCTAAGGAGATACATCCCTTCTTCCCATGCATATCCAGCCTTCAAATTAGGTTAAAGAATTGACTCCCCTCATTGTCAGAGCTGCTACACATACTTTGTAAAGAAATGTGCTATCTCTGGATAGAAATTGGAGTCCTCTTTAATTTTTTTAAAAGTAGTTTGGGATTCACCTTTTGAATATTTGATAACCGTGGTCCCATCTAGACTTGTCTGTGTGATTCTTGAACTGTTAAATCAGTTGTTCCTATTACCTGACCTGTATTCGCAGCTGTGATAGCCACTCCAGAGGCAACTTCTGAGGCTTTCCTGCTTAGCACCTAGTTGATGGGATGCAGTAATTTACCTCTGACTCAGCAATTTCTTTTAGTACATGAAACTAAATTGCTTCTAAATGACAGGATTGGCACAGCCCTGCTTTCTTTTTTATTTAAACTTCTGAATGGTGCCGCATGTCCACATGGTTGTTTGTTGCTAAACTTTATATAATGTGTGATTTCAGATTCAGCTTGAAATATATCTATCTCACTACATGTAGCAGTACATTATATGTAATGTTAGTATTTCTGCTTGAATCCTTGATATTGCAATGGAATTCCTACTTTATTAAATGTATTTGATATGCTAGTTACTGTGTAAAATTTAACTTTCTTTTATGGTTGTGCTCTTCCTTTTTACAAGCCGCTAGATACAGGTAGTTTCTGACAATTACTGATCTATGTTTGTATTGCTGATGTACTTAGGGGGTATGTAAAAATCATTTTAACAAAAGAAATAGATATTTAAAAATTTAATACTAACTATATGGGAAAAGGGTCCATTGTGAAAACATAGTTTATCTTTGGATTCAATGTTTGTCTTTGGTTTTACAAAGTAGCTTGTATTTTAAGTATTTTCTACATAATATGGTAAAAATGTAGAACAATTGCAATGCATCAATAAAAAGGGTTAATTTTCTGTACTCTATTCATTTGGTCACTTGATCTATTGAAGGGCATGGAAAAGGGGTTTTGACATATCCGGGGTGAAATATGAGCACTAACTGTTAATCGCTTGCTGCTGACAGCGTGGTGCAACTGTACGTTCAGGGGTAGTGTGTGATGCGAGATCCTTAGCAAGCTGGTTTCGGAGCGAAGGCAGCGCGCGTCACGCCGTGCTGGGCAGCAGAGCCAGGCCCCGACTCGAGCAGCCGAGGCAGGACCAGGCCCCGGCGAGCTGTGCCGGCTGGGCAGCTGCTGTGCCACGGCTCGGGGGACCCCTCTGTGGCTGTCAGTGGTGTTCATGGGGGTTAAACCAGGATCAGGACTCTCTCAAGTCAAAAAAAGCTTTCCCATCACCTTGGTTTATGTTCATAAATGCGTTTGACTTTGCACATCTAGCTTAGGTGCTCTGAGGACTGCTGCAGGTGGCTGTACTGCTGTATAGCCACCCATTCTGGTCTGAACCCCACTTGGGTTAGATGCTGCTGGGAGGTGATGAAAATAATCTCTCCCTTCTGGTCTTGCTGGACACTTGGATGCCCGGGAAGACTTCAGTGGGAGGCGAGGACGGAGTCCCTCGCCGTCCCAAAACACTCGTGCCATGCTGGCTGAGCCTGGGCAGTGATGGGGCAGGGAGTGCAGAGGAAGGCTCAGCATTTGTCATTTGGGCTTCCCCAGGGAGTACTTTGAAAGCCTCTGGGCAGGATGGCGGGGGGGAGACTGCCGGTGAAGAAGGGCTCTTCTCAGATGTCCTGTCCTCACAGGGGCAGTTGTGGAAGGAAACGGCTGCCAAAGCCCCCTGCCTGATGCGAGTCCCTGGGTCCTGGGGGCACTCCACATGCCCCCCACGGCAGCCCAGGCCCTCCCTGGACCCAGCAGCCTGCGCACGCTGGACAAAGGGTCCCTGCATTTGCCCAGAGGGGTGTCTGGGACACGTCCGACGCAGTCTGCAGAGCGAGTCCTGTGGGAGCGGGGCAAGAGGTGCAAGAGACCCGTGTCAGCCTGAAACTGCTCCCGCAGCAGTGTGGGCTGAGCTCTCCAGTGACGCTCAGCGCCTGGGACGGGCTCAGTCAACTGCCCCAAAAGCACCGAAGGGCTGAGCGCTGCTGCACTCAGCGTCACTAACCCGGGCAAGCGGAGATGCACCCTGGCCTGCGGGTGAGCTGTGTTTTGCTGGCACCCCAGTTGTCCATCTGTGAGCGACGGCCTAGTGTGAAACACAGCAGAGAGGTGCTGGGGCCGAGACCAAGCCCTGCCAGCACGGCAGCTTTGCCTGGGGCCCTGCGCGGCCTGCGCTGCGCAGTCCACCGGGATGCGGGATGCGGGATGCAGGAGCACTAGATGGCACACTCGCCCCGCACGCAGCACTGCAGCCCTGCGCACGGATGCGGCCGACCCTGAACCCGGTGCAGATCTGCAGCGGCAGAGCCCCGGAAACCCACGGGCCGCGGCTGGTGCCCCAGCCTGTG
>NW_008794598.1:461173-467891 GCF_000699145.1 Aptenodytes forsteri | reverse complement strand
TGCCCCAGCCTGTGCCGGCAGCACCGCCAGCCCTGGGTGGGTCGCAGGCACGACCGCAGGCCTGGCTGCGTCCTGGGCACAGAGCTGCAGCCTCTGTCTGTCGCGCTGCACCTGGGCCCTGCCCCATCCCTCGGCTGGCACGGGGGTGCAGGAGCTGCTGTGTGGCTCCGCACCAGCACTCGGGCATCTTTGGGAGCAGGTGCTGAGCAAATGGCCCCAAATGGCAGCATGCGGGTGCACCCAGCAGGGTGGCCCCTGGCTGACTGCTGGCAGCTGGTCGAGCTGCTGGGCCAGAATGGCTCCGCTTGGGGGGAGCGCGCAGGACCCCAGCGTGAGGCAGGAGCAGGCAGGAGCTCCCAGCTCAGCAGCCAGGACAGGGGGTGCCACAGGCCCGGGGGGCTGGTGGCCACGATGCTGGCCCAGCTTTGACTCCACCAGACCTGGCACGTGGCTGAGGCAAGCTCAGGTTGGCCATCTGCCTCAGGCATCTCTGCAGATCGGCGTGCTGGGAGCCAGGGCTGCGGCTGTGCCCGTACCTTCGCACCAGGCCCAGCTTGGCCCCACGTTGCGACTCATGCTGTCCCCAGCACCAGAGGACGCGTCCTTCCCTTGCTGCATGGGGCTGCTGCAGCGCTCCCCGCTCCCCACATCCTGCACCCCACAAGTGCCAGCAGCAGCGCGTCCCCAGGCTCCTGCCCCGGCCCCATAGCTCGCTGGCACCATGCAGGAGTGCTGTGGGCACCCGCTAGGGCGCGAAGGGGTTAAGGCGCCTGGGGCTGGCCTGCGGGGAAGGAGCAGCCTCTCCTCCCCTCTTCACATCTGGATTCAATAAGGGCTGCGAGAGGCCAGAGCATTCCTGAGCACTGAGGTGGAGGCTGCACCCTCCGACAGCCATTTTTCGCCCCCTCCCCCCCCTGCCACTCCTTGCCGCGGCCCTCCGCGCCCAGCAGCAGCAGTTCATGGAGTACGTGGAGCGGCGCCTCACCCTCCTGGAGGTAGGGCCCCGCGCCGGCCCCACACCCCACTTCACCCCACCGCGGGGCTCCCAGGCCCTTCCTCCCTGGCAGCCGGTGGGGCTGGGAGTAGGCCTGGGGCAAGGAGAAGCCGGGATGGGGGCAGAGCAGAGCTGGCATGGGGTGCCCCAGTCCCCACGCTGCACAGCCCAGCATGAGCATCACAGGCATGGGAGCATGATGGGAATGGGAACACCGTGGGACAGGCAGATCACGGGAGCAGGGGCATCACGGGTCTGGGAGCACTGCGGGTCTGGGAGCATCACAGGAGAGGGACCATTGCAGGTCTGGGAGCATTGTGGGTACAGGAGCATCGCAG
Organism: Aptenodytes forsteri; assembly: GCF_000699145.1. NCBI lineage: Eukaryota > Metazoa > Chordata > Aves > Sphenisciformes > Spheniscidae > Aptenodytes > Aptenodytes forsteri. The sequence continues at coordinate 466,559 of NW_008794598.1, read as the reverse complement.
GTGCAGGAGCGTGGCAGGATGGGACCCAGAGACACGAGCACCAGGGTTGCAGTGCTGTGTGGCCCTGGGGACTCCCACAGCCACGTGCAGGCAGTGGGACAGCTGCCACGGATGGGCTGTGAAGTGCAGAGACTTCAATGTCCCCTTGGCTGCCCCAGGAGAGGATCTCACAGTGGCACGACCAGAGCAGCCGCTACTCCACGGAGCTGCGGGACTTCAAGAACCAGGTGCTGGGGATGCTCGAGACAGCAGAGAAGGAGCGGGAGGCAATGCGGTCAGAGGCAGAGAGCGCAGCGGTGCGCGTGGACCGCCTGGAGCGTGAGGTGGACTACCTGGAGACACAGAACCCCGCACCGCCCTGTGTGGAGGTAGATGAGATGCTGATGGAGAAGCAGGTGGCCACAGCCAAGCAGAGGAAGAACGAGAAGTACACCAAGCTGACAGGTGAGGGGCTGCCGTGGCTCCCTGGGGAGATGATCCCAGGTGTGGGGTTATCCCGGGCCTTCCCAGCCCACCCAGGTCCAAGTCTCCCCGGCCGCATGCTGTGGCATTACGTCCCAGCAGAGCATCTTTCAGGTGTCTCTGGCACAAAACCCCACATCCCTGCAGCTGCCTGGGAGCCGCATCCAAGCCCCAGGCCAGAGCTTTGGGCTTCTACAAAGCCCTTGGGGCAGGGCTGGGGTGAGGGTGGCCTCCCCTGCCTGCGGCATGGGTGCACAAGGGGACTTCTCGATGCCACCAGGGACAGCACTGCAACCTCTGCAGCGAGTCTGCAAGGCAGTTGCCTGAGGGCTGGGGTGGGACGCAGCAGGACCTGTGTGACTTCGGTGCGGGGTGGGAGCAGTCCCCACTGCAGGGCCGGGTGGCTTCCAGGCTTTCACAGCTGCTCCACTCTTGCAGACTGCAGCGACACCATCGCGAGCGTCAGAGCCATGAAGATCCTGAAGCGTTTCGGCAGCACCTCGGGGCTCTGGACCAAGGATGCCGCAGGGAACTCCGAGAAGATCTACGTCTTTGACGGCACTGCCAACGACACGGTGTATGTCTTCCCCCGCATGCGGGAGTTCACCCTCTTCTCTGCCACCCGCAAGGCTGCCCGCATCAAACTGCCCTACCCCTGGGTGGGCACAGGGCACCTTGTCTACAATGGGCACCTCTACTACATCCGCCAGCAGGGCCCCTTCCAGGTGATCAAGTTCAACCTGGCCAACAAGACAGTGGTGGACAGCTCGGTGTTCCCGGCCGAGGAGCAGATCCCTGTCTTCGGGCTCTCCCCCTTCACCTACATCGAGGTAGCGGCGGATGAGGAGGGGCTCTGGGCCATCTATGCCACCAAGGAGGATGAGAAGAACATATGCCTGGCCAAGTTGGACCCCACCTCGCTGGACATCGAGCAGATGTGGGACACGCCGTGCCCACGGGAGAACGCCGAGGGCGCCTTTGTGGTGTGCGGGGCACTGCACGTGGTCTACAACACCCGCCTGCCCAGTCGCTCCCGCGTGCAGTGCGTCTTTGACGTCAGTGGCACGCTGGCCCCCGAGGATGCCTCCCTCGTCTACTTCCCCAAGCGCTACGGCTCCCACTCCAGCATGAAGTACAGCCCCCGGGAGAGGCAGATCTACGCCTGGGATGACGGCTACCAGATCATCTACCGCATGGAGATGAAGAAGAAGCTGGAGGTCTGAGGGGCCACGGCAGGGCATCCCCGCACGTCCAGCCACCCCGCCTGGGCAAGCGCAGCTCTGCCCATCCCACCCATGGGGCCCAGCCGGCCCCAGCACGGGACGGCATCTCTGCCCCATCTCCCATCACTGTGAAATGATGAAATGCTGGATCCCTGCCCCTGGCCACCCTCCACCCACCTGCACCAGGCGTCCCTGCCCAGGACCACCCTGTAGAAACCTGGACTAATTTAATGAGATTTTCTTCTCTGTGATATAATGAATAAATACTACGCAGCGAGCTGCAGCCACCTGCTTGGGGGGTGCGCGGGGCGATGGGGCCAGGCTGCCAGAGCCGTGAGCTCCATATTGCTCCAGAGTCACCCCAAAAGACACTTCCCAAGGGTGGGGTGTCCATGCAGGGCTGGCAAGAGCAGCAAGCGCAGACAGCTCCTCGGGTTGGGGGTCTGGGCAGGGGGGCTGGGTTGGGGGATTCGTCTGGGGTTTTGGGCAGGGATTTTGGCTGGGGCTTTGGGCAGGGATTTAAGCTGGGGCTTGGGGCAGGCTTCTGCTGCAGCAAGGGGACCTCTGAGCCTGGCCAGGGCCAGCCTGTTTTGCATGTACAAAACTGTGAGCAAACAGCAAAATCCCTTAATCTGAGAGGACAACTGGAGATTTTCCTCGCATGCCGGGGAGGCGTCCTACCCAGCAGGCACCAGATGCTGCTGATTTTCCGAGTTCACTTCTAATGAAGCACAGTCGTCTTCCCCTTGCAGCCGCAGGATTGCCACAAACCCTTTACGTAAGGCCCTGGGTCCCTGAGCCCCTTCCCGTCCCTGTTTCACCGGTGCTGAGTCCCCACACGGCCCCACGGTGGCAGTGCCCCAGAGGAGATGCGGCAGGAGAGGGCAGGCGCTGGGAGTCCCTTGGGATGGCAGCTCCGGCACTGCCAGGGCTCAAGACCCCTGTCCCCGAGGACGGGGACGGGGCTGCAGCAGGCATCTGCCAGGCACGGCCACAGCCTCACGTGACCACCACACCACGTCCTTCCAGTCCCCGCCACGTCACCCAGCAGCAACTGTCCCACACGCTGCCGCTTGCACTGCATCCCTGAAGGGTGCAGGATTTGGCCCATTTCTGGCCAGAGATGCCATGGGCCCCCCAGAAACTCAGATTTGCTGTGATTTGTTCCTGTCACAGTGTCCTGAGAGCACAGAGGATGAATTGAGGTGTTTATGTCTCATTAAGCATCCCTTTTTTCCCCATCAGAGATCAATTCTGGGGACAAATGCTGAACACTTGAAGCCATGAGCCGGTCTGGCCAGGTGAGGGTCACATCCTGCTCGTGCTGGCACAGGGCCCTCCTCCAGGGCGAGAGGCCACGGAGCTGCCCAGGCACCCTGGGGAGGTGCTGGCCCTGCGGGGAGCACCACTGCCAAGGACCTGGGGTCTCCAGGGGCCACCTGCCCTCCAGGAGTCACGGCGCAGCCACACCACCCCCCACGTTGCCATAAAGCCGGGCTTTTGGCATCCCCCCCGCACCCACCTCGAGGCAAGCTGTCCTGTGATGTGGAGGTGACAATATTTGCTTCAAGTTCTTCTGTATTATAATTAAAATATCTTTTGGTTGCATAAGAAAAAGGTTTAAATACACACTTTGAATGACTGTAATTGGATGGTGCCGAAAGTTCAACACACAGTGCAAGTCAAGCAGAGAAATTATCCAAGTGTGAAGGACTATGTGAACTGTCAAGTTAATTTATAGCCCTTTTCAAGATCAATAACTATGGTAACAGAAATATAATTTTCAGAAATTGCACAGTTGTAAATAATTACGCCAATGATTTCTCTAGCTTGAATTAAAATTGATGGGGCAGTAACAATTCTGCACCAGAAATCATCTTCTAACCTGAAACAAGTCCTGCAAAATCTGACACTCACTTCCCTGAGACACCGATGCTTGTCTTGGCATGAGCAGGATGGGGGTACAGCCACTGGCAGCAGTTGTCAGAGCCCTGCTTGTACTGAGCATCACGTGTTCATCAAGTATTTTAATCTCTTTAAAAAATCTTGCTCATTAGGTTTCACCTTGCCATGGCAGGAGGGGCATGAAGCCCACGTAGCTGGGCGGCTGGCCTGCACTGCTCAGGGTCCCCTCGGGAGCCCCAGCTGCAGGGAACAGCCAGGAGCAGGCGCAAACGTTAGTCTGTCCAAAAGGACATGCACATTCCTTCTACAAGAGCTGAGACCCCGCGCTTTACTCACTGCCAGAAAACTGCTCATGAAACGGGAGGAAAACAGATTTTGCTCTACATGTGCTGCCCAAGAGGTGCAGCCCCCTCCGGCTCAGTGTCAGCCCTGGCTCACATCCCTGCAAGCAGTGATGGGGGGGGTCTCTCACTGCACCCCCAAATGCTGCCACCTGCTCGGGGTGACCGCTGCCGCCTGTGCCAGCAGGATATGTCCCATGGACTGGGGTGCTGCGGGGTGGGGAATCGGGGCACAGCAGGGCCCCCTGCGAGTGCCAGGAGCATCCAGCTTCTGTCCTTTGGGACACGTACTAACATGGGAAATCGCAGGTATGAGGGCAGGTGGGGGCATCTGCTGCCACCCAGCAAAGCCCCAGTGTGGGGGGCTACAGTAACCACATGCTCATGTGGAATTTGTTTTGTACACACACTTTGGGAATGAGAAGCAAAATGGAAAAATAACTGCAGCGCCTGATCGGCTTATAAAGCGCAGCACTTATCTAGCACTCCACATCTTCAAAGTACTTCAAGAAACATCAACTAATTAATCCTTGGAATAACTCCCATAAAGCAGAACAGCATTATCTTCATTTGCTGACAAACACTTAGGCAAAAATCATATGTTTGATCATTAAAAGCAGTTCAACTCCGAGCTGGCTGAAGGCGGCTTGGGTGAAGAGCGGCAGCTCCCTCGCTGTGGTCCCGCATGGTCGGTGGGTGCCTGCAGGGGCCAAGCAAACCCCAGCGAGCCCCCGGTTCCCGCACGGCAGCTGCCCTCACCGGGAAGGAGATTGTAACACGGGTGTGGGTAGCAGGACCGTGAGCGCTCGTCGTGCTCACGGCTCATCCCCACGCTGCCTCCCAGGATGGGGTCGGCCCTTCTTGGCACCTTCTCGTCCCGCTGGAGATGAGTCTCTGCCATCATCCAGCTTAGCAGACGACTGTGCGGAGTGAGAGACCTCAGAGGAAGCCTATCTGAGCGGCTCTCCTGCCTAATAACCCACAGAAGAGAGGGTTATTCACAACAGAGAAAAGCAGCAGAGATTCAGGGACAGGCATTCGTATTTACCGTGGGATGGAAACGCTCACCCCGTCTGCTGTGGGCTCCCGCCCCAATCCCCCCATCCAGCTTAGCAGACGACTGTGCGGAGTGAGAGACCTCAGAGGAAGCCTATCTGAGCGGCTCTCCTGCCTAATAACCCACAGAAGAGAGGGTTATTCACAACAGAGAAAAGCAGCAGAGATTCAGGGACAGGCATTCGTATTTACCGTGGGATGGAAACGCTCACCCCGTCTGCTGTGGGCTCCCGCCCCAATCCCCCCGGCCACCCCCACCAGGCACCACGCAGGCTTTGCCGCTTGCAAACGCAAGAGTTCATCTCCTGCTAGGGTTTATTGATTTCTTTTTTTCTTGTTTAAATATTTATCAACCCCATTAGGAGAAAGCAAAGGTTGTGCCACAGCTGGTGGGATTGT
>NW_008794598.1:453465-461130 GCF_000699145.1 Aptenodytes forsteri | reverse complement strand
TGTGCCCGGGCCAGCGCCCCCGCCCTGCGGGAGCTGCCCGCTGGGAGCGGCGCCCTCCAGCCCTGCCCGGGGACGGGCCCGGGCTCCCCCCGGCGGGTTGCAGGGACCCCCCGCGGGGCTGCCTCAAGCCCTTCTGCCCCGTGTGGAAATGGGGTTTTTTTGTCACTTTCGTGGCTGCTCCCGTCGCTCTGCACCGCCCCAGCCCCAGGGCTGCCGAGGTCTCTGCCCTCCCAGCCGTTCCCTCTGAACTAACAGATTTTCAGGAAAATTCAGCCTTGACTTCAAGGTCACCGGCGGCAGAGACTCCACCGTGTTCCAGTTTAGCCATGGACAGGTTACCTGCAGCCGTTATGGACAGCCAGACCCTCTCCCCCACAGAAGGCTGTTAAAAACCTTCATTTCCAAGCACGCGGTCCCATTCAGCCACCTGATGGAGGTGGCTCTGGGACAAGGGCTGGCCCTTCCCTGTGTCACCCCGCTCCTGGGCCTGTGGACGTGGCCACCTGTGGGCTGCAGCACGAGATCCCTCATGGCCCTGTGCCCTGATCCTGGGCTGCCGCAGCTGGGCAGTAGGCAGGAGAGCCCCTCTGCAGTGGCAGCGCTTCACAGCAGTGTTATCGCTTTCCTTAATGAGGGGTTAGTGGAAAATATGCTAATGTGACTGCTCCAGTGAAGTCACCGCTTTCCTTGTGAGTCTGCAGCTCCTTGTGCTTTAATTGCCAAATATTTTATCTCTTTAAAGAAGAGTCTCTGTAAGTAATAATCCCTTTCATCTCTGCTCCTCTTGAAAAATACTTCTCTTTGGAAGGCAATCTGTTAAAGTAAATTGAGAAGTTATGCTAACAGTAGGAAAGAGAAAGCAAGATCTTCTGGCTAATTTTTTTCCCTTTGTCTAATTCTCAAGGATATTGGCTTTTTTTCCCTCCCTGACTTTTCCCGCTCACAGGAGCTATTGATAAAGTGAAATGGTTCTGCATGTAGTATTAGAAACAAGGGAACTAAAATGAAAAGTAGGCAACTTAAGTGTATTATAAAGATGCTATTGTATTGAAACAAGAAAGGGGGGATAATTTCTCCATTTAATACTTTCTTAATGGCTGGTTGGCAAGTATAATCACAGGCTTTTAACTTCAAATAGGTATTTCTGCCCACGTAACATCTGGTTGAGGTCTAACTCATCACACATGAATTGGGAGGCAACAAAGCACTCTGTCCAGGACTTCGCAGCAGAAGTGGGAGGACACTGGAGCTTGAGATGATCTCGGAAGTGCTGAGGGACACACAATGGCAGCAGCTTGCTTAAGGTCCTTTGCACTTTCTGATGAAAATAGAGAATAAGCAAAACCAAATTCACCAGAAATGTTTGCTTGGAGCTTTGTTGCAGAGAGGGAGAGCTCAGGCCTGTGACTTCGTGTCAGTGTGGGCTGGGCTGGAGATAAATCCACCTCTTCTGAGCGCTGCCGGCATCCGGCCAGATGTGCTGAGACGGGGGTCAGCCGGCCATTGCCTTCTGAAACGGAGATAGTCTCCTTCCTCTGAAAGTGGGATCCTCTGATTAATAACAGGGATTTAAAAATGTGTGCTTAATCACAGCCCTGTGCTATTTCTGATCTTCCCATCGTCAGTGAGCTCGGGGATCTACAAGGCAGTTTAATAGCTTTGGGGACAGGAGGGCCTGGGAGTGTGGGTGCAGTGGGGGGGTCTGCTGGGACAGGAACGACAAGGTGCCGGGGGAGGCTCTCCTGGGTTGCTTGTCCATCCGCAGGGATGACCCCCGCCTGCTGTGCTGCAAGGCCCTGCACTGGCTGGTCCAACTGGGGGTGCTCAGCCTGGCGGGGGGAGTGTCCCTGGGGGTCCCTTCATCCATGGCCATTTCTGCCTGGGGGAGATGATGGTGATGATGATGAGAGATTTGAGGGTGAGCACATTGGGCCACAGCTGTGTTCGGCTGTGTTCAGCTTGCCCCTGCTTCCCCCAGCCCCACTTTTCCTCCTCAAACACCAAACCTGGCTCCTGCTGTACGCTCTACGGCACAGAGCTGCCCCTCGTCCCTCATGCCTCCCACCACCGGCCCCCCAAACCCACCATGACACTCACACCCCCTCTGCACTCTCATTGTCGCATGTGCTGTGTTGGTGGAGGTGTGCTGCAGCTCAAAGGAAGGGACAGAAACTGAAATTTCTTTTAAAAAGGTAGGTTCTGCAGAATTATGGGGTCCCTGCAGAAATGGCTTCCCACCTGGCCCAGCCAGCCTGGGTGCTGGAGGTGCCTGGGCTCCTCTCATCCTTCTCGGTGCTGGGGTGTCCACTCCTTCCTTTCCTCTTGACAGGAAGACTAAAAATAAAGTCTTCGAATTTGGAGCTCACAACCCTGTCAGAGGAGCTGTGGTTTGTGACAAACACAAAGTTTCATTATTTTCTGGACAGTTTCATTTACTAACAGAATTTGCAGTTATTTCAGTACTTTGATCAAGATGGATTACTCTGCATGCATTGCTCCCATTTGTGGTAACATATCTGTCTCCAGCCAACAAGTATATCGCTGACACGAGGAAGACTCACGCAGGCAGCTCACACCATCCCAGGGATTTCACACATCCTGTAGACTACATCCTAGTCTACTAGGATTTTCTTTGGGTTATTATTATTACTAATGCTATTATTATGAAAGATGTTTCCTGAGGACAGAAAAATACTAGCTCAGCTATTCAGCTAAGCAGTTCTTTAATTTCTTTCCTCTCTGAAAATTAGTTCCCCTGAGCCTTTCTGGAATAGATCCGAAATTTCTACTTAATACATCCTCCTGAGGCAAAAATGCTGAGGGATGCAGTGATTTTCCCTGTGCAAAGGAGGGCTTGGGTTTCCCTCCCCAGTGCTTTGCCCCGGCACTGGCTGCAGCTTGGGGACCGTGGGCCAGCTCCAAGAAACACAAGATAAAGTTCTGTTTGTCTGTTTGCCTCCAACTCCCCCACCCGCGATTGAGGCTCAGTGAAACACCGAGTTTGGGGTCCCCAGCTCCCCCCACCTTCCTGTCAGCTGGCCGGGGAAGGACAAGTGGTGCAGGCAGGGGCAGGTGCCCTGTTCTGTCCGGGGACTCCCGGCACAGCCAGCACCCACGGCTGCACCGGTGCTGGAGTGGCACGAGGATGCGGGGCCCTGTGGGGGGCCAGAGCAGCTGCCCCCCACCCAGTGCAGCACCCCTGGCTGTGCTCGTGCGGAGACCGTGTCTTTCTGCTGCAGGTGTCTGACAACATGGAGGGAGATATAACCATGGTAACTGTGATTATTACGGAAAATTGCTGCCATTACTACAGAGGTAGGGTCAAAACAAACAGAAATTACCAATTTTTCTGTTTCTAATAAAATACAGAAGTGTATTATTGACTCACTAATTGCTCAGTTAAACTGATTTCTCCAAAATTGCCTACTAACCCTTGAAAATAATGCAAAGGTTAGTTCTTCCATGGAATTACTCAGGCAAGGAAAAAATGAAAAGTCTGATTAAATCCACAAGGCAAAGCCACTGGAGGAGCAACTGTCCGAGGAGACCAGATGTCTGGTGTAGAGGTGCAGCGAGCTGAGGGGCAGCTGGCCCATTGTGCTACAGGGGCTGATTTTGAGCTGAGGTGTTGCACTAGGGCATCGGCAGCAGTGCAGGTGGGTGCGCGGTGCAGCCCTTCCCCCTGGTGCCGGCGGTGCCGGTGCTGCGGCAGGGTCCTTCCCCAGACCCCCCTGCAAAAGCCCATGGACACGCGTGTCCCTGGTGCGTCCCCATCCCTGCTCCCGGGGGGTACTTTGTCGTCCCGCTGATCCGTCAGTCCCCCAAAGCAGTGTGCTTTGTTCTTCGTCCCTTGCCAAGAAGCAGTGCTCAGAGGCTTAATAGCTCTTAATTCAAGCTATAGACTTTCCGTGGCTGCAGAGACATTTTAGCGTTGATTTAGAGCAACAGCACTTTTCAGATTACCCAGCCCCGGGCTGGCAGAGGAGGACCAGGGCTATGAGCGAGCAGAGATAAAGTGCTGCTGCAGGGGGGAGAGCTCTGCACCCGTGGGGCTCGGGGAGGCACCAAGGAGGGGCAGGGCAGGGGCACGTCCTCAGCCGCAGTGGGACAGAGTCCACTGCCAGGCAGTGGTGGCGATGGGCAGCAAGAGCCCACTAGCCAGCGATGGACCCGGCGGGGGTCCTGTGGGGACGGGGTAGTAGCGATGGGGCAGACAGGCATACTCTGAATGGGAAAGCAAGATTTTAATACATAATTAGACATGCCAGTAAGGGGAAAATGAGAACAAAGAAATAAATGTTAATCCGTTGATTAATTTGCAATGGAAATCCAGTCCCTGACCTCCAGGTAGCTGCTCCTTGCCAAGTGTTGGAGTCCAGCCCATGACTTTTACAGTCCTTCTTGTCTTTTAGTTTTCATTCCCTTTTAACCTAAAATTGCTTCAAGCCTTGCAACCTGGAGGACTCTTAACAGCCAAACACACAGGCCACAGACCAGAGCTGTGCTTTGTAACTGGCTCCTGCAGAAGATTGCTCCTCGCAGCTTTGTTCTAAATTGTCAATTCTTCCTTGACTGCAGTTTTTCAGGAAAGCAGGGTTTTAAATGAAAAACGGTTTTCCCCAACTGAGCCGCCGCTGAGGTCAGTGTCATCTGCCATCTCCTGCTTCCTTCCATTCCTGATCCAAGCTTGCCTCAGAAATTGAAATGTTCAGCTTGTTATAGAATAAATGAAGACAGAAATATGATTTAATCAAGAGACATCAGTACCAATAAATCCCATGAAATTTTGCACAGCTGGGGTGCAGTGTCATCATGCCGTGTATTGACTGTGCAGTGTCCCCTTGTGGTGTTCAGCTGTATGCAGGCAAACCAGGCAATTACGTGCCACTGATTTGCATTGCTGGCTCTTCCATTTTTCCCTTCATTGCAAAAGCCACTTTCATAGGCTTAGAGAAACATGCAATTTCAGGAAATAATTATTTTCATTGCATCATCAACTCCGTTCCTGCTGCTGGGAACTCTTGCTTTGGGCCAAACAAATCAAATCTGCCAGGGCCTTTCGAATATGACCTGGACCCAAAGGCAAGCCCTCCCGGTGTGCGTGGGGGCCCCTGCCCAGCTTGGGCGCTGCAGCCACCCCCAGCACCCCTGTGCTTGCCATGGGGCAGAGATGCAGCCGAGATGTCCTCACTGCTGTCCTGGGCTTTTCTGCCCGGAGCACTGGTCCCTGCACCTTCACTGGGCAGAGGAGACATTGTTCGGGGTGGGAAGGAGGGTATTTCAGATTTTAATTCTCACATTTTAATTCTTGCTCTGGCTAAAGAAATCCTTATTAAATCCAATCTCTAGCCAACCGTGGTTTGCCCTGAAGGATGTTTGCTGCTGACATATCTGACGATCCTGCTTCTGGCAGCACAAATGCCTATTGCTGCTGGGACTGTCTTTGCTGTGGAAAACATCTTATTTTTTGCTAATCATTTACGCACACCAGACAAATTCCAGGTTTCAGAAAGGAGCTTGATTTTTAAGTACTGTGGATTTATGACAGAAAATAATGAAGACCTCCTTTGGCATTTTTGACATCTTTGCTTGCTTATGAGAAGAAATCTGGTGTGGGGCACAGCCGAGGAGCAGTTCACCCCCTCGGTGGGTCGGGGTGTGCAGGGCCGGTGGTGCCAACCTGGCCTCCTCGCAGCCCCCAGCACCATCACCCTCCGCAGCAAGCCAGAGAGAGCTCATCCCATACCATGAACATTTTAAGCCATCCTTTGTTTGGAGTGAGGAATCCAAAGAAACTGCTGGAACTGCTGCTCCCATCCAGCACAGCTGGTGTTGCGTGGCAGTGGCTGGCGGTCGCTGTGTGACAGCTCTGAGTCAAGGTGTTTCGTGACTTGCTGTGGTGGCCATGAGCGCTGTGGGGAAGATGTTGCTGGGGAGGCTTTTGAATACCAAACTCAGCAGAACGACGTTAGATGCTCCCTTAGGGCAGCAGCATCCAAGAACCCCAGGGGCGGCACGGCCCTCGTTGGTGGCATCGCCTTGGAGGGATGAGCTTGGAAAAACCCTCTCCCATGCCAGCGCCAGCCCATTTATCTGGAATACAAACAACCTTGGCTCCTGTTTACACGATGCCATTTAGTGATTGGTGATTTTTTTCCTGTTGAGACTGCAGGAGGGAGAAGTGCTGCCCTCCCGCTGGGGCCAGGCAGGGCACAGCATGAATCCACAAACCCGTTTCACGTATGAGTCTGTAGAGACATGCCATTTCTGCTGGTTCATCCCCTGATGGGTTTGTGAAGCACACTGAGGCTTTGGGCGGCTGGGCGTTGTGCTAGGAAGCAGCTGTGTCTGCACACAGGAGCCTAACGCAGCTGGGTCCCTATTCCGAGGGCAGCGTTTGGCCAGTCCGGAGGCACCACGGGTGCTCCAGCCTTGCAGCCCAGCACCACAGGTGCCTGAGGAGGAGAGCCCTCTGCCTCTGCCACTCTGGGGCTGCAGCACGCTCCCAACCCGTTTCACGTATGAGTCTGTAGAGACATGCCATTTCTGCTGGTTCATCCCCTGATGGGTTTGTGAAGCACACTGAGGCTTTGGGCGGCTGGGCGTTGTGCTAGGAAGCAGCTGTGTCTGCACACAGGAGCCTAACGCAGCTGGGTCCCTATTCCGAGGGCAGCGTTTGGCCAGTCCGGAGGCACCACGGGTGCTCCAGCCTTGCAGCCCAGCACCACAGGTGCCTGAGGAGGAGAGCCCTCTGCCTCTGCCGCTCTGGGGCTGCAGCACGCTCCCTCCTGCTCGGCCCTGGTGTGGGACCCCCCTGGCATGAGGAAGGAGGGGAAAATTCCCTCTGCGCTCACGGCACAAGGGTCAGGGTGGCACATCCCTGCAGAGGGGCTAGCTCCGTCAGAGTGGGACAGGCGGAGTGGCTCAGCAGCCCTGCAGAATCTGCACAGCGTGCAGCAATTAGTTATGCAACAGGCAGAAAGGTCCTCCTGGTTTCTGTAACTATTATGTCCCAGAAAAACCACATTAATTCATCTCCAGCAGGCAGGGGCCGTACCCAACAGCAAGCACTGGATCGCTGTGCCTGGTACAGCAGCCTTCAGAGCAGACGTGCTCAAGGGAGTTTGCAACATGCACCGCTGTGCAGCGCTGAGCTGGGCGGGGTCCTGTGGAATGGAACCAGTCCTGCGGGACCAAAGCCACCAGCGGGCTGGCACAGAGAGCGAGACTGCCAGAGCTGGGAGGGGGAGACTTGGTGGGGCATCCGCGGCTGGAGCGATAGGCAGGGTGGTCATGGGCATCAGGAGGAAATCAGCAGTGCAATGAGCAAACTCCTCCTTCATTTATGTAAGCTATCCAAGAGTAACACCAGCAAACTGACTTAATTAAAAAAGTACTGCTCTTCCACTCTGTCCCTGATGGCAGTGAAGAAACCCTCACCTTCTAAGGCAATTTGAAATGGAGAGGGATGCGCAGCTGCTAATGGCAGATTAAGAGAAAGTCTTCCACTTTGGAAGCAATTAACAATCCAGAAAGTATTTACATATGTGAATTCGATGACTGGGTCACATTTCCTGGTCACTGCTTTGCCATGGGACGTTTCTCTGCCTGCCTGGGGTCTGGCAGTGCCTCTGGCGCCGCTGCCCCAGCAAACAGCCGATGTCT
>NW_008794598.1:440553-453426 GCF_000699145.1 Aptenodytes forsteri | reverse complement strand
GGTGCCGCGGCCCCCGCGCCCCCCCCCCCCCACCCCCCAGCCGATGTCCTGCGCCTGCAGCCCCTCCTGGCTGCCACGCACCCTGTCCCCACGGGACGCCTCCGTGGGGGCGCAGCACCGTAACCCCCACCCTGCCCGGAGCCCACGGTGGGGTCGGCATCCCGACAGCTCCTCCAGCCCCAGGAAGGGCCACGGGGATCTCAGTGTGTCTGGCACCCACAGACATTGAGGAGCCGGGAAACTGCCGCTCTGGGTTTGAGGGGGCTTTCTCTCCTAATCATTTTTTTTGCCTTTTATTTCTGATGCTGCAGGTTACCGCGTCTGCACTTGGCTTTGGTGCCAGCTGTTCCCACGGCAACGGAACATGCTCTGGATTTGCCTTGACCCGTTCTGAGGTGCTTTATTAGCTTTAATGAACTGCATTTTTAATAGAAGCCTACACTGGATTTTTGAAATGTATGTGCTTTAAATTCCATGTTTTTAATTACAAATGACATGGAAACATAACATACATAATTATATTTGCATGACTAATGCACTGTCTTAAAATATATATAAAAAGCTGTAAAATGTAATTACAAATTGTCTTTGAGAAAAGTCCAGGGAAAAAAAAAAAACTTCTTGAATATTCAAGTAGCATTGCCACTGAAGGCTGACTGCAGAGCTACCGGGATGCACGTGGAGTAAGATTCAGATTTTCTAAGCCCATGCATCTGCAAAGAAGAGCCAAACTCCACTTCTCCCAGGCTCACCTGCAGCACTGGCCTCTTGACAACCCTGATTTTGGGGTGATGCTCACCCCGGCAAAAAAAAAAGCAGGCTATTTTACCTTTTATTGCAAAATGAAGACTAGCTGTTTTTTGCTGTGGAGACATTTAAAAAAAAACCAACAAGCCACAAGCATGAAAGGAAAAAAAACCTCTTCCCTGTCTGTTCGTAGTGCCCAAGTGCTGAGTGTATTTGCATTCAGCATGAGATCTTTGCTCCAAGATGAAGTGTCTCGGGACTGTGTCCTCCCAGAGGGCAGGTGAGCAACAGGCAGCTCCGACAGCGACTGGTGCTGCTCCTGCAAGTGGAGAGACATCACCCGAAAGCCTGTCCTCCGCGGGGTCCCCACCATGCTGAAGCTAACATAACCCAGGTTTCCTGGGCACGGCGTGCTGGAGGTCACCAGGACCAGCACTGGCTGGAGCTGGGGTGGGACGGCCGCTGCCTGGGCCATGCACCCCAGCCCCGTACACCCCAGCAGCAGCTGTGTAAGCAGAGACCAAAGACAGTAAAGCAATCAGTTTTGTGCATCTAAGAGCTGTGACTGTATAAATGACAGCGTTTCTAGTCCCAGGGAGGTCATCCTTGCATGATGCATTATAACTAGAAATTAGATCCCTGATCCGGCGTTTAAATAAGTGCACAACTGTACTGATATATATAATCGTAATGGCAGGAAGAATGATCAGGGCCCTGGGGGAGAAAAACTCTAGCAAAATGAGACTGAGAAGTCTAGGACTGCTAGATTAGAGAGACGATTAAGAGGGCAAATAACAAAAGTAGAAAAAATGAAGAACAAATAGAGAATTGAGATAAGGAACTCAAGGAACGGGGCTGAACTTTTCTCAAATGAGCTGTAATTTGCTGTCTAATTTATTACCTCATAAGTGAAGACAAAAGTATCTGGACTGAAGATACTTGGACTAAAGACTGAAGCAGGATTGGCATGTGTATGGGATTGAGTATATGTGATTACATACTCTTTATATGCTACTCAAGAATTACATGTAAATAAAAGATTTTGAAAGAAATAGAATAAAATTTAAAACAAAGCACACAAAGCTGCTCCTGCTAGAGAGTTCCCGCTGAGCCCATGGCAGGCACAGGTCCCCTCGAGTTGCCCACGTGCCCAGAAACCCATGTCTGTCGCCACTGAGTTACCCTTTATTCGCCTCCCCGGGCGGAGCCAGCCGCCGAGTGATCCAGGAATACTGAACATCCCGTGTGCCCCGTGCCTGCCCTGTCTGCCGGTTCCAGCATCCTAATGGCTTCAGTGAGGAGTTAAGTGATTTGTGATCCAGATTCCAAATACCCCAGTCTGTCAGTCCCTCCCTCTGGCTCCTGGCATCCCTGTGGAGTTTGTGAGTCTTGTTCAAATTTGCACAAAAACTTCCTATAGAATAAATGATCCACAGCTGCAAAAGGTGAGGACACATAACCAGCCTTAATATGGCAGCTGTGACACACATACACACACACGCATTCAACATCAGTACTGAGTTTAAATTTATTTCTTAGATTTTTTTCCTAAGATAATTACAGAGCATGTACAACCCTATAAAACCCCAGTTGTCTTCTTCCTCACTGGCTTTTTTTTTTGTGATTTGCCTACCTGTGAGTAGCATTCCATAATTAGAAATTGAAGGCCACTTTTGGAGAATAAATATAAATTGTTATTACAAGATTATTCTCTTTGCCAGACCATGCATTGCTGATGTATGAAAAAAATCACACAATAATGCAAACAACTTGGAAGCCAATATCGGAGAAGAGCTCCAGAGGAACCTGTGTATGCTCCTCAACTGAAAAGGCAAATATGTTTAAAGACCCACCACTTCCCTGCAGTGACACGGGACTCCCAGCTGGCAGGGAGGGTGGAAGGGAGACACGGCTTGTACGAGCCGCGGGCAGTGCTTCTCTGCTGCCAGCAGTGATGCTGAGCAAGCCATCTGATGCACACTAGGAAAGATTTGGGGTTCAACTTCGGACTGAACTCTGCTCAAAGCGATGCAATCATCCTCCCATCTTCAGAGCACCAGCTGAACTGGGCCATTTACTGAGCGGAGCAGCAGAACAGCCCATTTCATCCCAGCAATACCTTTGTCAAGGACAACGCTCTTGATTTGTTTGAAAAGGCAGCTCTGTGCTAAGTGCAGCGAAGGTGAAGGCTTTTCTGAGAGGCCAGTAGCTGCTGCTGACATTCCCAACAGCATAGCCTCAGGGCACTTTGCCGAGCATCTGACTGCCTGATATCATGAATGGTTGGAGGCCGTGGACTGTTCAAAGAGGGGACATCAGAGAGACGATTCATTACAGACCTTTGACACTGGTGAGCACCAGTCACAGCACTGGGATGCAGTGCTTGGTGCTTGGTTTCAACAGCAACAGTTCTGCAAAAGCTTCAGGCACAGCAGGGCAGCTACAGACACGACACACTGGTATGTAGGCTGACTTCTCAAGCACGCTCGGGAGCAGTTGCCTCCCCGAGCAAGGGCTGTGTCCACAGCCCCCTGCCGACCCTGGGACAAGGGGCTTCCTGCTGCCGGGAGCTGCGGCATGGCTGGGGCCGTCACCAGGCAGGGGGGACAGTCGCTTCCTTTCCCATCCCAGCTTCCTTCACAGCACGAAGAGCAGAGCTTCACCGTGGCTGAAACTCACTTTCCATGCGGCATTTTTCACTTTTTTCTCAGATACCAAGTTATTTTGTCTCAAATTGGTGGAAGGGCACTTGGCTGGGACAGTTCCTCAGCCCTCTGACCCCTTGTAATGAGCAATGCAATGGACATGTGGGATTTCACTTCACCCGGTGTCACCATCGTTAAACTAGCAGTCATTACTTCAGTGTCTCTTACTCTTCCTGCAGTCAGTCATTGTTCTGTGAAATTGGAGACTGTGAGACTAAAACTAAAAAGAAAGGGGCGGGGGGGGGAGGAGGAAGGTCTGGGAATGCTCATATGTGTTTATTTTGCTTGCAGTACTCAAAATAAAATTTGTGGCTGCTTGCAGACTGCAAAGTGACCAGCAGCCAGTACTTGGTTTGTGAGCGTCTCCTTCCCCGGCCTGCGTGCCCGGCAGCCGTGCATCAGGAGGTGCCTCTGGCCACCCAGCACCACTCTCCCCGGCACACTGCCATCAGCCTGGCACAGCACATCATGCCCTTGAGCAGCCACCTGGTTCTGAGCAGGACCAACAGCAGCAGGCATCCTCCCCTGGCGAGTGAAATTTGCCTTTGCAGTGTGGTTCAAAGGAGCACGAGTCCCACGATGGCAAACTGTCCCATGGGACGTGGCCCTACGGTGGTCCTCCTTATTTTGCTTGGTAATAATTTAAACTTCTCTGTGAGTTACTATTATACAGTTAAGCGTAGCATGGAAAGTGAGGAGCAAGAAAGCAACTTAACTAATCCTAGGATGGCACTTGTGCCAGGCTCAGCTCCTTTTCAGAGTTATAATCCCTCTCTAGATGAAAGGGAAATATTTGCACTTGCACAGTATATCTCGTTTCCATTAGTGTGACCAATCTTCTCGAGTGGCTGTGCTGAGGCAATGACAAACACACAATGATTTGATTATCCCCTCACCGAGGGACATGGCAAAATCTCAGCATTTAAAGTATGTGTAGGGGGTTTGAGCCATCTAGGCGTGGGTGTTATTCACTAGCATGAGATCCAGTTTTCCAGTAATGCAAGTGACAGCCAGTATTGAGTGGAAATTGATTATCTGTGTGAAGCAAGGATTAAAAATAGAAGCTTTGTGTCAAACCCCACGTATGTTTTGACTAAATCCTAGATAACAAGAAGAATGGATAAAAGACAGAGATTATACAGAGAACACCAAAACCCAAGAAGCCAGGATTAAAGAAGAAAAGGATTTGGGTGGGTTAGTGCAATTAATGATTGTTAAGTGCCATCCTTGCATCCAGCTGGGACTGCTGCGGCTTCTTCTGGGTACGTCTTGCGTTACAGGTGCTTTGATCTGCAAACCTGCAAGAGGCACTTCCAATTCATGGCACCAAATACCCGAGGCTCCGTTCAGTTCAGGTCAAGGTTCAGGGGGCTCACGGTCAGTTTTTGAACCATCCACCGCTGTAAGTCAATTATTTTGAATTATTAGAAACTCTTCCCTATAATAAGACCTGGAACATTCCCAGAAAGGATGGGTTATCCTGAAAAGGGGTGTCCACAGCCGTGTCCCTCGATAGAAGTCTACAGTACTCTTTATGCTGGAAAGCTAATGCAGTTTTACCACCTTTTTGTTTCAATGAACTGTACGCACTTGAAATATGTTTTTTTTCTTCTGTGACTAGTGCTCAGCAATTCCCCAAGGGGTGTGCGCTGACTGTCCCAGGACAACCAAGAACTGCAGAGTTTATGGCCTAAGGAATGTCTGCTCCAAATCACCCAGTTTGCCCTTGCAGTGCTTCATACCATGTGAGGGTCTGTTATCATCACATTTTATAGCATCCGCTGTGATTACTGCAACGATCTAAAATCACCTAACACACAATTACTGCTTTCACAAGAGGAAGTACTTCACCAGACAAGGCAAGACTTACAAATAAAATAATTTTATTGAGTTTCTGCTTCTATAGCATGTGGCACATAAAGAGAATTAAGACACAAGGTGTGATGAGAAATGATGTATTTGTCCTTCACTGAACAAAGGATTCATCTTATCCAGAAAAACAATACAAACAAATACCCTTCTCTGCTAATCATGATGATCAGTGAAGGCTGATGCTGTGACATTTAGGAAAAGAAACTGAAGTTGACCTGAAGACTGTGGCCAATGTATGCAGTTCTGCTAACTTGATGTGAGGAGAAATGGCTGCCTTGCTAGCAAATTTTATTTTAACTTGAAACCAAAATATTTGCATTTACTTAATTTAATTACAGTGGAACAAACAGCACTAATGTACTTATTAACTCAGAGAAAAATCCACAATGAGGAAGTGTCCAAAATCCGCAGCTGTCTGATAAAGATCGGCTGATTTAGCTGTGTTTGCAAAGCTAGTACGTGGGATGTTATAACTTGATTTTTGGCCTCTACAGCCAAGGAACCAGCAAAGTTTCATTTTTTCAAAACTTGATCTTCCTCCAGGGTTTGGGCCTTAGAAACTTTTTTCATTAAGGGAGTGCTGATAGTTCAAGAAAAAAGTTTGGAAGCTTTTTTTAGTATTGGTTGTGTTTCTGTATTTCCCTTTACCCTTTTGTTCAACCTTTATTACTAGGATGATATAAGAAATAAAGATCTAGTGTTCATGCAAGGATGTCACCTATTTCTGTAACATCTTTCCCCCTTTATGTCTGAACCCCACTTGTGGCAACGCAGTTCTCTCTACTCCACTCCAGATAACATGGTGATGTACGGGGGGAATGAGCAGCAGCTACAAAGGGGTCTTAAGAAACTGTTCATGCAAGTAGCTCTAGGGAGACTTCAAATACAGGGAAAAAACAGTTTTTCCCCCCTGAGGAACCAACGGCATTTTTTATATATGACAAAAGGAATTTGGGATACACACTGCACAAACTTCTAACAGCTCAAGAACACCTCTACATGAACAGGAAACCTGTGAACACGCTGCTGGATTTGGGCTGACCACAAGAGCAAAGAGCTGCTCGCAGATCAGAAGAAGCCTCTCACCTCTTTCGCTGCTGCTCTTCTAAGTGGGCACAGATAGTGCAGCAGGGCCGGTCCAGATGTCCCCTCTCCTGGCCACTTGTGCTGTCTGTAGACACTCAGAGCATCTTTGCACTTTTCCAGCCTTTGTACACACTAAAAACTATTTTACATGTTATTTTACAGACCAAACTTCTAGCTCATGTCTCAGTCCACCTTCTTCCTCTGGAAACAGATCCATACAGTAAAAGCCACAAAAAAAACATTACCTTGGGAGACATATTAGACAAAGACATATTTGACCACAAAACGTGTTTCTGCCTTTACTTACGCAGGAACAACTAGACTGGAAAGTCTCGCTGCTGCCACTGCCACTCAGCAACAAATTACTGAGACTGTAGGCCAAGTGCAAAAATAACTTGGTTTAGTCCCATTTTACTTGCTGTGCTCTGTATCATGGTGTGGGTGGTGGTTTAGGCGAGGGACAGGAACCCTGGCTGTCAAAGCTTGCTGCCCGGCCTTGCCACTGGTGGGAGAAAAAAGAAAGCAAGTCTAAGCAAACGGGAGAGATTATTTGAAATTCTTCACATCCCTTTACCACGTTGCCTGTCTCCTGTTCTGCAGTATTCTCATCTGCTCTACAGCATGTTTCAACTTATTGAACGCCTGTGTTTAACCACTCAGGAAGAATTACTGAACAATTTACTTTATTGCTTTGTAAATCAATTCACAATCGTGAGGACTGCTCACAAGAAAGGAAAAATAAACAGTATCTGTATGTGCTATGAAGACAAAGTTTGCTCTCAGTTTAGCTTTCTGTTGTTTCCTAGTTTAGTGCTGTTGCCTTTTTGTTTTAGAAATACTGCCTAATTGCAAAATCACTTGAGTCTTTCCAGTCTGGTAATTTGACTACACAGAAGCTATGTCCACAGTGCCAGAGACATTTCTCAGAGTGAAAATCAGACCAGAGAGTCAGTGGATGTAGCAAACATTTTTTTTGCCATGCTTATGGGATCATAAATTATTAGTCATCTGCCTTGGGGGCTATTATTATAATTCAAAACTATTACTCCTCATTTTGAGTACTTGTCCATCTCACCATCTTGTTTTATTAAATTCCAATGACAAATGATAGACATCTCCCAGAGACAACAGGAGGCATAGTACTTCCACTGCTCCGTCCTCCCCCCAGATCAATTCCCTCCTCTCCTACATAAGCAGAAACTCTTTGCTGGCTAATATTAATGCTCTAGCATGTATGAATTTCACTTCTGTAGGTGAAAACTCATTTGGCAAATGGAACTTCACCCTTGCCTTGGCAAAGGCATTTCAAATGAAACACAACTGAAAATGAGAGAACAGGATGGCTGCATGGTGCTCGCAGGAAGGCTGAGCAAGCCAAACAACCATTTGCAGACGCTGTCAGTGTCAGCAGTAACGAAGTGCCTGGGGCCGGGGTGGCCGTGACTCCTGCCTGCTCCAGGGGTGCATCCCCCTGCAGCCCCAGGCCTCCCTGGCTGCTGTGTGCTGGGGGGTTGCAACCCTGCAGGTACCCCTCAGTGACAGTCGGTGACACGCCACAGGGTCTTGCTGTCCACGGGATGGCTGCTCATCAGCGCTGGCCCTTTCTGGGTCAGGTCTGCCCTTGCAGCACACAGAGCACATTCATGTCCATTTGAAGCCAGCTGGCAGAAGCTGGGTTTTATCATTCGCTTCACAAGTGTGCATTTTGATGGTTACAAAGTAGGGGCAGAGATAGGGTCAAGAATTCAGCCCAATTCCTCACCCAAAGAGACCAGTCAGTGTAAAGTAACTCACCGCACAGGTTTGCATTATACAGACTGTATTTCATCAGGGCTGAGCAGAAATTAATGAATGAAGAAGCTGGAAAGGTTGTCCTTCCAAACAGGCTACCTTAAGGTAAGAAAACAGTTTCTTCTATGTTTCTCATGTCAAACGTATTTGCTAAAATCCTTGAGGAATTGATAATATGGATACAACCTCCCCATGTGAATTACCAATAAAACAGCAGATAAGAAGAAATTGCAATAGAAATGGGCTTTTGGCAGAGCCCTCAGCATGCTCCTTGCATTGTTCTGCCTGCAGTTACAGTGACAACGTTTGCTACTCCAAAAATGTGATGAAAACTCTCCCAAGAGTAGGTTCAAGTGACCACTGTGCCATGAGGAACCTGGAGATACTTTTCCTTCATTTAATTAGAAAAGGTGTACCATCCGTTGTGGATGATAACAGTCAGAAACTAGGAACAGTTCAATGAAAGTCAAACATGCCCAAAAGTCTGGAAGAGGCTGGTTTTGCATATCTTTAAAGATAAATGGCTGTTCTTCATTATGGGCATGACGTAGCTCTCAGCAAAGTTAGCAGTTTTTATCTGGAGAAATAGTTTAAACAAATAAATGCTCCCATGCTGAATGTCAGAGGGACTTGGCAACATCAAAGACCCATTTTGCATTGCACTGGTGATGCTGCTCTACAATATCAGACAGAGTTTGTCTTTCACAGATAATAGAGAAATTTCCAATTATTTTCAGAGTCCCCTTCAAAGTCTGGAAAGACACGCTGTAATTTTATATTTCTTTTTACAGACACTTTACTTAACCTGGCTGATGGATGTATTGAGAAATGCAAAAGAAATGGCAATGGGTGGGATGGCTGAAGCACACCTGGGAGACTGAGGCCACTTGCGGCAGGTGCCAGCAGGACCTTGGGGCTGAAAAATGGGAACAGGTTTGTGCTGAGAGCAAGAGTTCATTGTCAGAATAACTACAAAATGCAACAGCAAGTGGGATTCTCGTCTTCTGCTCACAAACTCTCCTTCTAAACAGCTGTGTGAGGAGGATAGTACTTAGAAGCCTGTAATTAATGATTCATTTGCACATGTTCTCTTTTTAATGACGATGGTCATTAAAGAAGTGCAGTCCTTACAGTTTGTTCCTCACTGTTGACAAATATGGAGCAACCAAAGACATGAAATGTAACAGAAGCGAGTTTCCCTTAAGACTCCAGCAATGAAAGAGAAGAAAGAGCAACACTGGCTCATGGAGAAAGGGCCCAAGTCACGCCACCAACCCCGAAATGAGGTTTTTGGGCCATGTTAGCACAGCACTGCAGCTGGTGGAACAGGCTCGATGCTGCCCAGGGTCGTCATGTTGGACAGGCAAGGAACCATGCCTGCAACGCAGGAGGAGGCTGGCGGCCCGGCCCAGGGAGTGCAGCCCCAAGGGCACCGGCATCCATCCATCCATCCATCCATCCCACACCGCTGTGGTGGGGAGCCAGGGGCCGGGACCGAGGCCGGTCAGTCCTTCTAGTGCAACATGCCTCTGGTGATGGTTTTCCTGGTAACTTCACCAGAACCTGTGATTCTGACCTGTAATCAAAATATGGCATAAGCCCCTTTTTTGGACCAGAGTTTTTTCAAGGCATACCAGGCAGGGCAGTATGCGTGTAGGCTAGTAAAGAAATTCCAGATTCCCCACCCTTTTCTTCACCCATCTGCAGTCCTGAGCTGTGTGGTGAGGGGAGGGGGCCAGGACATATAGCTGCGGAGAGGCACGGGGGAGACGGCAGCAGGCGCTGAACAGCTCTGTGCTCCTGGGTTAACAGCTCCAGTCACCCATTGCTTAATTTATACATTCAAAAAGACAATTCAATCCTAGCTTTCTTGCTTTCAGTTTAACATCAAGCACTCAATCAGGAAAGACACTGAAGTACAGCAGAAGCTGTTACTAATCACTAGAGCAAACAGAGAAGAGCATGAAGATCAACTAGAAAGCAAATGCTCCATTTGCCACTGCCCAGCTGCGAACGCTCTTGAAGATGAAGATGAAGATGACCACTCAGGATGCCAGCACAGCCTGAGCTCACCCCCATGAAGATACAAGGGTGAAAAAGGGATGGAGGGTCAGCAGCTTCTCCCCCAGCATCTGCATTCAAGAGTAGATGGACCGGGGAGCTGGCAGTCCACGGGCCCTGGACCCATGGAGCTGGCAGGTAGCTCTGCCGCAGCGCACGGCTGCGACCCTCGGCTTCCACCGCCCAGCGCACACCCTCCTGGCCCGGATGGCCTCCATGTGCACGGAGACCCGGAGCTGACGATACAGGATACAAACCCCAAATTACTTTTAAAAGATGCACAAACACATAAGGAAAAGATGATGCTATTAGTTGTAACCAACAAATACCATTTCCCATTATCTTCTCTCCAGGAGCTGTGACTTTTTCTGTTTGGTTTTTTTTTAAGCTGCACTAGGGATTTGCAGACAGCAGTGCTAAAACTTAAAAGGGCAAATAAATACAGGGACCATTTGCTTGCTGGCTCTGTGCACCAGCTTGTGGCAGAAATACTGGAACAGATGATCAGAGGCTTTTTTTTCTTTTCTTTCAGAGCTCCTGACCTGTGCACTGGGGGGGTGAAATGATTCACGCGGGGGTTTTTTCCAAAGTCTTGGGGGCTCGGCAGTGGTTTTCAAAGTATATTTTAGAAGGTGAGTCATCTTACATGTCTGCCTTTGTTTCTCTGAGTTTTATCACAATAATTATGTCTTTCTTTTTTTCCTATTGATTATCAAAAACTTTACAGGAGTCTTTCTTTCAAACTCCCACCTGCACCTGAAAAATAGTGTATCAAAGTCATGTAAATTACAAACTGGAGAAGGAACTCCTGCCCCTGGGTCAGACGTGGCAGCTGGTACCATGCTGTGAGGTGCTGCGGGTGATACAGACATTGAGCTGACCAATCACATGATAGATCGCTAAGCATTTATGCTGAAACTCAGCGGTCGCTGATCCCCAGCTCTTCGTGGCAGTGTGAGATGGCATATGCTGCCTGCCCAAACAGCTATAGCTCATGTGACGATGCCAGTGTTCTAGCATGGAAAGGCTAATGAAAGCCTGGTACTGCTCACCACCCAAAGGCAATATTACTGTTATACACAAATTGCACATTGATTTAATTCTGTTTTGATTTACACCAGTTCTGCACAGCTGACCCTGGATGGTTACTCCTGATTTACAGTGGTGCAATATGAGATCCTGAAACACCTAATCCGAGTGAGTGTGAATTTTCATATTTCCATTATCTGATATATGTATCTCCACTGTGTCTTAAACTAAGATACTAATTGCCAGATTTGTCCCACTGGGTGTAACTTGACCTGGGTCTAGGAAGCGAGGATATTCCTCTGATAAACCCTGGCTCTGGACAGGGCCCTACAGCCACGTTTCATCTGCGATAGAGAAATGCCCACCAAGGGACGCAGCAGTAATGAAAACCGCTGCAGAGCTCTGCTCGGGTGGCTGGCTGGCCTCACCTCGCACGGCTGCTGCTTACAAATGCTTGGAGAAAGAAAGAAGCCTGCAGATGAAGCAGACCTGCCTCTGGGATGGGCACGTCTGAATTTCAGAAACCAGCCTGATGAATATGAGCTAGGATAGGAAGCACTGAGCACAAACTGTATTCTTCTTAGTGGAAAGAGCAGATTTCAAAGAAACATAGGGTTTGATGCATACTAATTCAGACTGCTGTGAAGGATCACCAAGCCTAGTATCTGCCTTCCAGTAGAGCTCAGTATCTGAACTTCAAAGGGAAAATAACATGCTTTTTGTTATGTACTTAGTCTGTGGCTTTGAGTGAAAATGCCTCCTTAGCCCCAGATACAGTGGGAGGTTTTATTGCCTTTATTGTACTATCATTGACCACAAATGCTGGCTTTCTTTTCATACCTGAAGTGTCAATAGCATGTGTGCCATTTTCCACATCTTCTCCTCCAGAATTTATGACCTAAATCAGGCAAAACCCAAAGAGTTCTGTAGGAGCATGAGAAAATGGAGTGCAATGAGGAAGAAAATGCTGGAGATGGTCAAAATGGTACCCAGGCATTTCAGCCCTATTTTATCATCTGGGGCTGCATCAAGTGAATGTTATTCTCTGGAGATGCTTAGAGCAATTACATTTGTTCTATTTATTCTCCCTCAAAGGCTTGGAGATGAGTCAACAGAAAAAACTTTTAGGATGAAAAAATTGAAACTTGAAATAGGCGATATCCCTGGACAATTTGTTCTGCAATCAGAACAGCATTCTCTTTCCTTACCACTCTCAATCTCTAATTAAAAAAAAAAAAAAAAAAAAACCTAAAGAGCAAGAAGAGATTTTCTCCAGCTGCAGCGTGGGGAGGGTTTGCTTTGCTTTGCCAAGAGAATTAAACTTGCTGGAGATTCTCTTGTATATGGTATGATGGGTTACACTGGATTTGAAATTGAATTCGGAGTGCTAGAAGTGGGGCTGCTCTCAGTCCTGGTCCAAGTTTTAAATATATATATATATATTTTTAATATCTTTTGGTATCTTTTATATTTATATAAATTAATAATGTATCATTTAGTATTTAAAGTATTTAAATATATATAAGATACTATATATATAAAAAAGATACTTTATATATTTACTTTTATTATATATATATAA
>NW_008794598.1:418198-440446 GCF_000699145.1 Aptenodytes forsteri | reverse complement strand
TCTTTTCCTTCCCCCCCCCAATCCTAAATAAAAAAAAAAAAAAAAAAAAATACAGTAACAGTCACATCTGTAAATACAGTCCCTTTCATTCTTGCTTGGAAGTTCAAGGAGCTATTTCGAGACAATACAGAGATGCTTGTTTTCTAGAGTTCATTTCTGGTGAGAAAATTCCCTCAGCTCTTGTCAGAAATTCCCAAGTGAGAGTAGAAGCTCTCTGAAAGCCTTGAACCAGCTTAGTCATGCACAGCGCATGCATTAAAAGGAAAGAATAACTCCACACACCTCTTTGAAAGACTTCTTTACCTCCACTAATGGATGCCAGTGTGCAATGGGCTTGCGTGGGTATGCCAGCATCTCATTCCAGTGGTCTCTGCCCAGTCCTTCAGCACTGATCCCCACACGGCATACTCCAATAATCTCATTGTGACCCACTCTGAAGAACAATAGAAAAGCAACATGATTATCTCTTGCGCAGACTGTCCGTACGCTGTCTAACTGAGACTTCTGACCCCATGTTATCAGAGTGCCATGAGGCACGGTGCTAGTGAACATGGGCTGTCCTATCTGCATGATGACAGTCAGATCTTGTCTGCTACTGTCAGCGCACGCAGCCCCCAGCACAGTGAGGCACTGCCATCGCCAGAAATAATTATAACAACTTTAAAATTATTTGAACTGTAGATCAGTCCAGATACAGAACCTGGAAGGACGTGTGATGTAGTGGTGTACAGCAAGAATAAGTACAAGTTCAGTAATGGGTAATTCATACACCAGTTGCTGCTCAGAGTGAGACCATTTGCTTTCTAAAATGGGATGACGGTTTGCAGGACAAGCAAATAGCGAAGGGGAACACAGTACTCACTCAAGAAAATGCCACAAAGGACCAGCTTTACCATGCTTACTATTCTAGCAGGTAATTTTCCATAACCATAAATAACAATGATGCTTTAACAATAAATCACTAGAGACAGACTGATGCCACAGAGCTGTGCAATCAAGGCCGTGATACTAAGGAAAATGGCTGTTGAGTAGGAAAACCTGCACCCAACGGGATGTTTTCCCCTCCAGCTCTCCAGAGCCTCCCACCTACCGATCGTAATCCATGACAGAGATAAGCAGACTGACTTGATCCATGTTCTCTGGAGGAATGTCAAAGATTATTGCTTCATTGTAAGTGGGATTAAGTGTGTTTTTCTTTATGGTGGTTTTCTTCTTTTTCAGTCTTCGCCCATCACAGAGCAAAGACACTTTGACATATGGATCTGGAGAGGAAGAGATAGGAAAAGGCCTTCTGTTTATGGAGGTTTATTTTGTTACCGTCACAATATAGAAACAGCATTATCAAAGGATGGACTGTAAATTACCATGAGCCAAAGGCACTCCTCAAATGTACTTTTAGAAAAAGGGATGTCTGCGTACCCATCAAACCCACCATTTCTCGTACTGGTGTGAGTGCTGACATGAGGTTCAGGCACTGGAGAACCAGCACTGCAGTCTTCTTGGAAGGAAAAATCAGCCATTTCCATCAGTTTTTCTGTGATAAGGGTTTGCAAGTGTAAGAAGGCCCCATCTCAAACTAAGAGCCCATATCCATCAGAAGATGATACCAGGCACTGGGCACTCAGGCATTCTAGCTTGCGTTAATTGCATAGCCACAGACAGCAAGCCCAGGGCTTTCTCTGAAGCAAAACCATAACTTTTTCAAAATTTGCCTAAGAGAGCAAAATGTAATGCAGCGTTTTGATGATCCAAACAGGCAGAGGGGGGTATTTTACAGGGATCCTTTCCTGCACTGCTACCAAAACTATCCAATTGCTAACATTATGTAGCAGTTACAGTGAGTAGGGGAATTTTAAAACCCATTTTCCCAATGTCAGAGAGCAGCAGAAAGAAAAGGTATTAGGGCAGCTCTGCTTCACATGCTTTCCACTGGCTGATCATGGCAGGATGCCCTCAAGTTACAAACAGCTCCTGTTTGCTGTAACGGCTGCTCAGGCGATTTCAATGCATTTTCAAGTAACAGTAAACGTGTAATGTATTATTACAGAAACGCTGAGCTGGCTTCATCTGAAGTCTCAATTCTCAGACATTTCATATGGCATCAAACTCCAACTGAGTAGAAATGTTTTCCGCAAAGATCTTTTACTGTATTGTTACTGCCTTTTATACAAGTCATCAATGAAATTCAAATACTATGATGTTGAGCTCTGGAAAAGAAACTGCTTTTTATGTTGAAATCCAGAATTTATGCATGCTGAATTTGCAAGCCAACTCTTTGGAACTGTGAATGCATACAGTCTTCAGGTGACTTTGATCCTAATGTTTGAGTACTGGCCACTGTACAGAGGAATGCATACTCACCTGGGATTTACCCAGGTGTCCCATGATCCTTTCCAAATCTTGGGGTGAAATGATTGATTCTTCCTGTAGGGGGTTATCTGATGGAAAAATCCCTACTCACATAAAACTGCTAGGGTCAGTATCTGCAACAGATCTGAAGCATCCAACCCAAGAGATGCATCAGAGCTTTGACTCTGCAAACCCTCCCATGGGGATGGGAAACCACTGGCAGTCTCCTTGAAGAGTATATTCAGGTATATAATCACCCCCCCTGGATTTGTGCCCTTGGGAATGGGTTTAAAAGATAATTCTACTTTTAAAATTTTGTGCATACTTAAAACATGGACAAAGCTTTGTCAGGTGTTTCAGTGACGATACAGCCTTGGCATCAAGAGACATATGCCCACTACCCATTGAGGCTACCCTGAGGGAGAAGGAACAAGTGTGGATGCAATGGGGTCCTTCTCAGCAATTGAGCACCTACCTGAGTAACCAGTGATATCCATAGCTTTGAGATTCCTGCATTTAATGACTGTTAAGGTGAGGCGACCTGCAGTTGGCAAATAACAAAGGGAAAACATGATCTCTCCCAGGTCCACGCTTTCCTTTAATAAAACAGAGAACACATTATATTGGAAATGTTCAAGAACCAGCTAGGCTGCCTCCACCACAATGCTTCGTGCAGGATTCATGCAGCACTCACCCTGAAACAGACTTTTCTCTATTCTGTCATTTTCAAGTGAACGACACTTTACTATATGGCAGTGCTGTGGAATTTATTTTCCAGTGTATCCAAACATTATTTGGCTAAAAATGAATATAGGGAACAGGAAAAAAAGGTGTGTCCAAATGTTACAGCTTCAAATCACAGTTAAGGCTAATCTTCCACTGCCTCAGTATGTGCTTCCTCTTACAACATTACAGCTAATGCACTCCTCTTTTCCTGCTCCATGGCTTACACAGAAGTGAAGTGATATCTAACACCAGTGAAGGCCATTAAGGAAGTCATATTAGTATCAAGTTTTGCTTGAATGTACAGTATATATCTTCTAGTGCCCAGTGTGTGACACTAACATCTATTTCCTCAAATGGAGAAATACCAAACACAGAACGAGATCACAGGAAGATAAGACCTTAACATGCAGCGGTGCCATAATTCTCTCGTTGTACACTGCAACAAATGCAATGAGTGGCTTTCTAGTACACCTGCTGCCATCGATTCAGTAATAGAGGTTTACAGACTTTCTTGGTGCCTAACATTTTGGCAGAGAATGCAGACGGCTCTGAGTCACACGACAATTTTCTCTGGAGTTGAGCATGAATTACTAGGTAGTTACAGACCAGGGGGTCATAGCTTTAATACAGAAGAGAACCATGAGGGGCTCCATTCAGTAGCAATTCAGCTTTTAGGTTGTGACATGCTTACCATCATTTGGACCACCAACCCCTTTGAGATGCCTTCAAAGAGCTAACAAACGCAGTATGAGGCATGTATATGTATGTATATAAATAGTGAATTAGTCAGCAGATGGCACTCAGAAATGTTTGGTAGTTTCTGGATTACATAGAGGCAAATACAATTTACTCTTTTAGTGCCCCATAAAACAACTTTTACACATAGCTCTTAGCACCTCTTGTGCATGCAGCCTTATATACTACACCTCCTAAAAGCCCATTCCATCATTGCCTTGCTCATGGGAATTCAGGAAAAAAAAAATAAACAAACCAAAAGTAGTATTTAAACTAGAAAGCATTATCATCTGAAGTCAGCAGAAAGATTTCCAAATACCTTCCAAAAATGGATTTAAAAAAAAATCTATCTTATTTTGTACATACAGATCCCACATCTGTAGAGCAAACCACCCATTTATTTTTGGAAACAGAGTATTTGATTCATTTCAATATGATATAATGATCTGGAGAAAAGAAATTGTAGCTGCTAGTAGTAGAGTGATGGAACTAAAAAGACAAGTAAATGCATTAGGCACTTAAAGCTTTGCTAAGTGTTAGGAGAATAGATCTTGTTGATGGATGAGATTTTTGCCAAATAATTTCCTTCTCATTCTCTGGTAAGGCAAAGATTAGATATTTATTCCACTTAGATGTGCAGAATACTAATGAATGTTATATAAAAGTCTTGATTCTTGACAACACTTCACCTCACTAGCAAATAAATTGAATATCTTCTTAAGCATAGAGTGTACAAAAGAAACTGGCAGCCAAATGTTTTCTGGACAGAGCAATGTATGACTAGACTTGTAGGTATCTAAATAAACATTGTCTCAGAAGGTGCTATTTGCTGGTAGATAAGTGTTTAATACTCTGACACACTCAGAGTTGCCACTCTGATCTCTTACTCGCCTTAATGAACCGATGGCATCCTAAACAGCTTTCCTTCCAATGCAACAAAATGATCTCAAGTCACAGCCTCATTGTCAGTGACCGGTAATGAAATAGGTGAAAACATTTACTGAGTTATTATTCCTCTGCCTTTAGTACCTCTTGATGTGTCTACCAGGAGCTAGATTTCTTGCCTCACAAAATATTACTAAAGGTACCTTATTAAGGTACCAGAATCATTTTCATCACGCATGAAAGAGCTTTTAGAGGCCCTGCAGCTTCTAACTCTTGACTGCATTTCAGCTACGGCACCTTGAATATAACGGGTACCCCCGAGTCAGGCTGCTGTCTTGGAGGTAGAGCAGCAATGAACAACACCACTGAGTGCTCCAAAACGTTTGGTAGTTTTACCTTTTGTGTCATCTGTACCCTGAGAGCTGAGCTGAGCCGCAGTTCGTGCTGCCTGACTCCAATGCGGCCAATTTTCAGAGGACAGAGAGCTCGGTATTTTATGGAGAGTGTCATTCATTTACAGTGTCTTAAAATGACCACTCAAAAATCGTGTGCCCAAAATTACAATTTGCTTTTTAAAACATGGCACTTCTTGTTACCTTTAGAAGTATTCTTCCTCTTTTAAGATGAATTGCTTTACAAAACAAAGAGCCTGAATAAATAACTCTGCACTGAGGAGGCACTTCGTAATGCGTGTCCGGAACCTGCTGCAAACACTGCCACTGCATCAGAACTAAGCTTGAGGACTGGGATCGTACATTTTCACTTAAGTGTCTCCAGCTCCAGACACTGCATCTACCAGTCCTAGCTATAGACTTTACTGACAATAGAAAATAATTTAATATAAATATTCTGAAATTATGATTAGAAATGGTTGTTCTATTCCCAAATCTCACTGTGTGCCAGCTGCACTGGATGCTATGTCCACTGTGCAGTGCAACAGCAATTGGCATTCAGAGACGATACACTGGCTGGGTCTGTTCTTTCATACATTCTTTGGTCTGTGTTGGTTTGGGAGGGACAAGAACAGGAAGCCTTGGACACAGATGTCAGAAGAGAGCAGCCCTATATGAGATTGTGAGAGCACCCTGTGGGCATCATCTCATCTTCTATTCCTCTCCTTGCACTGAAAGGACCTGTTCAGGGTATAAAACTAACATAAATTGTTCTTTGACCTCATTGTATTAGGTCAAAAGATTTTTCTTTGCAACCATAAATACAGGAGAGTAAAACGTGTCCTGTGGGTACATTATTTTCTTGCAGATTATAGACATTGGGACATTTCCAAAATTCATATCAGTACCTCTCAGGAAATAATGGAAGCTCTGAATCAATAACCTTTGCAGATCTGAAACCAAAAATGTTTCACTGATTCACAAGCTGTACAATCATTAAATAAATAGTTGAGTGCTAGCTATTTGAATAGCTTATATCATTGCTTAAGTGCGTTCCTGTCAACCCACAGGATTGATCTAATGTATTATTAGTCACCTAGAGCTTTCCTTGGGTATTGTGAAAACTGTATTTACCCTTCTCATTTTTGATTAAACAGAAATGCCCTTGGGTGTGTTACAACTGGCTGAGATGTACCAATATTGGCCCATTCCCAAAGAATGGCACAGAGAGAATGAGGGGATGGAGCCAAATGCGGCACTCGACGTTTCTGTGGGAGCTCTGCAAGGCTGCTACACAATGTGTCTTGGGCATGATGTTGGTTCTGCTCCTCTCACACCTTCTTTGGAGGCTTCTCCCTTAACAACACTTCTTTTGGTGACTCTCCACCTGTTTTTGTGGGGTTTTTTTTTCCATTAAATTAGTTTACTTAGTCAGCTAGGAAAACATCCACTATTTCTTGCAGAACCATCCCAGCGAAATACAGAATATACACAGGTTAAAAACTCCATAACCTTCTCCTGCAGATATGTGTTTTATGTGGTTTTCCTCTAGCGAGACCAAGTGTTACCCCTTCCCAGTTTCATTCCTGCCCACAGGTCTTTTCCCTCCGAACTCTGCAGGCTTACCACACTCTTTGTATGCTGATCATATAGCAAGGAAAGGGAAACTCCCTGCCACCACACAAGTGACCTCACCTCAGGATGCAACACCACGGCACATCACAGCTAGCCCGGCAGAGCTGACAGCAAGCTGAGTCTTCAGAGGCAGAGCAGATGCAAACAGGTAGATGCCTCCAAGAGGCATCCGCACATGTGATGTACCTTGTTCTTCTCCTAGCAACCCTTTGCCAGGCGAGCGGATGTGCCTGATGCCTGCTTGCCTCTTTGCCAGCGTTTTTCCTTTCATTACCATCCATTAATCATAACAGACGTGGCTATTTGTGGATTGAAAGCCAAGAGCTGTAAACACCCTGCTAACTAATACCATTGACTTTCCTTGTGGTTGATCCTGTGCCTCACTCCCACCTCGCTTGCAGGCAAGATGCTCAAAAGGTAACAGAGCTGCAGCTCATAGCACACTTCCAGCAATGCCCCGGGGTACCTGGCAGGCGTCACATATATCTTAGCGTCCTTAGACAGGCATGGCAAAAGCTGTACTGCCACAGAAGCATGACAGCTGCTCTCTGCGCCCTACCAGGGCAGCTGCTAGCCCGAGAGCTCCCTACCAGGGCCAACACGCTGCATGCACACCGTATTCCCTGCGATGCCCGAGCGCTGAGCTCCCACACTGAGTCCCAGCTATGGCACCACAGCACAGTATACAGTGCTGCGCACACGTGTCAGACCTCACAGCTCTCTTAGAAAGTTATGAACACACTACAATGAAAGAACAAGTACTGATAGTAGTGACCAAGGGGTACAACTGGTGAGGAACATGGTACTGAGAAAAAAGCTGCAGAGAGTTGCAAAGCAAATGTCTTTTAATACTGCTGACCACAACGCAATAAATATTCATTTTTGAAAGTTCATTCCCCAATACAGAAAGCGGGAGAGCAAAGGTATGAGATGAGCTACGAAGGAAGTTGCAAGACAGATTTTTGCAAGTCATGGGGTTATGCCAGTCACTAAGAAAGATTTGACAGGGCCCGTGCTTTCAGCCACAGGGGTGAGGACATCTTGTATTCCAGTTTCAGAAATAACAACATGAAATGACAAAGACGACGACTGACTTGGTGTCCAACTGCAAAGCAGTTCAATCATTTGCTTGCCCTCAGAACCAGCCAGGTCCTCCTGGGAGGACAGTGGAGGAGCAGACAGCTATTATGTAGAGGTTAATGTCATTGCTTCTGCACTCAGCGATCAATGTGAGAAGGTGGCTTCTCCTGCCAGCTCCCTGCAACACTGAAAGTGGCTGGGACATTTCCTTCTCTGATGCTTGGTTTCACTTTCAGCGAGAATTCAACAGAACTACTAAAAGACCCACATCAAGCTCTGGAAGAGTTGCCAGCAACACATCAGACAACATTCAGTACAGTAAAGCCCAGTACCTCCGATGGGTTGGTAGTGGCCCTCCAGAGCTAATTCTTACTGTTATCATGTGCACGTGGCAGACAGCAGAACCTGAGACCCTTCATGTGTCGAAGGGATGCCAGACAGGGAACATACTAAACCCCTCAGTTGTTTTTTAGCAAAACTTATATCAGTGAGACTCACTGTGTGTGAGATAACAGCAAGTCATTAAGTAAGGTGGTGAAATTCCAGTAAACCAGGATTCTGGTAAAGCTGACAGGCTTCTGAGTACAACAGCCTTTGCCACCCCTGCATGCAATGGCTGTAGGTCCCCAGGGCTAACAGTACCATCTGCAGGGAGGCAACAAACCCATCAGCTGGCCGTTGTGCAGGACTTACCCCTTTAGGCAATCCAGCCAAAAAGAGAAGCCCAACCCATCCTGCCCTGGAGCCGCTCCCCACACACTCGGTACCTGTCCTCCACACGCACAGGTACCACGCACCACGCTGCAGCACCGCACGGCACATGCTCCCAGAGCAGGGATGACCCTCCAAAGCAGATAGATACTCACCGTCGTCGCATACTGAATGTCCTTCCAGATGGAAGTCTCCCGGGAAAGGTCTGAGGCCTCAAACAGGTTCTCCAAGATAACTTCTCCTATCATGTCATGTCTGGAGAACCTGTCAAAGTCAAAGACGCTCAGGTGGAGCTTCCTGCTCGCCAGCTCCTCATGGGGCACAGGGAAGTGGAAGGATTCATCGAAGGTGGGATTCAGAGTCTTCCGGTGGACTCGTGTCTGGAACTTGCGCTTTCTGTCCGGCAGGAGGTAGATCTTCACATAGGGATCTGAGCTGCCGCAGAAGTCTTTGGCTGGCAAGTCAAAAGCCCTGAGAATTCGGACAGTCAGCGTCTCATTCTCATAGTCGTACTTGAGAGTGAAGTTAATTTTCCCACAGGTTTTTGCTGCCTCTTTCTTGGGGTCCTCAGAGTCAATGGATTTTTGCTTATAGAGTTCGGGCTTAATGCGACCAATGCTGGTTGGCTGCTCAGCCACAGCCGGTGGGTCCATGCCATAGTCCATGCTGGATACGTGCATTTGTCGAGGAAGGTGCCTTTTGAAGGAGATGTGCCTGCAGGAGGAAGACACAACAGCTGTATGGTTTTCCAAGGACATTTTTCTCCTTTTTCTCCCCTGGACTACTAACGCTAGGAAAGCAGGGAGAGCACAAGAACGAGTGCAATAGGTGCTCCTGACCTCTGTACAGAAACCACGTATGTTATGGAAATTAACACTGAAGGGAACACCTCCAGTGGTCAAAGGAACCGATCCTGCAAATTCCCTAACTTTCAGAGTATTTGCAGCAAGCTGCATTTTTTCACCTGTTGCACAAGTAACAGCCCACAGCTAAATATATGAGACCCAACAACTCCTTAACCAAGCCATAGACAACACATAGTGGACACTCTTTCCCACCCTCAGTCCTTACACTTCCAAGATACTGGCACTACATTTCTCTCAGGCAGAAAAAACTTCTAAAGTTTTTTAGAAGTTCGAGAGAACCACGACCAGCTCAGAAAGTTAAGTTTTGTTCTGGGTATTGCTGCTTCCACACTTCTCCAAGAGACTCTCATCAGAAACCAATAGATAATTCTTGACAGGGAGGAATGCACAGCCTCATCTGGAAGCTGTCTCTTGCCTTGAGCTCCCCTTCAGCGCAAGGGAAACTGTATGTAAGCAAAGCTTTATCTAAGCAAAGCATAAAAGCTTTCTGTGGACTCACAGCATTATTTCAGATTATCTGGTGTTTACAAGAGCAGTATATGGAGTTATTTAACCATACTAAGAACTTGTACAGCCAGAGCATTAGCTTTCAGTGATACGTGGTACTCGGAGACCTCACTTCTCCTTGGCAGGTTCCTCGAAGGCATTTTGGCCTGGGCTAGGCTGGGCTGTGAGTCAGAGATCCCAAACTGCTGAGGTTGTTCCCCAG
Organism: Aptenodytes forsteri; assembly: GCF_000699145.1. Lineage (NCBI taxonomy): Eukaryota > Metazoa > Chordata > Aves > Sphenisciformes > Spheniscidae > Aptenodytes > Aptenodytes forsteri. The sequence goes on along the minus strand of NW_008794598.1, from coordinate 430,358 downwards.
TGTCCCCGGGTCTGGCTGCCTGCCTGTGGTTCATGGTGGGCTCTTTCACTTGAGAAAGAGGGTTTGAAACCTTCCCACATACAACCAAGCCCCACTTTGTTTGTCCTATTTCAGGCAGGCTGAGCTTTTGTTTTCTCCTCCATTGGAAAGGTGTAATAAAAGCAGAATGAGCGTGTGCATGACAGAGAGGCAATCAGCTGTCCAAAATCAGTGCAGTTAAATAAGAGAGTATGTGGGACAATTGCAGGTGGCACCATGTTGATTTTAACTCCAGCTTCTTTAAACAGAAGGCTGTGATCGGTGCCTTATTAATTCTGCAATACTGCAGCCAATTTTCTGAGCAATGTCCGTTTTCGCAGTTGCACTCTCGCACACATCATGGGCATGGCCAACAAAGCAAGCAGAAGTGTTGGGGCGCAGCCAGGACCCTGTGATCACCCTTTCCTGTCCCAGTTTCACAGCCTTCTGTGTCAAGGAAGAGGTACCGTATTTCTCTGTATTCTTGCCGAGAAGGTGTCCCAAGGTTCAGACAGCCTTATCCTGATTTACTGAGTATGATGTTGACATCTCTGTCCCTGGCTGAGACAGACATGCACTGAGCACAAGCACTGAGCGCAGCTGGTTCGAAGCTTGTGCAGTGAGTGATACGTCAATTCTGCTTATCTAATTGTTTCTGCTAGGAGCCACAACAACAAGAGAGAGCAAAAAGGTCTAACTCTGTCTGACAGCATACCATCATTGATACTTGAGCCTGCCTCTCACGTTGGAACAAAATTAAAGTGGCCAAAGCATACTGACGGCTTGACACAATGAGGACAAGTCACAGTAATAGGGCTTGAATCCTTCATTTTTTTAAAAGGGCCCACGGTAAGCCAGTCTTAACACATTAGCTGGTTAATGACCAATCTTTGGAAAGTAATCCAGCATGTAGGTGGAAGTGCTTTCTTTAGCCTCTCTGAAGGTATCTGAACCTCAGGCTCCATTAAACACTTCTCCCACCCTGCCAGCTGCCCCAAGGCGCAGCATCCCTGCAGAGCACTTTATCCCGCTCACCTGGTGGAAGACGCAGGCTCCGTTGTTTGCCTCTGGATCCGCGTGCGCCGCATGATGTGGTCTTTCATGGACGTCTGGACCTCTGCAGGGATATCTGGCGATGTATGGCTGATCTTCACCGCTGCCTCTAGGAAACTTATGGCACCCGTGTCCTTGAGTTTGTCTGCCATGTTCTCCTTATTGCAGCCTGCCTCGCTCTGCAAGATGGCCAGGTTAGAAGAAATGGCCTTGTTCCTGCAGGGAACCCAGCACAGCTTCCAAAAGAGAAACAGAAAAACTGCCACCAAGGCCAGTCCACACACAATAACTATCACTGCAAGGAGGCTGACGGAGAGCTCTACAGGGGGAGAGAAGGCAACAGCAACAGGGAGAGGGGAGGAATGGGAAAGGAGAAAAGAAAAGGAAAAAGATGGTGAGAAAGCTATAAGAAAAGGGAAGAAATGGTCCAAACTGACTTATATCACGACTAATGGAGAGCTCTTAGCAGGTTCTACAAGCAAGAGTCAAACCCAAGTGAGCATCCCCTGACAGATTCGGAACTGCTTCCTGCCCCAGACACATCTGGGGAGAAATGGGTGTCTCCAGATGGCCAGAGCTATGAAGTTTTATACCATGATGCTTACACTGGCTATAAAATATCATCCTTGGTTTGTTTTGTGGCATTGGCAAACTGCTGAGTCTGAAATCGAGAAGAATTGCAGAATTGCATGATCGAAACAAGCTCCAGTGTTGTACCAGCAGAAACTGCCTTTTTGCTTCATACCACAGGTGTTCAGACACTATATTAAAAAAATCTATCTACCATGACCCTGGAAGCAGATTGTTGTTGTACTATCAATGCTCACATCTTGTCCAGATGTGCCTATAGGGAATAAAAAGTAAATACCAATTAAAAAAAAAAAAAATCACAAGATGCTGATGCAGTGAAACCAAACATAGAAGGAGGCTGTACAGAAAGTACTACACATTCATTCTTCCTTATTCTGATTAGCACAGAAGCTGTGTATGTTCTGACACTCTGAGTCACTTTTACCTCATATGCTATGTATTTCAGCATTTTAATCTTTTTCTGGAGAGGAAAGAGCTTCCATACCTATGGCTGAAGAATCAGGAAAAACGGGGGGGGGGGGGGGGGGGGAGAGAGAGATGATCTAGGCTGTGAAATGATTCACAGCACTTCAAAAAGAGAAAATATTGGCTATTTTTAGTTCCTTTCTTACAATGTATTAATTCCCAGATTCCCACCTAAACCAAAATTCTAGGAGTTCAGAATCACAAAGAATACCAGTCCCTGAAGATGAAGACACGTTCTGCACTGGAGTTAAGTCTGCAGTGTTAGGACTACGGACGATTCAGTTGCAGATTGCTATGTGTTCAAGGACAATTCCTTGATTGCCTGCTGTGTTATTTGTAGTGACAGGTAGTAAAGCTATACTCTTTAAATTACCTAAGTGCAAGTCAGGACGGAAAGACAGGCAAAAAAATATGAAACACTCCAGAAGTTTATACAGAATAACCATTACCTCTTCCTCGCTTCTGTTTATGTGTATGCTTGGACCATAAATGTTTTGCGTTACCACATGAAACAGACAGCAGCTACTTAATTCACTACCTGAGACGTGTGTGTTTGTGAATTGTCTGGTAGTCACAGCTGAAATGACTCTTAGCGAGTATAACAAGACTCTTGTAAAATTAACTGAAGGAAGGCAGGACGAGGTGTAGCTGCTAGAAAGCGAGCACATCATGTGTGGAAGGGGATCAGCAGGACATGGCTGCTCGTCTCCTCCTGCAGCACGGGGCTGGTTCCCAAACCAGAGCTGAGCCCCCTGCTCCCCTGGAGCAGAGCCCGTGCTGGGTGGGAGGTGTGGGACGGCGGCCCTGTCCCAGCAGCCAACAGCTCGCAGCACGGCGGGACACGGTCGTCCACGGCAGCACCCCCAGGAAGGGACCCGGGTCTGTTCCTCCTCCGTGGGGTCTGCACAGCCTCCCTCAGCAGAGTGGCACAGAGCGGCCCTTTGTCAAAGCTGGTTAACACTAAAGGTCACGGCTGCAGATATGAATATTTCAGTTTTGTCCATGGGAGCTGACAGCACCTCTTTAGATCATGTCTAAATGTACTTAAGGCAAACAGCTTCTCACTTCCAGGAGCTCTAAGAAATGCTAGACTCACTCAAAAACTGCATTTAAAACAATAATTTCCCACAAAATCCATCCTTACTAGGCAACTTAGCTCTTAGAAGATAAACCAGGAGACTCACATCCGTGCTTCATCATAGCTACTATAAATGTGATCCCTGACATATGCTTTACCTTAAATAGAAGTCATAAGAAGACCTTCTGTTTCCTTTGGTCATATAGTTTAGTTTTGTACAGCTGTAATAAGATATTTAATGTTTAAGGCAGAGAAAATCTATACAATATGAGGAAAGACTAAATTTTTATCTTGAAAAAAAAGCTGAATTTAAAAATTATTTAAAAAATAAAAAAAAAAAACCAACCACCATTGGTGAACCATAGCAGCAAAGTATGCAGGAACCCATTTATATCATCAAACTTTGCTAACATGCTGTCTGGGAATACAACAGCTACTCTATATTTAGGATTTTCGCATCAGTTCTTATAAGTGAAATCTCAAGGAAGCATCAGACACAAAATGCGACATCTACACCGGAATAAGGCAGTTCTGCTGAACACCTGGGAAACCATCTGTTGTTTCTGATATCCCAGAGGAAATGCACTGTTTTTCCACAAAATTACCTAGCTTAGCAAATTCACTAAGAGCTTGAGGCAAAGCTTCCTGACTGCTCACAGGTTCTTCGACTCGAAAGGAAGGCTGGAAGCTGCCAGCAGGTGCAGATGGAAAATAAATGCCATCCAGAAGTTTTTGCACTTTTCCTCACCAGCCTCCTGTACAGGTCAGACTGCACCATTTATTTTCTGCTGTAGCTCCAAGGTGGAAATACAGATCACTACTGGAGTGAATAAATAGGTCCTGTCTTATTCAATAATAAATAGGATTGTACAAGTCAGCAGTGGAGCTTCCTTGGAGATTTGGCTAAATGTATTCTCACCAAAGGAGAGAGCGCAGAGGTACCACTTTCCTATACTTTGAGTTAAGTCTTGGAATTGTGCCCAGGAAACTCCGAGTCAGTTTCATAAGAAACCTTAAGAACCTGGACTTTTTGCAAATATGTCTATGTTGTTACAAAGGAAATAGTTACAATGCAGAATCTATCACTGCTGGGAGCTGTTACGTGACAGAAAAGTTTCTGTTAAGATACTTCTGCCCATTCCAAGAAGTTATATAGCATGCATGAATCTGCCAGCACACCAAACTCATTAATGGAAAACATCAGAAATAACCAGTTATCCCTTCTGAAAACCTGTTGCCAGCTTGAGAAACATCTTAGTTCATGTCACTTCTTGCTGAGCTGGCATTCATAATGTATTTGACAGGATTCACAGATACATTTATGCATGACCTCCTATTCTTTCCTCTGACAGCTCACATGAAACACAAGTAGAAGGGATCAAGATTTTACAGACATTTTTTAAGGATCTGCCTGGGAAGAATATTGGTTTGTCTGAAGATGACACTGAATCCCCCAAGACTTTTTCATGACTTATTAAACTTACATATCAGTTGGACAGAGTTGACCTTAATTGATTTAATGAGCTTTCTCTTATGAATTTGAAAATACCAGTTACTTTTAAAAAATACCTAGTATTCAAAATGTTATGCTTTAAATGTCCTTTAACTTACAAGAAACTGTAAAAACAAGATAATTCCTTATCTCACAGAAAATGCCCCAGGACCAGAGGTTGCTTGGGTATTCCTGTCATGGATGGAGGTAAGGCCTGTTCCCCTAAAGACTTCTCCAAAGACAGCACAGACCAAAAGGACAGCTCAGCCCAGGGAAAAGATTAGCTCATTGTTTATATTATCCCACCCTATGCAACGTTTAGAGCCAAGGTTTCCTGAGCGGAGGGTAAAGAAGGATGTGTCTGTGTCCGGCGGTAAGGAAGGGCTCCATCTAACGCAGGGCGGCACAGGAATAGTTCAGCCTCTGCTTTACCAAACGTTTCCCGTGCCACAGCCAGCTCGTTGGAGCCCCCCCCCACCGCTCACGGCATCACCGTCCTCGGCAAGGGACAGAGGCACATTATCGCTCTGAGAAATGTCCCGTCTGAGGAAAAATACAACAAGAACTATGTTTCTATTCTATTCTCCTCTAAAAAAATAACAGAGAGTTATTTGTCACTTTGTTATCAGCTAAGTAGGGCTGTACAAGTGCAGAACGGCTTCAGCCATTCCTCACCCTGTTCTTATCTAACTTGGTGCTAGTACCTCATCCTAGCCCAGCTCCCTTGAGAGACACAGGAGAAATTGCCATGTTGGAAAATGGATTTTATTACAACTTGTAATTGAAAAGATAAAGCTTAAAAGGAGAAGGTGGCAAATACAAATTAACATGGCTATTTTCCAGTCTCGCTCCCCCCTGGGAGTGAGAACCCCTTCCCAGAGAAACTCTCAGCTGGAAACTGCTTTTGGCTACAGAGCAGCAATGACAAAGCTCTCGCATGACTAACAAGGAGGGAGGGGAGAACAAGCAGCAGGAAAGACATGGACACAGACATGAACATTCACCTGCATGAGCTGATACGCTTAGGATAAGGCACCGAGCTGTTATTTACCTAGTGGAACAGAGACGGCTCCTTCAGGGATGGTCTGCCTCGCTTATGAAGGTCTTTTTGAGGTAGAGGTTTAGCATGGTATGTAAAGCAAAAGAGAAATTGTGAATTTGTGTCCCCCTATGTTTCTGTGTGCACCTGAACTCCTCGGAGAACTGAGACTTTGTCCCAATCCCTACAGACACAAAGCACTATTACATCTCACAGCAATGCCCCAGAAGTGACCATTGACAGCCACCACCAACAGTCCTGGTCCTTCGCTGCAAAGCAGAGACCTTCACCAAAAGTATTTCCACACCAGGAGAACCGGGGAAGACTCCTCTTGACCAGGAATGAGCTTTTGATGAGTTGCGCCACAGATTCCCCATCAGAGCAGCTGATGGAGAGAAACAGAGATTTCTAAACAAGAAAGCCACTTGCTGCCAGGATAGACAGGAGCCATGGGAAGGCCCACATAGATCATGGTTTTTGCTCTGCTTTCCTTTAGTGAACAGGAGAAAGCAAGCCATACCTGAGAGGCTAATGCTAAATGATCATTTATCACCACTTACGCAGTAGGAGGTACTGTTAAACGTCAAAATTGAGTCAATGGAGATGCTGATCTCCCTCCCCTGCAGCCTGGCATAAGGGAAAATAATGAATCAAAGTCTTCAGAGACAATACAAACAGCTTAGACCGACTGGTTACAAAAACAACACTGCATTTTTGTTTTCTTGCAGCAGGAGCAGTTATGTATCTATGAAGGAAACGGGGGTGAGGGCGGTGAGAAGCTGGCTGGGTGACGCTCAGGGGCAGTGTGGCCCAGGACTGTCCCTCTCCTGTGGTAAAGGGCAGCAGGGCAGCACCGTGCTCCTGGAGCCATCAGGAGCAGTGGCAAGACCAGCACAACAATGGGGACATGCAGGGACACCCCAAGTCAGTGTCAAGGGATGCAAGCTGAAAGACCAGATCATATTCAAGCATTTAAATACAAACAAGTTTCATGACCATGAATATTTGGCAGAGGACTCAAGCAGCGAAATGCTCTTTGACAGAACTATCTCACTGCAGAAAAGACCTGAAGCCGACAGCAACCAATGGGGATGCCAAGAGCACAAAGGAGATGGTCTGAAACCTGTCAACTTTACCAGCAAACGATCTCATTTCTCTTTTGACTTGGCTTCTTGGTTTGTGTTTTTACTGGTTTTGTAACATCTAAAAACCTTGCTATTGAGTCTTACAACAAAGCTTACAGAATGTCTCAAAACTATAAAACTTCTGAGAAGGTCACTACTTTCTACTGCCTTTCAAATAAAAGATGAGATGGCCCAGGGCAGGACAGAGGGACAGTGGAGCAATTTAAAACTGTAAAGCCAAAAGCAAATTTAGGAAAGAGGGATCATTTCTTGGTTAGTCCAGCCCCCTCCCTTGCTCCGGTACCCATGCACTCGGAAAGCAGCTCATCAGTACAACTACCCTTTTTTTTCATCTTGGATGGGAACTAATTAAGAGAATATGGTGGAACTACCTTTCAGGTTTATGTCCCTGATGACTTCATAATACCCAAACTGAGTTACCAAAGGGGATAATTAGCGAAGTCCAAACAGAAAATGATTAATAAAATGACAAAGCCATGATTACAACAGTCTATTAACTGCAAGACAATACTGGTCTAATTATGGCAACATTGACTTTTATTACTGTGAAGTAGCTTGCACTATAATTAAAGAGATTCACGGATAACTCTGAGTTTAATATGAAGAGTTATATTTAATGTCTTGAAGATGTAATTTAGCTTTCCTTCCACCCACTCCCCATAGAGAAAACCAAATAGGTTTGATGGCTCTCTCAGCACTCCAGCATCTATTAGTCATCCCAGCTACCTGTTGGATTTAAACACAGTTTGAATACCACGAGTGGAAGTTCAAGGGGGGGGCTGAAAAAATTAAATGCTATAGGCTGAGGCCCAGCGTGGGGCCAGGCTCATGCTGGAGGAGCTCAGCTGCAGCAGCCACCAGGATCTGTGCCACTGACCCAGCGGTCCCCTTCCCGTAGCCCCTCGGCACCTGCAAGAGGACAGATGTGTTTCTGCAGGCCCTGGAGCACTGCCAGCACAGCCCCCTCACCAAAGCAGCAAGGGCACTTTGACTTGACTTTCTGCTGAGGTTGGGTACTGGCAGCACTGCTGCCACGGCACGTTTGGTCCCACAGCTCCGTCACCATGCACAGACCTAGACAAAGCCTCTGACCCGATCCTGCCAAGAGCAAATGGAGTTCTTCCCTGCGAGAGTTTCTTACTGGTAAGTTTTCCGGTGGTCAATGGAAAGTCTTAGCATCAGGGCGAGCTCTGGCTGGTTTGTTCCCCACTAGGTTTCTTTCAGCTGAAAAAGCAGCTCCCAGGTATTCTGAGCTATGACTTGGAGCATGTAACGTCTTGCCACAGCAAGTGCTCCTGGAAGAGCAGTTACAGGAGATGGCAGAGCCCAGAGGTAGGGGGTGATGGTGATGTACCTTAATCTCGCTTGTACTGGCTGCGTAACTGGTTTTCCAGTGTAAAATATAGACCATTGCTCATACCGCATCAGGAGATATTTCCAGGCTTCTCTGTCCATTTTTGCTACATTTTTCTATTGCAACAGTGCTTGTGAGAATATATTGTTCTATTTCATAGGGCTTTCTAGAGATCACGCATTCAAATGATGGATTACCACGAGAGTTATTGCTGGAGGAGAAGACAGGCAACTCTGGGGCTACAAAAAACCACGTGAGGCACCCACCAACTGCTGATCTAATTTTCTCTCAATTGAGAAGCATCAGCAATATAAGTCTGATTAGCTGAGGGCTGGAAATTGGGCATGAGAAACTGTGGTGAATCTCGGACACCTGGGGCAGGGGCAGAGGGCAGCACAGGACAACAGCAGGGGAAAAGGAAGAGGTTTCCATTAAATCCTAGCTATAGACATTTATTTAGCAATGCCATTCAGCTTTGAAGCTTTACGGAGAAAGGAGCGGGGACTGGATGGAACAGAAACCGAATGTTAAACCAACGCAGCAGCACAGCATCCAGCAGCACCACAGCCAAAACCAAAACATGAACCACAGCAGAGCAAGGGAACTACCCCTTTGGGAATACGGCTCAGAACAAACCCTGCAAGGCATCAAGGAGTACAGCAGCAAGCAGAGCACTTTACAACAGGAATTTTGAAAAGGAAACTGGCTGTCTTATAAATCACGAAATGCTGCGTTTGATGAGAGGTGAGCTGCGGTGCAGCAGCATGTAGTTCTCAGTGAGCTCCTTATCCCCTCCCCAAGCATGCCACGGCCGTGGGAATGGTAACCGAGCAAATAATAAAGATCAGATTATCCCTGTCACGCAACACAGCTTCAGTTCTTGTATCAGCAAGCAGGTCTATTTAACAGACCCCACAGCTAAGTGGGTGCTGGGGTCTGCAGAGATCACGGCTGCAAGAGGGAAGCACTGCAAGCCTGCTCACTAACTGCCTCTGCTGGGATTATGTCCAGCATGCCAGTCCTCTGCTGATGTCTTCGTTGTCACATCTTCAGGCCTACTCGCTGCCATTTGGTTGTCATTTGCAACTTCAGCAACACTTCTCTTCTTGATTTACTGGTTGTGCTCTCTAGGCAGCTATGAGCTATAGGAACATGTCCTGAAATATTCTTGAGCTAGACAAGTCATTAGCAGCTGTCACTTCAAAGTCTAACTGCAGTCAATTTGCTTTTCACAAGCAGCCTAAGAGCACAGGAGCTGGATGTGTTGTGAAGCACTGCAGCAGGGGCTGCTGCTCCAACACTGCTGCTCAAACAAGATCACAGAGATGTGGGTCGTTAGCGAGGGGAAAATATTTCATCAAGTTCTCAGCAGACGTTAAAGGACCGGGTCAGAAAACAATTATGGATTGAGCAGAGCTTCCATCGTCCCTCAGACGTTATCTCATGCTGTGGGTGGGGATAAGGGTTGCAGAGCAGCCCCCATGTAGCAGTGAGTCAGGCAGCAAGACCTGGAGAGCACTGGGGATATCTATCACCTGCAGGTCCACAGGTTACGAGCCCATTTTCTTAGACCCTCCAAACTGCTCCTATCCAGGGAGCGATCTCAGCAACAGGAGCAAGCGTCAGCTGCCACTTACGGCTCTACCTGCACCTACTGACACCCTGCTCAGACCAACAGGAGCTTGGCTGCTTGTCAGGTTTCCTTGCAGGGGGACAGGAGGCGTCACCCGGCCGAGGACAGTGCCTATACTTCAAGTATGTGGGAGAGGAAAATGAAGTCACAGAAATACTTGGTACCACGACCCATCCAGAAGCAAACAAATCAGGGTGTTTTTGTCTTTTGGTAATGTAAGTAAAAATTCACTGATTATTCCTCTCAGCTGTCCAGTGCGGCACAATGGTACGAAATATCCACAGAGGCCCTGAGAGACTCCTGCACTGTGCACACTCCTACGACCCTGCTACACCTCACAGAGTTTCTCTAGGTGAAGGCAAGCAGCGGTTCCAGCTGCTTTTTGCTGTGGAGCATGCCCGAATTTTGTTTTGTTACTCTATGTCAACCACAAGTAATTCCACAGAAGACAGTGCAATGAAAGTGAATTGAAAACAACATGAAAGCAGGAAGAGTTTTCACAGATTGTTTTACATGAAGAGCACTTTCACACTCAGTTCATCATATGTAGCTCAATGGCAAACTCCCCTCTCAAACCAGCAGAGGGGTGGAAATCCTCATGAGATGAACGCTGCAGATGTTCTGAGAGGAAACATTCACAGAGTCTCTGAAATGTCCCCTTGGAAGCTCTGCAAACTCAACCTTCCTCCCGCATGAAGCTAAAAGGAGATTTATCCTGTTCATGTGCTTCCTCTGTCCTTGGACACCGAGTCTCACACTATCAGCTCTCACCAGCTTCCTCCTGCCAGCATGGGCTCCACAGGAACCCAGACAGAGCCTCTTCGTCTCCTGTGCACACCCAGCTATGTAACCGATCATAGGAAGATAGAGACATGAATGCTCAAACTGGCTATGCCAAAGTTTCAGTTAGATAGAAACAAACTTCTTAAAAATTAATTTGCTGCTACGACAGGATTCCTGCCATGCAAGAGCATATTGGAATGCAAACTATAAGCTTCAAAGGGAAGGATGAATCAGAAGCTATTTTGAGAGTAATTATATAAGATTATAAAATTCAAACCATCTCATTATTGCACGTTAAGTATGAAGACAACCTGATTCATAAGGAGACCTTGCAGGGATCCAGTGTTTCAAGCAACTATGATCTATGGTCCAAGTGCAAACAGCAACCTCATAACTCCCATCCAGATAAAACTTCCTTCATTAAGCAATGCCAGGGCTTTTTTCACCATTTAATGTAATTCTTTAGGGGATGCGGTTCTATAGCTGGGAGAATAACTAGAACACGGGACATGGACAACTTCATGCAAAGTTTTGTTCCTTTAACAGTTGTATAATTTGTTGTCCTGGAAATCAGCTATCAGCTTGTTAGTGACAGTACTTGCAAATTCCCAAATTTTATAAACTCCAGTTCAAATTATAATTAAGGAGAAAACATTTAAACAATAAATTTGCACATGGAATAAAGTACTATTCCAGCAACTCCAGCCGCAGCCACAAGGAGCAGCCTGGATGTGGGTGCAATGGGGAAACCCGACTCGGTTTCCCCATGCTGCAATGGAGACTGCGGCAGCTCATCACTGCAAGAAGATGGGGTCCTTGGACACCCCCTGAGCAGTCATCTGCATTGTGCACTGCCTGCAAGAAGAAGAGAAAGTTGGTTTTATTTTTGCTTACATATCCAGGCTACAGCTGAAGCTCCTGCTATGTCTTGGCTTGGAGGAAGCAGGCGCACAAGCAGGAGGGCTGCGAGCTGCTCGCTCCATCAGGGAGGGCAATGTGTGTGCTGTCCTTGCTGCACCCCAGTGCCCGGTCCCTCAGGAGGGACTTTCACACCTGATGGTCTAAGAAAGCTGATTAGACAAGTGCATTAAACAGAGGAAAGGTGAGGGAAATAGAGGCTACCATACCCTTTACTACCTGGCATTTTTCAGTTTATGGTTTGGTACTTTTATCACCCAGGGAACAGACGGTAAATGCACTCAGATACAGGAGAGGGAGGTGCACTGGTCCCCCAGGCTGAGTTTAAAAAAGCAGAAGAAAATCTGAACAGAGTAATTCAGAGGGAAGCACCAAAGGTGATTTTCAAGTGCAGAGTCAACAATGAGGTACTTTACACACATGTATGTATATATAATAATAAAAAAACCCCAAACACATACATCTGAAAATGCGTAATATACCAAACAAAGGAATGCAACCTAAGAGGAGACCTTGGTAGCCTGGAGCTTATGCTTTGCTCACTGAAATAGAATGGAGAAAGATTTAAGGGGGGGGGGGGGGGGGGGAAAA